>NC_051412.1:21621618-21621993 GCF_015228065.2 Penaeus monodon
TCCCCTTCCGTGGCTCTTTTTCTGCCCCCTCTCCCCCTTTCCTATTTCTCCCTGCCTCCCTCTTCCCTTCCCAAATATCTCCATATTCCCCCCTCTCTTTCATCTATTTCTTTCGATTCCCTTTCTCCCCTTCCCTTCCCCACCACCCCCTTCGACCCCATCGCCCTCCCCACCATCAGCGGTTTTACGACTTACTAATGCAATCGTAAAAATAAATCCCCGACTATCGTAAAATAAATCCGCAAACACAAGTAATCCCACTTGATGGAAAATGGGCCAGAATGTAATGGATTATTTATTTAATTAAGTCGGCGTGTGAGGCTTCTGTCATGATCGTGAAGGTGAGAAGGAGGAGGCGAACGTGCATAACCAGGG
>NC_051412.1:21622205-21622328 GCF_015228065.2 Penaeus monodon
ACCTTTTTTACTGCAGCTTCAACCATGCACTTTTAAACATGATTGCGCCCCATGACCTTTATAAGATATACAGTATTATCGGGTGAGATGTGTACCAGCAAAAGAGCAGTGTGAATATTGCTT
>NC_051412.1:21622372-21622553 GCF_015228065.2 Penaeus monodon
TAGTATTGTTTAGTTTTGTTTACTGAACAACAAGAAAGCTGTCAATAAACGAAACCTTTTTCTGAAATGATATTCTACATCATACAAAAAAATAACTAGCTAAACAATATTAATTTTCTGACTAGCTTAGTGAAACTATATGTATTGTATAACAATAATGGCCAGAAGTGCATTCTAGCAC
>NC_051412.1:21622705-21623227 GCF_015228065.2 Penaeus monodon
CAACGTAAGAAAAGACATAACGCTCCTTACCCCCCACCTTCACCCCCTCCCCCCACCCGAAACCGCTGCATCTCGAAACAAAGCCCACAGATCAGATAATCCGAAAGGCTGGCATCGGGCTCGTCCCTCGCGCCCCGACGCCGGGCACAGGCAACCTAGGCGCTTTTCAATTCCCTTAATACGTTCATTAAATACCCTTCCATGAATTCATGTCCCGACGACCAATCGCGTAGCTGATCAGCCGATCTACTTTGCTTCTAAATGACCGAATCATCTAATCGCCCCCAATATTTCTAGCCACAACATAGACCAATTACGTGGCAGATTAGACAGTTTTATGCTCGTCCGTAGCTCTCCCTGGAGGATTGTTTACAGCTGCGTTGCCATGACGACGGGAGATGCCTTTTCGGAGATACCAGTTGGAGGCGTCGATCGGGAAGAAATGAGACGCCTCTGTATTTTCTCTTTTTTCGTGTCGGATGTGTATGATAAGTAATGTTTGTGGATTTTCATTTTTTTCTA
>NC_051412.1:21623334-21623459 GCF_015228065.2 Penaeus monodon
GCAGAAGCGGTATCTGCTTTGTAATATAAATCGGTGTTCTCTAGATTATTGTTTTATCTCCAGAATCACTTTTTTGGTTCAGTCAAATGAATTGTTTGGACTGTTTTAGGCACACATGCATGCAT
>NC_051412.1:21623605-21623893 GCF_015228065.2 Penaeus monodon
TTAATTCAAGCACTAATAAACAAAATACGACCAAGAAAACCTGTTACGACGCACCCCCCCCCCTCGAGCGGAATCAAATCCACAGCTCAGGGTCTGCTCGTGGCACCTTCGAGGCACCGGCGTCGCGGCAGCTTCATTATGCTGGCACTGAGAACGGGAGGTGATTAGTCGATAATTAAGAGCTTTGTGATTGTGGAAGAGGGTGTGGGAATGACACTTGAAGGGTAATTAGAACGAGACTGCTGAGTGTAAAATAAGACGAAAAATTTGGTGATGCGAGATGTATTT
>NC_051412.1:21623990-21625210 GCF_015228065.2 Penaeus monodon
AATACGGTTCTAGGATTTTTTTTCGACTGTTCTTAGTTCACTCTCTTCATGTTGCACTTTGTTTGTTTGTTTGAATTTAGATATAGTAATTTATGATCCTCGTTTCCCACACACTTTTCCTTTCGACAACTTCCCTTCACGTCTTTTCCATCCCTCCCCCTCCCTCTCCACCTTTTCCCGCCTCCTCCATTAACTGCCCCCCCCCCCTCTCTCTGTTTATTCCTTACTCCCTATCTCTCTCCCGCCCCATACGCCTTTTCTCTCTCCTGCCCCTCCCTCTATTCACACTTTATTCCTTTCTCCCTCTCCCTCCCTTGCCCCATTCCTCGTCCCTCTTATCTCTCTTTCTCTTCCCCTTCCTTCCGACATTCCTCCTCCTTCCTATCTTCTCTTTTTTTCATCCTATTACCCTCCTTTCTCTCTTCCATTCCATCTTCCTCCTATTCT
Source organism: Penaeus monodon (assembly GCF_015228065.2). NCBI lineage: Eukaryota > Metazoa > Arthropoda > Malacostraca > Decapoda > Penaeidae > Penaeus > Penaeus monodon. Next base: position 21,624,438 of record NC_051412.1, read on the forward strand.
CCCCTTCCCACCTCCACAATCTGCCCTCTTTCCTACCCGACCTTCCTTCCCTCCCTCCTTTCTCCCCCCTCATTCGTTTCCTCCCTTCGCCCCCCCTCTCTCCTCTCCCCATCTCTTCACCCTACTACCCTCCCTTCTCTCATCCCTACCTCTCTTCTTCCTCCACCCTCACCCCTTTCCCACCTCCCTCCTCCTCCGTCCCTTTCCCACCTCCCTCCTCCTCCTCCCTCCTCCTCCGCCCCTTTTCCTCCTCAGCCCCTTTTTCTCCTCCCTCCACCTCCCTCCTCCTCTATTTCCCTCTCCCTCCTCCTCCGTCCCTTTCCCTCCTTCCTCCTCCGCCCCTTTCCCTCCCCCTCCTCCTCCGTCCCTTTCCCTCCTTGTCTGCCTTCCATCCGCCATCCACGCCCCTTTTCCCGCCAAATCCCAAACACCCCCCAAGAGGGAGGCGTAACATTTTAATTCCTTTTTTTCTCGAGCCGTCAGCCGCGTTTATTTCCAATTATTCCCGTCTAATGGCCTAAATCAAGACATTTTGCCCGCCTATGGGGAAATTTTCTTCGCTGCATCTGATTAAGCCGACGATCAAACCCTTTGTCTCCGCGGTCGACGCCGTGCGTTTCTCTCGCTTCTTTTTTTTCGATTTGTTTTTTAATTGATTTTCTTTTGTTTTGCGTGTTCATTTTTTTTTCTCTTGTAGTCTCTTGTTGATTAATCTTTTTCTTGACGCTTTTTATTTGTTTGTTTTGGGACAGTAAACTATTTAATCTTACATG
>NC_051412.1:21625242-21625711 GCF_015228065.2 Penaeus monodon
ACGCGTGTCAAATGATAGGACCTAAGTTAATAGGACGATCTGCAGGATTTTTATACGGATTCTATCACGAATTATCATTTGCTATATAGTGTATAGCAAATGATAATCTATTACAATCTACGCCATATTTGTGTTAATGGTAGTGACGAAATTGAAAAGCAATGGTGAATAAACATAATAGTGATATCGAATTAATTGACAATGGGTTATATAATTAATGAAATTGGGTAATCAGATCATATTGAGCGTTTGTGATAATAGTAGCTGTTACTGAGAGCAATAGTGATAATGATTCCATTGATGATTATTGCAGTAGCGATGGCAATAACAATAATGTAGCTAACTATGATGGTTGATAAGGGAAATAATTCAAATATGATTTTGATACGTCGCCGGTAAAATGATAGACAAAATGAAATTTGACGAAATGGAAATATTTTGAACTAGCAAAGCTTCCCTGCTTGTTATT
>NC_051412.1:21625794-21626412 GCF_015228065.2 Penaeus monodon
ATTTTCGTGAATATTTTTACTGACCATTATCAAATATCACCATCATGCACACCATTGCAAGGCTTCCCTCTTTGCAACTTAATCTCATGATATTGAAAATTGCGAGGCTCGGGGTGGGTGGGTGGGTGGGGGACACTTGAAGGGGGGAGGGGGTTAGGTGAAGACAAGAGGCAGTTTCCCTGGAGACTGTCTAATTACAGTCATTAACGCCCCATCACTTAATTGTGTTAGGCAAGTAATTAAAATCTTTACACCCATGCCTCGTTCGCGATTAATTGCTCGGTTTATGCTTAATTAAGGTAGCACAGAGGAGGCATGAGCGGCCAATTTGCTTGATTACAGGAGAACACGTGGTCTCGTCTGCTTGTTTTTTGTCCTTACAGTTACAAATCCAGTTACAGTTAATCACGTAAAGGTGGTGTCTGGCAAGTTATATTTTTCCCAATTTTTATTTTATTATATACATTTATTTATTAATTATTATTATCATTTTATTTTTCATTACACAGTTGAACATACGATTCCGTTTTCTGTTCTTCATTCAGAATGAGGTTTTGTTCGATAAACTGTTTTAATTAAATGTACATTTTTTAGTTATTGCAAGAACGAGCCATCTAG
>NC_051412.1:21626773-21626887 GCF_015228065.2 Penaeus monodon
TTCAGGGGGACAAAGAAAATTAAAATGAAGTGAAACAAAAAACACAAGTACATTAGCCACTGTTGACAGCACACAAAAAATCCAACTCAGTGAGCTAAGTGGAACAGAAATTGC
>NC_051412.1:21627456-21627615 GCF_015228065.2 Penaeus monodon
ATTTTTTCCTCCTCCCTTTTTCTTTTAAGTGAAGTGATGTTGCCAACGTCTTCCGGAGTTAACAAAAGTCAAGGGTCTTTTTTCCTCGCTTAAAGAACCTTCTTTGCCTGAATGATCGCTGGTCCAGACTGTTTCGTGTGGGAGATATATGGCCCCCTA
>NC_051412.1:21628581-21628984 GCF_015228065.2 Penaeus monodon
AAGATATTACTTCCATATCCGCTTCACTATACCATGGAAGCAAGTGACCTGAGACCAGAGACATGGAGAGTGTTCATAAAACCTGTCTGTCTTTAAGTGTATCTTTGTCTGTAACATCTTACCAGTAATGAGATAGCTATTACGTGTACGGTGGTTAATGAGATGGCCATTACGTGTATGGTTCTTGGATTCCAATATCGCTTCCCTTCGTGGTACTAAGGATGATTCTCGGGTCGTTTTGTTAATATCTTGTACTTTGGTGAACGATTTATATCTCGTGGACTGCGCTGTCGATGGGTTAGTATTATACGAAACTGGAGGAATGCTTTCGGTTGTCTCATTATGGTTGTTGGTGGGTTTGTGTGAGGATAATTTTTTTTATTGTGTGGTTTTATTTTCTTTC
>NC_051412.1:21629689-21629939 GCF_015228065.2 Penaeus monodon
CCTCCCTCCCTCCCACAAAGCCACAAAGTCACCATCCGTCCAACTGTCCCCCTGTCCCCCGCCGGCACACGCGACCTCCGCCAGACAATGCCCGGGGTATACGCGCTTTTCCGCAATTGTCTCTAAATTAGGGACATCCCAGGCCGGATATAGGCCACTCTAAGACATGCCTCGGCGATTTATGTGACGTCGTGGGGGAAGTCCTGGCATACATGGAGTAATTACATCAGTGATAAGTATACTCGTGCTT
>NC_051412.1:21630415-21630520 GCF_015228065.2 Penaeus monodon
ACACCGAGAACAGAATCAGCAGAAGGGATTTAGGAGGAACCTATCGTCCTGTTGTAATGTAAGACTTCGTTTCGTTGTCTGTGTTCTTGTGTGTATATACCTCGG
>NC_051412.1:21630668-21631133 GCF_015228065.2 Penaeus monodon
TTTATTAATTCTGTTTCCTTTTCATATTTTTATCTTCCTTTGTTTGTTTACCCTCTTCTCCATAATTCTCTCTTTTCTCTCTATATTTGTACCTACCTCCGACTATTTTTCATTTTATTTCTCCATCATCCTTTTCTACCTATTTACATCTTCATTCGGGGAATTAACGTTTCCATTTATATCATTTCAAATAATGTAATTACACTTTTATGATTAATAAAAACAAACTTCGGTGAATCACAAACAAAGCCAAAGAACCTTATATCAGGATTTACCAATACTTACGTCGCGCCACTCAGGAATCCTCAAAATCGATATCACGTTTGTAAATACTGTGTTTAAAGGGGTGTATATATACCCTTAACTGACTTCCCCTCCTGTGTAACTCTTGTATTTAGGACGGATTAGTACACCCTTAACTCCACACTTCCAACTAATACAGAAGTAAATGATGTTATTCTAAAG
>NC_051412.1:21631304-21631631 GCF_015228065.2 Penaeus monodon
AGTTCGGATTCAGCGTAGCAAACAAAAGGAGAATTTAAGAGCCGGACACATATAAGGAAACGAACTAACAATAGCAAGATATAAATGCACTTCTCTATGGCTTCTAAAGGCAGTTGAATGCAGTCCATTAAATACAGTTGCCTCGTTGACCAAGGATATTTATCGCTTCTAGTGATGTTACTCACAAAAGGGATAAATGTAAACGCTACTGTATTCAGTGTCGTTTTCGGTAATACACTCTGTGGTTGTCAGTGTAGTTCATACAATATGTGAGAATTTGTTTTGTTCTATAGTGACAATGGTTTTAGAAAACTGTTTTGTTTTTTT
>NC_051412.1:21632033-21632105 GCF_015228065.2 Penaeus monodon
TAATAAGTTTTTGTATTTGATTTTTCGCGTACAATAAAGTCAGCCTTTCTGGAATTTGTTACTCGCTTGCAA
>NC_051412.1:21632415-21632721 GCF_015228065.2 Penaeus monodon
AAGAAATCAAAGAAGCAAGTGGAGACATCTGGAAACCCCCGCCGGCCTGCCATAAACAAAAGAAAAAAATCATTTTCGTAATTGACAAGCTGCCGCGTGGAATCGCCTTAATTTCCAGCTTCGCTTAAAAATGTCAAATAATTGGTCTGTCTGCCAGCAATTTCATTAAGCAAATAGGTCTTGCCAGTCATAACATCAGCGCTGCCAATTATATTTGAAGGAAAATATGGGTTTGTTTGAAGCCGTGGCGAAGGGGGTAAGGCCAGGGGGAGAGCGGGGGGGGGGGGGCTTGTGCAGAGCGTGAAG
>NC_051412.1:21635620-21635977 GCF_015228065.2 Penaeus monodon
TAAATCCCTGAGTCCAATCATGTTTTAATACGCTGCCAGGAATTACTATTTTGACACAACGTAACCCCAAACACTGGACGTCAGACGGAGCAAATATTGACACAAATCCTTTCCATAATTACGTTAACTAGACCATAACTAAACAAATAACTGAGGACCGAGCATCGTTGCCAGAATCAACAAAGAGTAAACAAGGTATGATGGATTATGAGATTAATACGAGACCGAGCAAACTGCAGATTATGAGATACGAAGGGAGGAGGGACGGAGAGAGGGGATTAGCGATGGCTCTTTTCCTCTTCCTCTGTTCTGGTCTTTTATTTCGTCCTCTCGCTCTCCGTCTCTTTCTTTCGTCCG
>NC_051412.1:21636449-21636645 GCF_015228065.2 Penaeus monodon
CCTGCTCTACCCTTATCTCTCCTTATTTTCTCCCCAGTATAAATTTTGCGGCTGAAATTGGTCGAGAATAAATGCAAAGGAAAAGAAAGGAAAATTAATAGCGAACGAAGTGTTTAAATGACTGCTGTTGGTTTATGCAAATAATATCTCTGCAAAGAAAAAAGTCGACTCTGTAAATCACATATAAATCGTTTGC
>NC_051412.1:21636835-21636916 GCF_015228065.2 Penaeus monodon
ATGAGAAAAACAAATGAAAGAAGAGCAATAAAGCCAATAATACACTGACAGTCAACACACAAACACAATGCACGTACACTC
>NC_051412.1:21636963-21637230 GCF_015228065.2 Penaeus monodon
CGATAATCGAAGGGAGATGGAAAGAAAACGTAACACATGACAGCGGCGAATGTTGGGATGGGGGAACTTCGAATAAAAGATGAGATTGGAGAAAGACGCAATAAAAGAGAGTGGGGGAGAGAGATCAAATAGATAAGGATAACACATCTTTATTGCTTCCTTTCTCTAAGTTTATAAAGAAACTGTTAGGGAATCATTTCGAGAGTAGATGGGTATTTATGGGTGATGATATTGTGTAAATATACATAAAGATAAAAGGATAAACGA
>NC_051412.1:21638224-21638692 GCF_015228065.2 Penaeus monodon
ACGACGCCGGCAAGCGCTCTGGCCAACCCGCGGCCCCGCCAACCTGCTAACACTCATCCTCCATTTTTAAACCAGCGATTAAGCAAGATTTCCTCCAAACTTCAAGGGGATAAAAATATCAAGTCTACCTTAAGTTTCATCATCATTACAGACAACATGTTGAGCGGAAGTTGAGATATCACATTCTGTAATCTCTTAATGGTGTGATCTCCCCTCGGCACGATGGTGTGCCCTTTATTCTCTCCCTCCTTCTCTCTCATCTCTCCCTTTCCCCTCTTTCTTCTCTTTCCCTGACTCTCCTCCTGTGTCCCCTTTTCCTCGTTTCTCTCTTCTTTTTCTTAATCGCTATTCTTTCCTATCTCCTCATTCCCCTTTTTTATCCTTTCCTCTTCTCGTCTATTTATTTTACCTTCTCTTTTTCACTCATTTTTTCCCCTTCTTTCCCTTTTTCTTCTTTCTCCTCATTTC
>NC_051412.1:21638794-21638886 GCF_015228065.2 Penaeus monodon
TGGCGCTAACCACTTCCCCTCGATTTTTGTACAATCACTCAATATTTTTGTATATTCTTATTCCGTACATTTATTTGTTACCATTGCCATTG
>NC_051412.1:21639180-21639456 GCF_015228065.2 Penaeus monodon
CTTCACCCAATATATTATTATTTTTTTTCATTTCTGCATTCATGTGCTTTTCTCCTTTCATGTAATTTCTCAGTATATTAGTATTCTTGTGTTTTGTCCCGTTTCCGTCGTTATCATTGTTTTTCGCCATTTTCGTCTTTCGTTCGTTGTCTTTATATTTACGCTTTACACTCTCATTTCGCCTTAGTCTTGTCATTGCTCCATTATCCTCTTCACTGTCTATGTCTCCCTATACATCACCTTTACTCTCCCCTTTCCCTTTGCCTTCATCATCAC
>NC_051412.1:21639629-21639976 GCF_015228065.2 Penaeus monodon
ACGCCTCCTCCCCTCTCCTTCTCAGCCCCCTCCCTCCCACTTTTCCCTACCCCCCCCTCTCTCTCCCCTCCTACCGCTCTCTCCTTCCCCTTTTTACTCCGTTTCCGCCCCTCTCTCTTCCCCTCTCCTTCGCCTTTCAACCCTTTTCGCTCTCACGCCTTTCTTGCCCTTATCTCTGTCACCTTTCCCATTCTTCTTCGCTTTTTACCGATTGCTCTGATTTGATGTCTCTTCCCTCCCTCTCTCTCTTTCTTTATCACGTTACCTCTCTGTCTCTCTGTTTTTCTGTCTCTCTCTGCCTGCCTCTCTGTCTCCATACATCTGTCTGTCTGTCTGTCTCTTTCTTT
>NC_051412.1:21640150-21640447 GCF_015228065.2 Penaeus monodon
TCCTCCCCCCCCCCTTTCTCTCTCTTTTCTCTCCTCTGCTTTGTCTCTTCCCCTCATTGGCTTCCCCAGCATATGTATCTCTCTTTCTCATCCATTAATTATCGTTCCGTGTCACTCCCATTTATCACTCAGTTCTTCGTGCTATATTCCATTATCTTCCTCCTTCACTTACCCTTCTCACTTTATTTACATTGCGTCTCAGTTCATCCCAGTATCTCTTGTTTTCTTTTCCTAATTCCAGATATATTGGAAGGCTAATATATTTTTTACTATATGGGTTAAATCGGGTCCTCTAGA
>NC_051412.1:21641448-21641870 GCF_015228065.2 Penaeus monodon
TCGGACAGACATCGGCGCTGCGAGCACGGCGGGAGGAGGGAGGGGGTGGGGGAGGCAGATAGGTGGTTAGGGGGCGGTAAGGGCTAATGGGCGGGGGGGGGGGAGGTGAGGGAGTAGAGGGGGTAGCGTAGGGCTAGAGGGCGGAAGGGGGATGGGGAGGTGGGAAAGGGGGGGGGGAGGAGGATTATTTATTAGAGCAGTAAGAATGGATGGAAGCTGCTGGCGGAGGGAGAGGGAGAGCGATATTGACAGGAAAAATATCCCCACCATTAGCGCTTTGCAGGAAATCCTTCAGGCACTTTTTTGGGACTTTAATGAAGTAAAAAACTTGATACTTTCGAACTCTGTTGGGCGTTTCTCCCTTTCCGAATTTCTGCCTTGGATATCTCTCCATGGAGCCTGGAGGAAAACATTTGCTGAAC
>NC_051412.1:21642472-21642861 GCF_015228065.2 Penaeus monodon
CAGACTTTTTCATATAAATTAGTTACACTACAGTTTCCCCCAAGCGGACGCCCCCTTTCATCGTATCAACATGGCTACCAGTCCACGCACCGCCATGGGGAGCTCAGCCGTGTAATCATCCGGGGTCGAGATCAGATAAAATGATTAAAGTGCATCTCGGCAACAGAATTTAAGCTCACCTGACACCTGCATTTTTTCCCCCTTCGATGGATTACCTGCCATTAATAAAGTGAAATGATTCTGTGATAATGATTTTCCGATCTATAGGCCTATTATATCTTGGCTGATCTCGTCATGATGGAAATCCGTGGATTCTTCATTACTTTATGAAATTATGATGAGATAAGCCTATATTAAATACTCTTTTTTATGTGGAGTTTCTGTAAGTT
>NC_051412.1:21643074-21643226 GCF_015228065.2 Penaeus monodon
CATATCATATCGCACTATAAATACAGTGCCCTTACGTCTTGCAATACCTGCCGGAGGCGATGCCTTAATGTTATTCGTAAAGCACCCTTTTCTCAGTTGATATAAAATCTCTTCCTGAATATTTCCTGCAGAAATGGAAGGGAACGGTGGGT
>NC_051412.1:21644724-21645651 GCF_015228065.2 Penaeus monodon
CAACACCATTCTCTAACTGAACCCTAACTGCATAATAACATTTACTTTGCTTCCCTTTTGCCGAACCCATTGTAACATATGCAGCGGATAATTCATTGCATTAGCAAGTGAACAATGCACCGCCAAAGACAATTATCCAATGTGTTTCTCATGTCAGAGACAAATCCTGTAGACTGATCCCTTAATCCCTCATCTGTGGGAACAGCACGAGAATTGCATTGCGAAATTGCCCCCGTGTGGTCTGCCTTGTCTCCTTGCATTTCTTTGTCTCTTGGATTTCGGGTCAGCGTTTGGTGGGATTTTTCGTATGAAATGTCTGTTTGGGATTAATGCTGCGTCTATTTTCGTATCATTTATTTATGATATATGATGCGTTCTGTTTTGCTTTATCGGCACTGTAACATTAATAAATCTCCCAAAGCGAGACTCCGCGTTGTACAGAGATGGTTGCATATATATATCACATTCAACTCTCCTATATTTCACGCCCCGCCTACCACACTCCAACCATCAATTAAAGTTCAATTCGATAGTGAGGTAACGACCATTAGCGTGGCCTCGGAGGGGCTGTTGGACCATCAGCTGCAGATGATCAGATGCATTGCGCCTTGCAACAATAACAAAGCCAGAAGTGCATTGCAAGTGACACCAGCGCTGACGGGTGTCGCGGCAATAGCAATGCAGATTTTGCATTTCCCTTTCGTGCTTTGACACATGGGGCGGAAGTGCATTCATGAAACGCGTTTCCAAATTGCAATAAACTTCGCTCACCGCTCAATGCTTTGGTACTGGAACAGACCGACTTAGAGAAACGAAACAGGAAAATGCACTCGTGGAGACCCGCGGCCGCTGGCGTGAGTGATGCCGAACGCCAAATGTGATCAACCAGCCGTTAATTTTAATGCCAACAGTAGACCATCCTCACAC
>NC_051412.1:21645700-21645778 GCF_015228065.2 Penaeus monodon
TCTGCGGGGACACTCTTTTAATCCTTGTCTCTGTCCATCAAGGCTCATCTGCTTAGTTGTGGAGGTGCTGCTTTAGAG
>NC_051412.1:21646126-21646883 GCF_015228065.2 Penaeus monodon
GGCCTCAGCGGACCCAAACAGACCGCATTGAAAGTCGACGCCCAAATTAGATCACCGGAATCCACGGCCGGAACCCTTTCACGCGACCGCCTTTAGGACACAAAACAGGTGACTTTGAAGCCTTTCACGGACGCTGTACTGCACTCTGGCGCTGATGTCCATTAAGCTGAGCCACACTGGACGTCTCACTCCCCTTTCCCGACCTCTCTTCTGCCCCATCCCCTCCCCTCCATCTAGCCTCCTTTCATTTATCCTTCATCCTCGCATCTAATTCTCTCTTCTCATTTGCTTCTATCCCTTTTCATCCCTTCTGTCCTTTCCTCCTATCCTCCTTCTGTTCCTTTCTCTCTCGTGTTCACCTCTCTATCATTTCCCATTCTCTTTCCTCTTCACCCCCCTTATTTTACCTATGTTCCTCTCCTCCATTTTCCTTCTTCCTTCATTCTCTCCCCTTCTCCCTTGCTTACTCACTTCCTTTCTCCTCCTCAGTCCCCTTCAGCTCCCTTCTTTTCTATCCCCCTTCCCTTCATCCTCCATTTCTCCTTCTTATCCCCTTACTCCCTTTCTCAACACCCCTTTCCCTCTTCCTTCTCTCCTCCTTACCCATCTCCGTCCCCCAACCCCCCCATTTCCCCTTCTCACGCCCCTCCTACCTACCTCATTTCCCCTTCTCCCTCTCCCCAACCCCCTTCTATTTCCTACTTTCTCTCCCTTTCATTTCCCCTTTCTCCCTCTTCCTTAATGTCTCCTTCCTTAT
>NC_051412.1:21646918-21647793 GCF_015228065.2 Penaeus monodon
ATCTTTTTCCCTTCTCCCTCTCAACTCCTCTCCTTCCCCTTCTCCCTTCCCTCCTTTCTCCTTCCCCCTCCCTTCCAACTCCTCTTTTCCCTTCTCCCTCTCTTCTATTCTCCCCTTTCCTCTTCTCCCTTCTATCCTTTCCCCTTCTCCCTTCTTTTTAACCTACCTTCTCCTTCCTTCCTTCTTTCTCCTTGTCTCATCTCCTTCCCCTCCATTCCCCCTTTTCCCCTTCTCCCTCCATTTCATTCCCCCTTTTCCCCATCTTCCTCCTTTCCATTTCCCTCTTTTTCCCCATCTCCCTCCCTTTTTCCCTATCTCCCTCCCCTCCATTCCCCCTTTTCCCCATCTCCTTCCCCTCCATTCCCCCCTTTTCCCCTTCTCCCTCCCTTCCATTCCCCTTTTCCCCTTCTCCCTCCCTTCCATTCCCCTTTTCCCCTTCTCCCTCCCTTCCATTCCCTCTTTTTCCCCATCTCCCTCCCTTTTTCCCTATCTCCCTCCCCTCCATTCCCCCTTTTCCCCATCTCCTTCCCCTCCATTCCCCCTTTTCCCCATCTCCCTCCCCACCCTTCACCCCATCTCTACCCCATTCCCCTTACGCTGTCCCCTCAACGTCCTTTGATGTTTTGTTAATGGTCACCCAAACCCATGCGTGACACCTTTAGATCTGTCATCTCCAGCACAGCTTTCACCCTTCGCTTTCACACTCAGAGCGAACAAGCCATTATGCAACAACCACATATTGCAAATGGTTGTTGATATTGCTGTCGGAGTGGTCATTCTCGGTGGGATTAGAGTGTTGGGTTGTTTTGAATGTTTGGTTGAGTGAATGCGTGATTTTTATTTTTTTTTCATTCTTTTTTAGTATAATTTAATTA
>NC_051412.1:21648980-21649131 GCF_015228065.2 Penaeus monodon
AAGCAGTGATGTAATTCGATTCCTTATCATATCGTTCACAATCAGAGGAAGAACGTCAAGAGAAAACATCAGATGGGAAATGTCCGTGGAGAAACGACAAAAGAAAAAGGACCAGAGGAAAAATAGAAACATATCAATGGAAAATTTACTA
>NC_051412.1:21649190-21649435 GCF_015228065.2 Penaeus monodon
AACATCGGACAAAACCACCAGAAAAAATCACCAGAGGAAAAACATCCACCAAAAAAATAAACATTAGTGGAAAAACATCAGACGTGAATTGCTGAACATTATGACATCATAAGAGAGATCACGAGCCTCTTACAAGAGTCGCATAAGGATCGTTTAGCTATTTACAACACGGGAAAAATGGACCATATATCATTAATGGCGATGATTCACTGCAAGGGATCCGGGGGAGTAAATATATGCCTTGA
>NC_051412.1:21649490-21650491 GCF_015228065.2 Penaeus monodon
CACAAGCTGGTGCTTTCCTTTATTTACAGCACAATTCCGAGCATGATATAATTATCGAGGACCTATCAAACGTCCAGTCGTCAATTTTGTCGCATAAAATGGATTCCGTGTTTTGGCTTGCTGCTCCATATATCAGTTTGGTTTCGATACAGTGTTTCCATGTGAGAAAGATTAACAGTTTTGCATAAGATATGTACGAACGGATGAAACGACAACGACAATAAAAAATTCTTCGAAACACATGGTTCAAACCGGAATATCCTAGAGTCAACAGAAAGCCATATTCCTTGCAACCGAATGCAATGGGAAACCGTCCCTATTGCCAGAAAACGTTGCAAGCGTTACTCGCTGTAAACGTTTAATGGCATTCAGAAGCCCAGGGACGACGCTACTGACGCATTAATAAAAAGGTCGTTAGAATCACAAAGGTCGTGTAGGCCGAGGGGACGGAGAGGTTTATAGTTAGAGATCGTCTGGGAGGTCGTAGGTCGTGGGGATGGAGGGGGGGAGGAAGGTCGTGGCAGGAGGGGAGGGGAGGTCGTAGGTCGTGGGGATGGAGGGGGAGGAAGGTCGTGACAGGAGGGGAGGGGAGGTCGTAGGTTGCAGTAGGCTAGGTTGATAGGGGAGGGGAGGTCGTGGTAATGGGATGGTGGGGTTTAGGTCGCAGTAGGCTGTGTAGTTGGGGGGGGGGGGTAGTTCGCAGTAGGCTGGGTGTTGGGGGAGGGGTGTAGGTCGCAATAGGCAGGGTAGTAGGGGAAAGGTAGGGCTGCTGGGTTCTGAAGAGGCCTGATTTACAAGGTCGTAAGCTGTAACATACAATTCTTGATGTAGGATGTTAAGGTGAGCAAACTTGTCAGAAATTGTGCTAGGACAAATATTGTAGACGTTTTTTTTTCTTTTTACTTTTTTATTACAAGATTCGCAAGATTTTTTCCATTTTTTAAAAATAATTTCAATAAAAATCTAATAAAATACAGAGTGATACTTAATATTTATCAGAA
>NC_051412.1:21652257-21652509 GCF_015228065.2 Penaeus monodon
ACATGTCCATTCACTATGATAGTTATTAGGGTTGTGTCATGATATACCATGGTAATCATGATAGGAATTATAAATCACAGTAAGGGAAGCATGCATAGTTTTCATCTTCTCTTCCGGGCCCACACTGTCACCGTGCTACAGATATAAATGTCCATAGCATAACTACGCTGTTACATGTATATAGGCATGCTGATGTTAAGTCATTTTGTCTCTATATATTTATCTCACCTTTATTAACTATACGTAACTACT
>NC_051412.1:21652548-21652636 GCF_015228065.2 Penaeus monodon
CAAAGTGGGTCACATGTTCAAGTGGACAAAGGGGACATGTTCGTAGAGGAACATACGTACTAAGCCGCGGGATGATGTGGTAGGGTGG
>NC_051412.1:21652696-21652763 GCF_015228065.2 Penaeus monodon
AGTGTGTAATTATTGTTCATGTGTACCTATCTCTTTATTTTGTATGGAATTACCAGTTTACTACTTT
>NC_051412.1:21652819-21653065 GCF_015228065.2 Penaeus monodon
CACATATGAATTATTTCTCACATTAATCTTATAGGTCTCGATTTCAATAACGGTTCACAACTCTATGGGGATCCCCTCCGACATTCACAACCGTCCAGGGCCACATAAGATGCACTTAAACGCATAAAGCTCAAAATCCCGCACCATAACCCTGCAATTACGACCCTAAAGCATTATAGACCGCTTTGTACTTCACTTTTATTTACACGAACCATAAGTCGACGACGTAAGCTCGGCCTGTAAATC
>NC_051412.1:21653113-21653309 GCF_015228065.2 Penaeus monodon
CGTCCCCAGGACCTTATCACTCGCTATGAATTATGAATGATGACGTCATTACGCATTCCGAAGAGAACGCGCGTACTTTACGAGAGGTAAACGACGCACTTTGATAAATTGAATGACAACAATTACGAGGCCGTATGTCGTAAGGAAACTTATCGACTGACTTGAGCTCTTTGACGAATGTGTCTTATTTTTTTTC
>NC_051412.1:21653362-21653485 GCF_015228065.2 Penaeus monodon
CGGAAAAATAAGACAGGGATCATCCATTATCCCTTCCCTACGTGAATAATCTTGACCAGTAATGATCCTTGGGGATAATTATGCGGAAAATAAATTTGTTCTGAGACCGTCGAAAAACTGGGT
>NC_051412.1:21654187-21654921 GCF_015228065.2 Penaeus monodon
TCGGAAATGCAGTAGGCCTGGTTTCCTTCCTGATCGATAGTGAGGGAAAATTTGTGTAGAGCTATCTATCTTCATTTCCGTTCCTTTTTCATTATTGTTTTTCTGATCTACCATAAACAGATCCAGCTTTTGAATTAAACATACACACATCTATCTGTGTCGCATACATACACGCAATATATCTATCCACCTATCTATCGTGTCCTACATATAAGCACATATGTCTATTCGCCCTTCAATCTGTCTTAAATATACACACATCTGTCTATCCCACCACTCTATCATCCTCTATCATCTTACCAATCTACCCATCTACCCATCACTCTATATAAACACATCTCCCTCCCCCCTACCAATCTATCCATCTATCCTTCTATCTACCCATATCTCTATACCCCCCCTATTCTTTTAGCGAGAAATTGCACAGCACGAGAACAAATGAATAAAAATCGATGAATAAGAAACCCAGAGTCTTTTTTACGATCTTTTTCGACTTTCTCGTCTGAGGTTTCGTTCTCCCCAGCGCGGCCTCCATAAACACAGGACTGTCTCTTTACGAAAACCTCTTTTGTGTGCAAACGGCCCAGCTTCCCCCGGTGTATATATCCTCCATGACCCCGTAATGTAAGCTTTCATATCCTCCTTTACATGGCTGACTTGGCACTCTGCGTCAGGAGCTCGACGGAGGTTCTTTATCTGTCCTCGGAGGTGATGGAGTGCCGCCCGACGCGTGG
>NC_051412.1:21655563-21656322 GCF_015228065.2 Penaeus monodon
AGTCTCTGGTTAAAGATATTATTGTGAGTAATACCGTTTCTCAGACTACGTGATCATAAAGTAAGCAAAGATTTCATAAAAGGAGATCGTTCATAAATTGTATAATGGAGTCAGTGTGATAAAGTACAGAATTACGTTAATGTGTCGTTACACTCACTTTCTTTGAGAATCGGTCTGTCGTCTCATCGTTCTTTCGGACGATTAATGCGCGGGTTTTGAAACCATTGTGAACATTATTTTACGAAAAATTGCAGTTCGGGTGACGTCTTGGCCCCTACTCCCCGATCCCTCTCCTCCTTCTCCTTCCTTCCTTCTTCCTCGTCTGTTTCTGCTTTCTCCCGTCTTCCTTTCATCTTCCTTCCTCTCCTGCTTCCCTTCCCTTCCGTTTCTTCTTCCTCCTTTCTCTCTTTCTCCCTTCCTTCCCCTCCTCTTTTCCCCTCATTCTCACTCCTCCCTCTTTCTCCTTCTCGCGGTCCTTTTCCTTCCTCCTCCTCTATCTTCCTTTTTCCTTCCTCATTATTCTACTCCCCCTCTTCTTCTCCCTCTCCTCTCTTCCCCCTTCCTCGCTCTTCCTCCTTCTTGTTTTCTCTCTTTCTCTTTCCTTATTCTTCCCTCTTCCTAATCCTCCTTCCCTCAACCTTCCCTCTTCCTGCCTCCTTCATTTCCTTCTTCTCCTTCCCTCCCTCCCTTTTCCCGTTCCTCCTTCCACCTTTTTACTTTCCTTCCTCTATCCCCTCTTCCTTTTCCCCTTCCATCCTT
>NC_051412.1:21656386-21656539 GCF_015228065.2 Penaeus monodon
ACTTTTCTAAAAGCTCACACAACTCAAATTTCCCGCCAAAACACGATTCTTTTATCCGGTCGTTCATTTTGTTATCGTGTGATTTTATTCGTTTAATCGTTTTTTTTTTTTTGAGAACTTTGGCGCGGGAGGTGCATGGGGTATTAAAAGAGA
>NC_051412.1:21657086-21657586 GCF_015228065.2 Penaeus monodon
ACCGCCGTTTTATAACCGGGAATATTACCATGTTATCAACTTAATTATAAAAAGTTACGGTAATGGGTATGGCCAGTTTCTAGCGCGCATTTATTGACCGCCTTCCGTGGTTAAACAACAAAGAACACGCCCTTTTTACAGGCTGGGGGCGGGGCTTCGTGACTCCTATACCCATAATACCGTAAGATCAACTATTCATACGAGGGAAATTAATAAGTATTGCATGAGAACATACACTCCGGGACAGCGTTTAAGTTAGAGTTATGCCTTTTACATCTGTTGGTTCTAAGACCATTAAACTTTTTTCTTGCTATTTTTTTTCCACGTCTTAACTATTGATTTCAGTTACGGAGGGAAACAAGGGGATCAAAGCCTTTATGACATCGGTCGGTGTTGCACATTACATGCCATGCAATGTTGCTCGTGTTTGGCAGAGCGTGTGAAATCTACGGGGCGGGTTTTCTCATTTCGCTGGTCGATACGTTGTTTCCTTACACGCG
>NC_051412.1:21660994-21661162 GCF_015228065.2 Penaeus monodon
TTACTGCAAAGCATAACCCGAAGCGATGGGATAGCGGCTAGACCCAACAAAAAAGACCCGGCGATTTTTTTTCTCTCTCTCTCTTTTTTACCCCTCGGACAAAAACACGATTAAGGCCCCGATACACCAACGGTGTTTTTAGTCTACACATTGTTGTCATTTCGCGAT
>NC_051412.1:21661199-21661347 GCF_015228065.2 Penaeus monodon
ATTTTTTTGAGGGCCGTGCTTTAAAACCGCCAGATAATCCTATTAGTGCAAAAGAGACTGGTTTGTGACGTAGCTTTTGTTGATGGCGGATCGCTTTGATTAAAGTTTGTGAAGTGTTTTAGATCTTTGTATCAATTGCTTCCCGGTG
>NC_051412.1:21662422-21663169 GCF_015228065.2 Penaeus monodon
ACTGCTGTCATAGTGCCTTTGATTCCTATTCACGGAAGATTGAAATGATAGCTGAAGATGCTAAGCAAAACGTTTTTTTTGAAGTATGTCTTATCTTTCATATTGTCATTCAACCATCTTTGTTTTTCGTAAAGTTTCGTTTCAATGTAATATGTCATAATGGTATAATGATAAGACCTCTTGGATTGAGTTTATATGTAAATATATCAAGTCTTATCCCAGAGCAGATTAGGATGCTATAGTAATTCACTGTAACACAAACATATCACTAATTATTTCTGTCCCATTGCTTCTCAATAGCTAACGAAAACCGTTAGGATTTTTTTAAAGATAAAATATCAGTGCGCGTTGTATGTTATCGCAGAAGACGCTATTTCATCAGGAGTATTATGCAAACATATCTCTGTCCCGTTACTAATATCCTTTACTTTCCTCTAACAGTTATGATTATTGATTAAGCTCGGTAACCCTTTTTGATATATATACAGTATTATCATACAAAATTGTTATTTCATTTTAATCATTAACTTCTACAAACTAGCTCACGTATTGAGGCTATCTGTGTAATAGCGAGAATCTGATATTATTGTCATTAGTAATAATAGTATCATAATTTATCCACATTGAAGATGTATAGAATGTTGTAATAAGAACTCTTCTCTTTGATCTCTGTGTTTATCTTGAGTGAGTGAATGTTTATGAGTGTCTATCTGTGTATGTATGTGCAAAAATACACACGTTTCTGTA
>NC_051412.1:21663353-21663691 GCF_015228065.2 Penaeus monodon
ATGTATCTATGTAGGGTTCCTTGAGTGTCTGTGTGCCTGTGAGTCAATATACTATGACATAAACTTAACAGACATTATAGACCTTGATATCTCCGATGTGCCATGTTTCCTTTCTTGCTGACAAGCGATTATGGCTTTATTACAGAAGGCGAAAAGGGTTATTAAGGATGTCCTCTGTTTTAACCATAGAGATAAGGAGGGAGAAAATGATGAATAAGAAAAATAAAGAGAAGAGAAAAGAGAAGAAAATAGAGAAAAAACGAAAACACAGGCATAACTAAGTGATAAATGTACACACTAATATTTTGCTACTAATTATACTATTGTATTACAATGGT
>NC_051412.1:21664693-21665116 GCF_015228065.2 Penaeus monodon
TCCTCCACATGCCATCCATCACTCTACACATATACCAAGACAACATAACCTCTCCCTCCACAACATGGGGAGGATTATGACAGTCTTCCGGCCCGGTGAGGCTTGGCATCTTAGCCTGGCATTAATCTCACGCCGAAAGGAAATGAAACGGGGGTTACAGGCCCTTAGAGTTTGTGCGCCGCGGCTGAGATTTAGCGGTGTTCTTTCTTCCCCTTTTTTTTTTAGGGGAAACGAAATTAGATGAAGGATTTGGAATTTCATAAATAGAATAGTTAAGTGATTAGACTAGGAAGTCAAAAATTAGTGTTAGACATTCGATCTTTAATAGATATTGAGTTTCGAAGTCGGATAGATTCTGCTTTTAGGTACTGGATTTATAATTCAGAAAAATTAAGTCAAAATTTTAAATGATTTGTAGATTAG
>NC_051412.1:21665169-21665522 GCF_015228065.2 Penaeus monodon
AACAAACGCCCATCATAACACACATCGCCTAAAACAATACCCCCTCTCCCCCCCCACCCCCCAAAAAAAATCACATAAGTATAACCATAAATAACCGTTGGATTATAATGACTCTCACCGCGAGGCCACAAGTTAACTGTTTCGCCCTCCCCTGTCTCTCCCGAAAATTTAATTGTCATAATACGTGAAAAATCGTTACCCGAAAACCCGCTTGAGGATTCTGTCCATTATGGGAACAACCTCGGATTATTAACTCGCTGACAAGAGCTGACAAATTGTTTATAAAATCTGCAGTTTATAAACATCGCGGAGACGGGTTGATGCAGTTACGTCTCTGGGGGGAAGGAAGCTGT
>NC_051412.1:21668619-21668982 GCF_015228065.2 Penaeus monodon
TCGGGCAGAAGAAAACCCCGAGTGAAATACGAGCGAGGGGCGGTGACGCGGTTCCTTAATGGCGAAGTGTCACAGAACAGTACCCTCTGAGGTGACTAAGGAATGTGATCTCTATCCCCGGAGTTGATAGGGGCGAAAGTCGTTAGCGCCAGGGACCGGGGGTGAGACGCTGTTCAGTGTGGAAGAAGAACATATTGTTGGTTTCTGGGAGAGGCAAAATTATCGGAGAGTTTCCCGTTGCTGAAGTGAATAAATGATAATTGTTAGCTTATCCACCGCGAGAGAGGACGTATTTGAGAGACATTTGTCGGGTATTGATTCAATTCGGTGGCGGGAGGTGGATGATCCTTTGCGTGAACCGGC
>NC_051412.1:21669296-21669445 GCF_015228065.2 Penaeus monodon
CACAACTATATACCATTCTTTATATTTCTACAATATCTGTGTGCTTACCTTGCAATTTTCTTTACATTAAATCTTCAGAAAATATCTTAAACTGCACGCACTAACCAAGCTATAATCACAATCGAAAAAAAATGATATTTTGAAAGGAG
>NC_051412.1:21669475-21669593 GCF_015228065.2 Penaeus monodon
CAATCAATTCCCGTTAGTAGACCAATTCAGAATTATATATTACTTTTTACAATAGCTTATAATCACTCCACATTAATCAACATGTCACAGCACGTCGACCGAGATGGCTATTCTTCCG
>NC_051412.1:21669989-21670379 GCF_015228065.2 Penaeus monodon
CAACCACAGCAAAGCGAACGGCCTCGCTCATAGCCATTCATAGTATCATCTTTCTCAATAATCATTAGCCCAGGATATTACATTACCGATGCGATTTTCATTTGTCTCTGTTCAGGAAGTTTGAGGGAGTGAGGCATAATGACTGAATTAGAGATCTGATCATCGATGCCATTAGTGGGAAAAGAAGTAAATGTAGGCCTATGTATATTTATTTTTTTTCTTTCGGAAGATAGATTATGATTTTGGCCTTTTTATGCGGTGGATAAGTATGGTTGTGGCTGTGGTGTTTGTGTGTGAGAGTGTGGTTGTTATGTTCTTTGTTGGGTTGTGAATTTGGGGCATTGTGACTGTGGGAAAGAGGGAACATGTGTGTTATTTTATTGGGAGTTG
>NC_051412.1:21670588-21670769 GCF_015228065.2 Penaeus monodon
AACGAAAAACACGCCAACAAAATAACCAACTCGACTTCGCTCGCTTTCCTTCTTATATAATTTCCGGACAGAGTGAAAGGCAACAGCATTCCACAAGGAAAATGTTCAGCATCGTCTTCCACAAATGCAATGATCTTAGGATCTGTGTCCGAATAGCCTCCAGTAATCATCCATTTGTGAA
>NC_051412.1:21671534-21672303 GCF_015228065.2 Penaeus monodon
CTGTTGCAAATGAAGGTCATCAACGTCACTATGGTGAAAAATTCGTGTAGATGAAGAAACTGGGTGATGAAGACCACGGAATTGCGCTGGAAAAGGTAGCGGAAACATTGAACATTTCAGAGCGGTCTGTTAAAAGCCTCCTATAAAAGAGATGGGGAGTCAGGAAGCTCTCTGGGCAGTTCCTTCCAAAACTGTTGCGTCCTGGTCAGTTGTTGGGACTTGCCAGTTCATTATTGTGAATGTTGAACCCGTAAAATACAGACTCGGGACTTGTTTTGAAAGAATTATGGTCAGCGATATATTGATCAATCTGATTCTGAACGTTGTGAAGAGACCAGGAAAGGTCCCAAGTCGAATACAGCTCTAAGATGATAAAGTACCGGGTGATTGTGAAACATATCTCAAACCCCTGTTACCGTTAGCGCATCACAACACCCGAGACGATCACAACAAAAATACAAATCACAACAAAGGACATCTACAACTAACCGAAAAAAAACACAATCCATCTTAAGACACCAAAACTGACACAGCACTCCTCCACCACAATAACCACCACACGGCATCAACCATCACCACTCCGGATCAGCCAACTATCCCCGAGAGAGGAGAGTCATTAGCACAGAGCACAGGCAGGGGAAGAAATAGTCCCACAGCGATATGCAAATTCGGGGGGGTCTATGCAGCTGTAGTTTGTGGCGTCTGCTCTGGTTTTACAGTGGCTGATGTTGCCTCGTTTAAAGTCCTTTTGTTGGGCTTTCTTATCTCG
>NC_051412.1:21672389-21672574 GCF_015228065.2 Penaeus monodon
GGTCTGGTTTATGGTGTGTGTTTGGATACATTATGCTTTTGGTTGTATCGCTCTGTGTTATTTACCCTTTGTCTAGAACGTATTCGCTTTCATTTGCTTGGATGTGTTGTTTGCATGTATGCATGACTGTACAAAGAGATGGATGGACACTGGACATCGGGGAACGAGATGAGAAGAGGGAGATG
>NC_051412.1:21672712-21672947 GCF_015228065.2 Penaeus monodon
GGAATGGACTAAAAATACACATTTTCCCTCTCAGCAGACATACAAATCTCATTCCAGATATTAGTCAACTTCGCCGCAAACCCAGTTTATCCATTTCAGGGACATTAGCGCCGCCCATCGCCCACCAAGAGGTCAATCCATCACGCCCACTACAATATATTATCTGTCTGGAGCCTCGAGTTCGTCCATCAGTCATCCAGTGAAGCGAAAACGACCCCAAACCCTTTCACTATCA
>NC_051412.1:21673003-21673333 GCF_015228065.2 Penaeus monodon
GCTACCGTGCCATACCGTATAAATGCCGTGCTATACCGTATCCACATTTCCATCTCACTGCATTACCCTATACAACGCTCCGCCATTATGCTGGCGTTTTAGAAGGATACTTAGCAGAGCGTGTCTTAGTATATAGTATTTCGAGTCTGTGTGATTTAAGTTTATTTTTATTTATTTCATTATTGAAGAAAAAAATAATCAGGTGTGTTTTGTGCTACGTCTATTTATCGTTATTTTTGTGCGTTTAGATATCTTGACGGAAGAGAATCTATCGTTGTTTAAAAGGAATTTTTTTTCTTTTTTAATCCAGAATCCAGGACAAGACTAATT
>NC_051412.1:21673877-21674207 GCF_015228065.2 Penaeus monodon
AGGTAGACTCAGAGAAGTCTCAGGGTTCCGCCGCCCTCACACCTACACAATCAAGGTTATCCTGCATTATACACTTTCGGAATCGTAGTCGGAGAAATATTGCCAGTGACGTGATTTTTCTCCAGTAAAACAGCACTCACTGATTTACGATTCCAGTGGCACCCGAAAGAACTTTCTGGCTCAGACATAAATAACCTGGGTGATCCCTGGCACCCTGACAATAATTCAGAATTAATGCCAGTGCGATTCAGGAGATTTCTCGCTATAATTTGTCCTGGCCAACGGGTCCTTTGTCTGATATGTGATATATACATTGCACGCTTCTCTCTT
>NC_051412.1:21674243-21674318 GCF_015228065.2 Penaeus monodon
TGTCGCTTCCCCGCCACACACCCTCCCTCGTCTCCGTGCGACTGAAACCCTTTGCAACTCCCCCCCCCCGCCCAT
>NC_051412.1:21674370-21674852 GCF_015228065.2 Penaeus monodon
CTGCCACCCCGCCCCCTTGTTCCTTCCCCTCTCCCTCCTCCCTTGGCTTCCGCTACCCCCGGTCCACTCACCAATATCCGGTCACGATTTTCCTCACCCTTTCCCCTTTTCCTCTCGTCCCCTCCTCCTCCTTCCCCTCTCCCTCAACCTTCCCCTCTCCCTCAACCTTCCCCTATTCCCGTACTCCCCTCCTTCCCCTCTACCCCCTACCCTCCTTCCACTCTACCCCCTCCCTACCCTTCTTCTCCTGCTTGGGATTTCCCCCTTCCCTCCCCCCTCGCCTTGCCGCCCCCCCCCTCTCTCTCTCACGCCGATGTCCACACCCTCGACCGGCCTCCTCGTCATCCGGATGCTAATAATTTCCTTTCCTGTGTCCCGTCGTTCGGCCTTTTGAGATTTTCCTGTTTTTTTCGTTGCAGAGAGATTTTGTGCGTGTGCGCGTTTCTGCCATGGAGTTCCGGATGGAGAGCAACGTATACGAT
>NC_051412.1:21675149-21675541 GCF_015228065.2 Penaeus monodon
GATAATTGCAAATATCTTAATTGTGACAGCTTTGTGATATATATACACTTTTACCCGATGAGTCTAGTAAATTGTAAATATTCTCAAAAAACCTACGGAAATTTTTTTTTTTTAAATCATATATAACATTTATTTAGCCTATGCCACTCTCTTGTTAAATTAATGACTTAATTATCAAACATCCTCTGGCATTAAGTCACTTATATGAATATATTGTTACCTAGTTGTATTTATCATCTTATTTGAATTGCTAATGTCTTGAAAGATTTATAAGCCGTATATTTTTTCTGTTTACCTTGGAAGACGGGTGAACGTACGCCCGAAACGTCGGCTTTTGTTTTGTATTGAATGGACCGAAGTACAGCATTTAGTTTGAGTCAACCTTATGATGA
>NC_051412.1:21676788-21677038 GCF_015228065.2 Penaeus monodon
CCTCCCTCTTTCCATTCCCCTATCAACGCTCCGTCCACCCGTGTCCCATCCTGAAGTCCCTCTCCCCCATCTCACTGCCCCCCCCTCTCCCTCCTCCCCCCCTTCCCTCCCTCCGTAGTGGCCAGCGTCGCCCCACTGACCGCCCCCCCCCACTCCCAGCGTCCCCCCCCCCTTCCCCCTGGCATGAGACAAAGCTCCGGACTGGTGAGTATTTATGGGTGCATTGCCGCATTAGCATCGCCTATTGCAG
>NC_051412.1:21677516-21677818 GCF_015228065.2 Penaeus monodon
GAGTCGAATGATCGAAGAAAGAAATAGAGACAGAAAGAGGAAACCATGCATTTCTATTCCCCTCCTTCGCCTGGATTACCCTCCCCTTTTCCCCTTTACAAACAACGCCCCAGAAATAATGACAATCTTCAAAGAGAGAACGGAGCACTTGCATGGCTGTTAACAAGAAGTGCTGAGTTCAAATCTACCCAATTACCGTAGAGAAGAGAAAACGGGGAGGAAACAATACGCCCAAAACTAATAATATTGGCCGTTTTTTTTTTTTCTCCTTCAATATGATTTTTTTTTTATATTCCCCATCC
>NC_051412.1:21677854-21678007 GCF_015228065.2 Penaeus monodon
TTTTTTTTAATCTTCCTGTCGGATTATCTTGCATTTTTTCCCCCTCTTTTATCTTCGAAGGATTTGGGTGATATGAATTTTGATATCACCGCTTCAGTCAGCGCGACGGAGGGAGAGGTGCGGTAAATATGCATTTTCCTTTAAAGGGACGCG
>NC_051412.1:21679025-21679225 GCF_015228065.2 Penaeus monodon
CCTCGCTATATTCATTACATTTTTTCCAAATCGCATGAAAGAGATGGAGGAAGAGGATAATAGAATTAAGGAAAAAGAAAATAAAAAAAAGAAAGAAAATAATGAATAAAATTAGCGAAAGAAAGAGAAAATACCAAAAGGGAGAAAATGTTTATAAAGGAGATAAGAAGATTATGATTATAAAGGAAAGAAACATACCA
>NC_051412.1:21679482-21679640 GCF_015228065.2 Penaeus monodon
ATGGATTCTCTCAAGCCAAAATCATGACAGTCGTTGCCACGATCCACATATCACAAAAACATCCCACATGATTTTCCTCTCTTCAACACTCATCTTCACTCATCCTCTCCCCTCATTGGACACTCGATGTCAATGTGATGCAAAAGAGATGAATATCA
>NC_051412.1:21679666-21679751 GCF_015228065.2 Penaeus monodon
GAAGCAAAAAAAGGGAAAAGTCAAAATCAAAATGGAAAAAAAGAATTTCACACTTATGCTCCTCCTTGCCGCTACTCCCGCACGA
>NC_051412.1:21679784-21679905 GCF_015228065.2 Penaeus monodon
ATCCGCCCTCATGTCTCACCGCTCGCTGCCACATTTACAAGTTATAACCTCTTGAAGTGGCACTCGAGGCACTCATGGTCTTCCCTCCTCTCTTTCCTCTACCTCCATCCTCTCCTTCTCT
>NC_051412.1:21680138-21680226 GCF_015228065.2 Penaeus monodon
TTCTATCGCCCTTTCCTCTCAGTTCAGTCATATTGATTTATCGGGGGGGGGGGGGCGGAGATGAATAACTGATGTAAAAAATGCGATA
>NC_051412.1:21680636-21680877 GCF_015228065.2 Penaeus monodon
ATGCTACTGATATAAACTCTACTTGAGTCAAGGAGAAATCGATGGTTTCATATCTACGTGGAGGGTTGAAGTAAAAAGGATGTGGGGGGTGAGTAAAAAATGATAATGGAGTCACTGATTATGTGGGTTGCATATGGTTAATCGCCGTTCCGTGATGCGCTCTTTTTATCGTGTGTGCGTTTTTTGTTGTTGTTATGTTCGTTTTTTTGTTCGTTTTGTTCGTGTATGTACGTTTTTTTTC
>NC_051412.1:21680969-21681101 GCF_015228065.2 Penaeus monodon
AATGAGTACGTACGTGTGTGAGCAAACATACACGCTTACTTGGGTGGTAATTTCCGTGTGTATCTACAGTATATTCTTGGTAGATGTTTCCGCTTTGTGCTAATAGTATATGGGGCATTTTCGTGAAATACT
>NC_051412.1:21681553-21682522 GCF_015228065.2 Penaeus monodon
AGCGAAGGTCCGTGGTCACCTGGACCGACCTGTTCCCGCGTCCTCCTCTTCCCCCTTTGTTCTCTTTCCTTTTCCATCATCTTATTCTGAAGTGGTTCATGGCCTCGCTTCTTTCATCGGACGAATGTTTGTGTCATTTATCAAACGGTTTGCGTGTTTATTTTTCCCTTTGCGTATCACACGGTTCGGAAGAGACAATCGTATTTACGTAAAGTTTCGGCCAAAAGGTGGTCTAACATTCATCAAATCTTCGTAAACATCTTGTGAGAGTTTTTTTTTTTCTTCTCCTTTTAGGTTTGACGTTTAAGGACACTGATTCATGATTTTTATAGATTTTGATATTTAGATCATGTTTCGATGTGAACAGGATTATGAAAACGAAGAATAAAATAAAGCGATATTTAAAAAGAATATTTCATAAAACGAGTCCGTCTGGTGTGTGTTCCTTTTCTTTCTTCAATGTAAAGCGTCTTCTATGACATTAATTTATCACTCGAATTCTATACGCACTTGCGATCGCGTGTAAGAATGCTCATGCTGCAAACACTTCGAGTTTTCCTTAAAGGTTTCTTATACCGAATTACCGTACCCAAATGTCGCTCTTTCTTTACTATGTTATCGCGTAACACTATAGATTCACCGTGAGTTTTTTTCCTACTCGCATCAACTCTAATGCAAGAGAACATAAAGCTGTTTTCCCAATTGTCCAAACACGAGTCCCGACCTCAGACAAAGGATACATTTCATTATAGAAAGGCAGAAAGTGCTCATTCCAATGTCTACAGGCGGATACCCCTCCCTCGAAGCGGAGTGAGAACAACCTTATTTCATTCACAAAACACGTGACCATAAATTCTATAGTATCCGATCCAATTATGCGTTCTGATTACATATGAAAACCTGGCAGTCTTACAGCAGGCAGTGCGCGGAGGCACCCGAGAGAGACTCAGGGGGATAAAGAATATGACG
>NC_051412.1:21682605-21682783 GCF_015228065.2 Penaeus monodon
GAAAAGAATGAACCAAGAAGGTGAATAGAGGGAAGACGGAGAATCGCGGAAAGTTAATGAGCAAGTGATGACGTTTTCTGACAGGTTCGAGAGTTTATTGGCATCTAATTCACTTGCTTCACTGACCTTCAAGAAAAACCTGTCTGATTTGAGACCTCCTGCAATGAGAGACCGACTC
>NC_051412.1:21682835-21683124 GCF_015228065.2 Penaeus monodon
ATACATTCGATAAAAGCAATAAATCTAGTCAAGCGAAAATGAAAGATTCGGAAATTTTGAAATATGAAAAGTGTGAATTCATGGATAGCTTTTATTCTCATTGCCAATATGTTTTTCGTTTCTTTTTTTCCCTTTTTAAAAATCTTTCAGAATATTCATTTCGTTCTATTTAAAGAATAATGTAAAAATAAGATAGATGGATAAAGGAGAAAGAAAAAAATCAAGATAGAGAAATGTGTTATATGAAGAAGAATGGAATCTAAGATACTATATAGCGTGTATGAGAGTG
>NC_051412.1:21683931-21684351 GCF_015228065.2 Penaeus monodon
GGTCGGTTTTGGTTGGTGTTTGATATTTATATTGATATAAACTGTATAGACTCCATTCATTAATATCTATTTTATCATCACTTTGTTCATTTTTTTATATAATATACGATTTTGTAATATCAGTCCCATCATATTATCGATCAAACCCTGATCGTCCATTGATATATATAAATAGCAGTGTTTCTAGTATAAATGTTGATCATAAACTCGAATGTATCCACTGTATATTTTTCCTTCTATATTTTTTTTTTTTTTTTTAAAAAATTTTTAATATTTTTTAAAAATAAAATTTTTTTTTTTAAAAATTTTTTTTTTAAATTTTTATTTAAAAAAGGGAAAAAATTTTAAAAAAATAAAAAATTTTTATAAATAAATAAATATTATATATATATATATAATATATAATAATAATATATGTTG
>NC_051412.1:21684452-21684766 GCF_015228065.2 Penaeus monodon
ATTGCCCATTTTCGAATTTGCACTCTCATACACGCTATATAGTACTTAGATTCCATTCTTCTTCATATAACACATTTCTCTATCTTGATTTTTTCTTTCTCCTTTATCCATCTATCTTATTTTTACATTATTCTTTAAATAGAACGAAATGAAATTCTTAAAAGATTTTTTAATAGGAAAAAGGAAACGAAACAATATGGCAATGAGAAATAAAAGCTATCCATAAATTTCCCACACTTTCATATTCAAAATTTCCGAATCTTTCATTTTCGCTTGACTAGTTTTATTGCTTTTATCGAATGTATTTCTTCCCC
>NC_051412.1:21684790-21684982 GCF_015228065.2 Penaeus monodon
CTCGACTTATCTTTCTTGAGTCGGTCTCTCTTGCAGGAGGTCCCCAATCAGACAGGTTTTTCTTGAAGGTCGTGAAGCAAGTGAATTAGATGCCAATAAACTCTCGAACCTGTCAGAAACGTCATCACTTGCTCATTAACTTTCCGCGTTTCCCCCGTCTTCCTCTATTCACCTTCTTGGTTCATTTTTTTC
>NC_051412.1:21685030-21686030 GCF_015228065.2 Penaeus monodon
GCGATTATATCGCCTCCCCATCAACATCCTTCACCCGTCTATTCATTATCCCCCTGAGTCTCTCTCAGGTGTCCTCCGCGCACCTGCCTGCTGTAGCCCTTTGCCAGGTTTTCATATGTAATCAGAACGCAATATGGATCGGATATATAGATTTAGGGTCACGTGTTTCTGTAAATGAAAAAAGGTTGGTTCTCACTCCGCTTCGAGGGAGGGTATCCGCCCTGTAGACATTGGAAATGAGCACTTTCTTGCCTCTTCTATAATGAATGTATCCCTTTGGTCTGAGGTCGGGACTCGTGTTTGGACAATTGGGAAAAACAGCTTTATTTTTCTCTTTGCTTAGAGTGATGCGAGTGGGAAAAAACTCACGGTGAATCTTAGTGTTACGCGATAACCATAGTAAAAAAAGAGCGACATTTGGTACGGTAATTCGGTATAAGAAACCTTTAAAAACTCGAAGTGTTTGCAGCTGAGCATTTTTACACGCGATCGCAGTGCGTATAGAATTCGAGTGATAATTAATGTCATAGAAGACGCTTTACATTGAAGAAAGAAAAGGAACCCACCAAGGGACTCGTTTATGAAATATTCTTTTAAATAATCGCTTTATTTTATTCTTCGTTTTCATAACCCTGTTCACATCAAAACATGATCTAAATATCAAAATCTATAAAAATCTGAATCAGTGCCCTTTAAAAACGTCAAACCTAAAAGGAGAAGAAAAAAAAAAACTCTCACAAGATGTTTTACGAAGTTTTGATGAATGTTGACCACCTTTTGGCCGAAACTTTACGTAAATACGATTTCTCTTCCGAACCGTGTGATACGCAAAGGGAAAAAAACCCACGAAAACCGTTTGATAAATGACACAAACATTCGTCCGATGAAAGAAGCGAGGCCATGAACCACTTCAGAATAAGATGATGGAAAGGAAAGAGAACAAAGGGGGAAGGGGAGGACGGGGGGAACAGGTCGGTCCAGGTGACCACGACCTTCGCTT
>NC_051412.1:21686456-21686584 GCF_015228065.2 Penaeus monodon
AGTTTTTCACGAAATCCCCATATACTATTAGCACAAAGCGGAACCATCTACCAAGATATACTGTAGATACCACGGAAATTACACCCAAGTAAGCGTGTATGTTTGCTCACACACGTACGTACTCTTTT
>NC_051412.1:21686750-21686982 GCF_015228065.2 Penaeus monodon
CGATAAAAAGAGCGCATCACGAACGGCGATTAACCATATCAACCCACATAATCATGCCCTCCTTTATCATTTTTTTACTCCCCCCCACACCTTTTTACTTCAACCCTCCACGTAGATATGAAACCATCGATTTCTCTTGACTCAAATAGAGTTTAATATCAGTAGCATCTCCCTTCCTCTATCACCCCTCTTTTCCCCCCCTCGTCTTTCCTCTCCTCCCTCCCCCCTTTTA
>NC_051412.1:21687311-21687414 GCF_015228065.2 Penaeus monodon
TCCCCCCACCCCCCACCCCCCCTGACACCCCTATCGCATTTTTTACATCAGTTTATTCATCTCCGCCCCCCCCCCCCCGATAAATCAATATGACTGAACTGAG
>NC_051412.1:21687698-21687777 GCF_015228065.2 Penaeus monodon
ACCATGAGTGCCTCGAGTGCCACTTCAAGAGGTTATAACTTGTAAATGTGGCAGCGAGCGGTGAGACATGAGGGCGGAT
>NC_051412.1:21687933-21688081 GCF_015228065.2 Penaeus monodon
CTCTTTTGCATCACATTGACATCGAGTGTCCAATGAGGGGAGAGGATGAGTGAAGATGAGTGTTGAAGAGAGGAAAATCATGTGGGATGTTTTTGTGATATGTGGATCGTGGCAACGACTGTCATGATTTTGGCTTGAGAGAATCCAT
>NC_051412.1:21690199-21690537 GCF_015228065.2 Penaeus monodon
TTATGCATCACACAGTCTTAGCACGATTTACGCTTAAGACAAAATTACTTGGAAACACTTGAGATGAATAACTCGTTCTCACCAAAGCTGGAACTCGGAAAATCAGAAATCGGTGGAACTGAGGCTGCGACTTTTTCAATTGCGAATGTAAAAGGTTGCACTCATGGACCTCCAAACAGATTTATTTGCATGAACTGATCTCTTAATGCTTTTGGGATAATTTATTACCTGGGAATATTGCATGCGGAACCTATAAAACATAAAGGCATAATTCTTTTCCGTTCCCTTTGCCCCTATCCATTGCAGAACCTGCATATTCCCCCCTGGCTACTGCAATA
>NC_051412.1:21690604-21690759 GCF_015228065.2 Penaeus monodon
GTATGGGAATGCAATGATGCAGGCGGATAATTTATAGTCTGAGAGAACACTGATGACGAGATTATTATTGGTCTTTATCCACGCAGAATTAAGACCTTCAATGTACTCTCTCGCAGCTGCTGTGACAGTGTCCGTGCAGCTCCATCCTTTTCCCC
>NC_051412.1:21690792-21691204 GCF_015228065.2 Penaeus monodon
GTAGATGGTAGAGATTTTATACCACAAAACAAACGATGCTTATCATAGAGAAAATGACTCTTTCCATATGGATAATTTTTACCCCATCTCTATCGCGGAGTCTTTGCCGATCACCATGGAAAATCATTTGGACATGATATTACGCACACTAGAATTCGTCACGCTGCATTGTTGCCTCTGCCACTGAAGCACCTATTCCTCAAGTTACATACCCCGATCGCCTGTGTTAAAGCGCGGAGCATGGCGATGCAATTCGTTCTGATGAGGTCACGCTTTCCCTTCTCTTCATTACCGGGTTATGCGAACAGCGGGCAGTGCTTTCTCATGTGTTACGAGCGTGGGATATAATGCAGGCAGTTACGCGTCTCACGTATTTGACATCAAAGTCAAAGAACACATCTTGTGAGATCGC
>NC_051412.1:21691231-21692013 GCF_015228065.2 Penaeus monodon
CTCTCTCTCTTTCATAGACAAGGGATATGAGGGTTGAAAACAATAAGAAAAAGAAAAACATCGGTTCAAGTCTACTGATATCTGATCACGCACATATGGCCGAATAACAAGGATTGTGTTAACAATAGATTTTTGATCGAGTCTATGGGACTCAATAACCACTTTGGAGCTCATCCCTCTTCAAGTGGCTTATGCAAATGATGCGGGTATGCAACAGGGCGGGTATGAATCCAGTACTTGAGCTGGCTAGAAAGCACCTGTGTGGGATCTCTCCCCCGTCCTCACAAAAACGCTTGGCGGAGGAGAAAAAGTAGCAAGTTTTCAGTAAGAAAAGAATTTTTAACCCGATTTGTACAGCAAAGGATTTAGAATTGATTAAACTCACTTTGAGAACCTCCCATCGCTGCAGCTCCGGCAATGCAAAGCAGAGAGGCTTCGCTTGCAACAAGGCCAGACCATCACCCTCCCTCGTTTTTTCTCCCCTCCCTCCCCCCCGTCTGTGCATACACCCCTCCCCCTTCTCACTCCCCTCTTGCAACCTCCCCCCTTTTTCTCCTTCAACCCCGCCTCCCCCCCTCCCCCTCTCTCCCCGCAGTCAATCGGCATCCAGAACGATAGGATCTTTGTGACGTCACCCATTATCGTAACACCCCGCAGAGGCAGTTATCCTCCTCCCCTTCTGTTACGTTTATCTATATCATCTTGCCCGTCTCGCTACTCATCCGTCCGCCGCCGTCCTCTTTATCGGGGAATGATTATTGTTATCGCTTATCTCAGACGGA
>NC_051412.1:21692108-21692307 GCF_015228065.2 Penaeus monodon
ATTGCAGAGGGATTATAACCATGCAGTTTGGGAGATTAGGATGTTGCAGTTAATCGTTGCTCTGACCCTCCGAGTTAGTCAGTTTTAGATGTTTATCGTGTTCGTCATTTTCTCTGTGGCATGGAGACTGGGATGTGGAGTCATTATAGTATAGTAGAATTTATGTGATATTTGCGGCATAACACTGGAGTGCCTGGGG
>NC_051412.1:21693078-21693166 GCF_015228065.2 Penaeus monodon
GATAAATGCAATTCGAACAAAGAGTTTTTTTTCCCATTAATCATATTTCCACTAATGATGACAAACTCTTTTTCGTTCGGTGGACGTA
>NC_051412.1:21693196-21693387 GCF_015228065.2 Penaeus monodon
GCCTGGAACGTGATATCATTTTGATTATTTTTCAGATTTTAGAAATAAAATTGAAAAAGATTGACGTTATTTCTCCTAGCTTTTAATGACTCCTCTGGCGGTCTTTTATTTGCTTTTAATATCAGAAATATTATGATAATCATTCATATACTATTTAGATGATTTGGTTGCCAGTGTTATTACTGCTTTAG
>NC_051412.1:21694387-21694929 GCF_015228065.2 Penaeus monodon
ACATTTTCTCTCCATCAGAACGTTTCAAAATCTATACATCTTTGCCACATAACCGAAAAAAAATCAGAACTAAAAAAGATTTAATCCAAACATTTGAGCATAATTCTCAACATCCCCCGTGTAAAACATTTTCGTCTATCCCCCTCCCTTCCCCTGACCTCCCCCTACATCTAAAAAGACTACCCCCTCCCCCCCACAACAGGCAATCCCTTTTCCCAGCATTTACATTAATGTCCTATAAATCAAACATTTTTCTGCCGGTTTCTTCTGTCCTGCAGTCGGGGCTTCCGTTGCACCCCCCCCCCCCACTACTACCACCCGCCTTGTCTTCCCCCTCCTTTCCCCTCCCCCGTCCTTCCCTTCCTTCTTTCTTCCCCTTGCATTGATCACTGCCTTTTGCAACATTAAGCATCATTTGTCTTCAATTGATACAGTTTCCTTAATGACTAGACCTCTGGGTAGTTGGAGGTGATGAATTTCAATGGTAGTTTTCTTGTTGCTTTTCCCTTGTTATGCTAATGACAGTATGAGGCTAATAGCAT
>NC_051412.1:21696519-21696618 GCF_015228065.2 Penaeus monodon
CCTCGTGTATAATTCAACTCAGATTTTTCGTCACCAAAAATCGGATTAAAGATTAGAGAATTGAAAAGCAAAAATATTTGATAAAAGAGGAAAGGCAGG
>NC_051412.1:21696661-21697794 GCF_015228065.2 Penaeus monodon
TCGTTCGAATATAATGCAGTTTTTCAGATGTGACCCAACCTTTCGGACACACCATATTTCCTTTAGTCGTAGTAAAAAGGGAGTCATTGAGGCTAAAATATATTGCATCGGACCAATAATAAATCACGAAATCTTTCCTTTCTCGCTTTTCTTGTCAAACAAGTGGTCTTGGAGGGGCGGGATGAAGACGACAGCATAAAATACTTGCTAATTGTCGTTCTCGCTGTGCATATCCCAATACATCATATCAGGGTAGCCAACGATCCCGTTTCCCGCGCGGAGTGTGGAATTTCGCTTGGCGGGAAACTCAGACGGTTTTCTGGACTGCATTCTTGGTGAAACTAATTTACTTGAGTGCCTCTTCGATGCGTTTGGGTAATATATTGGCGAAGTGTAGTTCTAATCGTGCAATCACCATTATGCGGAGACGTTGGCAACCGTGCTGTCCTTATGGGCGATGCAACTTCCGTTTTCTAATAGCAGCTCGGGGCCCGTGAACAAGCGTAATGATTCCATTGTCCACCAAGATCTATGGGTTTCGTTCGAAGTCGCAAAGAAGTAGATAAATGGCTCCTTTCTGGCAAATAATACAAATGGTCCCCGATTCGAGACATTTGTCCCGCGCGTCGCATGACTAATGAATATGGATTATTTCTGTTCTACCTTATTAATTCACTTCCCAAGGCACAGAGCGAATTACTTGAGTCCCCCCTCCCGGGTGTCTTGGGCGCCGCTGCAGATAGCTTCGGTCGGCACCACAATGCACTTCCCCGGCATAATGCAGGCTGCATTGTCCAATATCAGGGGAGGGTCAGAAGCACTCATCCGCACAGTTATGCCCAACTAACAAGATTGACTCGAAGGTTTTGTGAAATGTAGTGTAAATGCTGCACATTCTGTTGCAAGGGCGGGAAGGGCAACATTGAAGTGGATTAATGATAATGACAGAATCTTGCTAATGCAGGGTGCATTAGTCCCCGTCTTGGAGCAAATGTATTTCCAACTAGTATTCCATTTAGTCACTCAACACGTTTCCATGGAACAAGGTACTCGTTAGTCATCAATACTTTTATTATTAGCGAAATATAGATGTATATCCATCTTTAATAAACAAATATCATTCAAGTGTCAAG
>NC_051412.1:21698574-21698959 GCF_015228065.2 Penaeus monodon
AAAAAAAAAAAAAATCCTATACACTCACCAAGCTGACTCCCAAATTCCTCGAAAATTTCCCGACGCCTCATGAACTGTTCATTAGTACAACACGTCGGCCATAGAGGCTTAATACGTCTGTCATTCCTCACTTTATGCCTTTCGTCGGACAATAATGCACGGACATAAATCACGTGCGAAATTGCTCTTAGTGTTAATAATGCATGCAGTTATGACTCCGTGACGGGTAGGGTTAGAGTCATTGCACGGAGACTGCAGTTCGTTCCTTGCAACGTTTTCACACTTGGTAAACACGTGTGTGATTCTCTCTTTGTCCTGTTTATTTTTTTGTTCTTAGGATGTTAACTTTTGTGGTTATATTTATTTTGGTATGCTTGGTTTATGA
>NC_051412.1:21699432-21699734 GCF_015228065.2 Penaeus monodon
ATATTCCTTCTTTATTCAAATATCACTCATTCATACTTCATTTCACTATTGTAATGCGTATCCTTCCATATAACGACTGTCTCTTTCCAATAAACATACAATTGTACGATTGCTAATCCTGTGTCCTCTCCACTTTCATAAACGATGCGACGTGTCCATAAACGTACAGGATTGATACCGATGCAACAATCTGCAGTTCTCAGATTGTCATCGAGCGCGACGTGATGGTCCATCATGTAAACATGTGCAGTGTCAAATTAAAAGGAACGGCGTGGAAGATGCGAAAAGGATTGGCTCGAGAG
>NC_051412.1:21699989-21700561 GCF_015228065.2 Penaeus monodon
TCAATATCTGTTGGCGATTCTCGGGCGACGGTCATCTTGTGCATTCCTTGGTCAACTTTCCCCTCCCTCTCTCCCCTCTTCCCTCTTCCCCTCCTTTGGTTCTCGTTTTCCGGGAGAGGAGGGGGGGGGGCAAAGGGGATAGGGAGAGATAGTGGGGAAGGAAGTGGGGTGAGTAGGGATGAGCTGGGAGTGTTTATTGGAGGAGGTAGATGAAATGCATAGGGATGGGGTGGATAGGATAGAAGTAGATAGGTTTGAGATGGAGGGAGAGGGGGGGGGATGAATGCTAGGGGATGCTGGGAGAGGGAGAGGGATGTGAGAGGGGAATGAGAAGGAGAGGGAGATCGAGAGGGAAGGGGTGCTAGAAAGGGTGGGGATGGGTTCCATAGTGGGAGGGGTTGGGGAAGCTGTAGTATTGGGGTTAAGTTAGGTGGAGGGGAGGTAGTGGGGTTGGGGAGTTGGGATCTAGCGGGAAGGGGGGTCGGAAGGGAGGGAGGGGGGGTCGGAAGGGAGGGGGGGGTCGGGAGGGTGGGGGGGCGCACAGGAGGGTGCCGGGGTTACCCTTTGGAACT
>NC_051412.1:21701986-21702055 GCF_015228065.2 Penaeus monodon
ATAATTATGATCGTTGGGCCGTAAAGCGATTAGGTGCCGGACGTTGCAAAGGGGAGCAACAATGCACGC
>NC_051412.1:21702157-21702295 GCF_015228065.2 Penaeus monodon
GAAACAAGGGGTGAAGGGAGAAAAGAAGATTAAGGGAAGAGGTAATAGCGTGATAATGGGTGATAATGACACTCTAGGGGATGGCGGTTCGGGGAAGGAAAAGAAAGGTTAGGAAAAAGGAAGAAAAGACACGTGATA
>NC_051412.1:21704001-21704798 GCF_015228065.2 Penaeus monodon
CTTCTTCTTCTGCTACAAATTTTCCCATTTTTATATGGGGTCGCTGCTCCGTTCTCGCCTTCGCCACTCTCTTCGATCGTGTACCAAGTCTTGGTTTAGGTCTTTATCCCGAAGGTTTTTGAGATTCAGCGGGATTTCGGTCTTCCCCGTTTCCTCTCACCCTCGACTTCCATATGATAATATCCATTATTATCTTTACATTTGTATATCACTGTTGTCTCTTTTCCTGTAGCTTCTTTGATATTTCTGCTCCGTTTCCTGTACCCCTCATGGTCTCGTTTTTGGTCACTCCACACATGCACCTACGCATCCGTATTTCTGCTATTCCTAATTTTCTTTCCTCGCCCTTTTTAATTGGCCAAGACTCTGCCCCGTACAACGCTTTTATATACCTTTCCCTTCAGTTTCAAGTTCACTATCTTATCACACAAGACACCCGATGTTCTCTCCAATTCGCCCATGCTGATTGGATTCTGTGGTTTTAACTCTACATCTATGTTTCCACTACTTGTTATGTGTGAACCTAGGTATTTAAACGATCTAACACATTTTACTTCTTCTTCTCCTAGCTTGATGTTTTCAACGTGATCTTGACAATTAAACGGTAGATACTCAGTTCTGTTTCTGCTGATCTTTAAACCCCTGCCTTCCAAAGCCTTCTCCATCGTTCTAGCTCCCTCCCTACATCCAGCTTTGACGTACCCACCTAAACACTATCATCCGCAAAAAGCATACTCCATGGTACATCCTCCTTTACTTCCTTGGTTAATACACCCGTTACTAGGTCAAAGAGTTAT
>NC_051412.1:21705729-21706119 GCF_015228065.2 Penaeus monodon
AATATGAAATGCAAAAGGAATAAAGCAAACCAAATTGAAAATAAAATCTGAATACCGAAATGAGTAAACATCAAGATGGATAACGCGACAGAAAACGAACACAGAAAACGGCGACTGACGTAATGCATAACGAAAGAGCGAAACGAACGTCCAGATTTCCCGACTTCGCCACCCGAAACCATAGCCGTGACAGTCATCGCTCGGAGACCTTTGAAGGGCAGTTGCAACGTTGATTGCAACATGGGGGGTCCGGTCGGAGGAGGAGTTGCAAAGGCCAGTCGGGCCTCCAGTGGTCACCGCGAAAGGGCACGTCTGTCACGGGCGGGGTGGGCGCAAGTGGACATTGTGGCGAGGCGGGCGTGGGCGCTTGATGGATTAGGGCTGGGGTAG
>NC_051412.1:21708999-21709153 GCF_015228065.2 Penaeus monodon
CTACAGTCTTCTATTATGAAATTATTGCAACACTATCACGCGCTATCACTGCAACAAACCACAACTTTCCTCCATCATCCCTGCAACAACCCCTTCCTTCCCAAACAAACTGCGTCACTCGCCTTGCTCGCGAAGCCAGATTCCTTCACCGTGT
>NC_051412.1:21711099-21711281 GCF_015228065.2 Penaeus monodon
TCTCTGTCTACAGTCTTCTATTTTGAAATTATTGCAACACTATCACGCGCTATCACTGCAACAAACCACAACTTTCCTCCATCATCCCTGCAACAACCCCTTCCTTCCCAAACAAACTGCGTCACTCGCCTTGCTCGCGAAGCCAGATTCCCTTCACCGTAAAAGCTTCTCTTCGTTTACCC
>NC_051412.1:21711440-21711512 GCF_015228065.2 Penaeus monodon
TACCCTTGGCTCATGGCTTCAGCTTCTTTCTCCTCGCGGCTAAGAAACGGATGTCTTGTCCCCTCAAAAGGC
>NC_051412.1:21711929-21712008 GCF_015228065.2 Penaeus monodon
CTTGTTTTCACCCCGCCCCCCCTTCCCTCGAGTTTCCTGTAGTTCGCCCGTTCCCAGGGTGCGTATCCCCCCTCTTATC
>NC_051412.1:21712327-21712403 GCF_015228065.2 Penaeus monodon
TTTCATCCCCCCTTTCCTCTTTTACGCCATTGTTCTTCTGCAACTATAAAATTTAGGTCAACTTTAAATAGTACAC
>NC_051412.1:21716473-21716631 GCF_015228065.2 Penaeus monodon
GATAATGACTCCTTACTGCCTATTTCCTTCCCTACACATAATGATTCTCCTCATTCTCGGATGTCCATAAAAGTTGTTATTACTCACCTTAGTGTCAATACTCCCTCCGTTTTCTTTAATATTATATCCTTGTTACTCTGTTTTTACTCGTGTGTGCG
>NC_051412.1:21716677-21716779 GCF_015228065.2 Penaeus monodon
CTGCGTATGTTTCGTAGTTTTCGTCTGGAGTTCGATTATTTTCGTTCTGCTATTCAAGTTTATTTAACTCTATAATTGTTAACTCTACAATGTTTTTGTTAT
>NC_051412.1:21716898-21717081 GCF_015228065.2 Penaeus monodon
CGATGTAGTGTTTCAGCATCTTGCCACTACGAAAAAAAATCCTGCATATGAGAAATCAAGTCGACTATAAAGGGAAGAATTTCTCACAAACAAAAGGCAATGAATGATGAACGTGACGTTAGAAAGACGAGGACAGGATTTTTCCATCAGAAGTTGGACAGAGGTTGAATTTCCCCAAAGTAG
>NC_051412.1:21717240-21717304 GCF_015228065.2 Penaeus monodon
ACAGACACACCTAATCCCCACAACTTCTCCGGAGATTTTAGTGTCCTCAAGTTTTCAGTCATCT
>NC_051412.1:21718577-21718897 GCF_015228065.2 Penaeus monodon
AAATCCCGCATGCTGCATAACAAGCAACAAAACCAGCGCAAAGCAAAACCCTTTTTTCATTCAATCAGCACGCCATGTATTCGAACTAATAACCCCGAAATAGTGAGTGACGCACAACGCAGCCATGATTAGGCAATGTCTGCAAAACGTGTTAATTGGAAATCAAATTGGTGACGACATTTTTGCGAACGGGTGTAAAAAGCTGTCCCCAGTGAGACCACTAATTTTCCCGCTCGCTGGCGCTCGGTCTTCGTTATGGCGCACGCTCATGGCCATTTTTTTTTTCCTTTTCTTTTTTGAGGGCAAGGGAGATATGGGGA
>NC_051412.1:21719133-21720014 GCF_015228065.2 Penaeus monodon
TGGAAACATTCTAAAACTTGAAACAAATCGGAAAAATCCCCTGAATGACTGGCCTTTGGACGTGAGCGAAGTCTTGTGAGAATTGCTGTGCATTATTTTATTAACTCTTAACTCCCCCCAGCCACATTATTGACCATTAAATCGCTCTTAACTACCTGATTTTTACAGCTCGTCTCCGCCCGATGGAGCTATCGAGTTGGCAGTTAATGTTTTTTTCCACCGACGTGGCTAGCTTTCTGTTTTTGGGAAAAAGCTTTGCGCATTCCCGTTGTCAATTGTTCTCTTGTTCTCTCCGGTTCTTTCAGGAGATGTATTGAAGATTAGAATTAGTTAGTTCTAATTTTCAAAGTTACTACGGTAAGAGCAGAAGGCAATAATGCTGTGTCGTAACCATGAGGTGAGTGTTGCATGAATTAGTGCTCGCTGGAAAGCCGTAAGGGTTATAGTCCCTTATAAACCGGGGGATTTCCGAATGAATGGCTCGGCACTACTTGGTCTCCTCCTTCCGATTACACAGTACAGATGACCCGGTGTTACCTCGTGCGTTATCGGCCGATATCACGTGATGGCTGATCGTAAGGCAATCGTAAAGGCGGCCGTTACGACGCCAGCGCTACGGCAGCCAATGGCAAGACACTCGGAGAACGATGCGTAATTTGGAACGAGCAATATGTGCGTATGTTCTTTGTATTGAAACTGTCAATAAAACTCGTGTTCATTACGCCCGACGTCATTAAAGCGACGTAGCGACCGCCGTCTGCGTTACCCTTCGGCGTTTACGGGAGGCGAGAAGGCTTGGCAGGCCTCCACACGCCGCCTCGCCTCGAGAGCAGGCCTGGCAGCGGGAGGCGCCCTTGCTTGCTCTCTGGAAGGCAGTCTTT
>NC_051412.1:21721117-21722005 GCF_015228065.2 Penaeus monodon
CTCACATGACCTAATAGAACGTGTTTTATGATTCATAATCAAATATGATCAACATACACATTTTTCTTTACACTGCACAGTATTATTTTGGTAAACCCTATAAGTAACAACGAATTCTTATTATTGTTTTAGCATTAATATTTCTTGATTTACATCCTCGTATTCAATAATAAATTATACCTTATCTTTAAAATCCCCCTTTTTTTTACATCACATATGACAAGAACGTTATTTACCCAACAAATCACCAACGCTTGTTTCAGATACTAAACCTCTCGTTTATATAAGTAATTTAAACTTCCGTAACTTACAAATACTGATAAAGTTGGGCAAGATGAAAAACCTTGTCCATATAGTTATGTGTGGTTAAGGTATTTGAGGCTTCAGTGAAAAGTGTTTACGGGGCAGTAGAAAGAATGGGGAGACACTTTGCGAAATACTGTACGGTTTAATTGGAAAGACACGAGAGAAAGAGATTTTTTTTCCCTTTCTTTCCGTAAAGGAACTGATAAAAAATACATAAATAATTAGCGAAAGACAGCAAGGTTTTAATGAGGGGGTGGGGGGTATAAATAGAATAATAGTAACCATATTAACAGAATTTCGAATTCATTTTGGAATCCTAGGTAAAAGGGAAAAGTCAAGATTATTCATTCTGTGTTTCTTTTTCATCACGTTACTATCACGTTTATTTCCATCCTTAAGAAAATGACTTTGGGAAAGTTTTTTCTTTTATTTTCCTTCTTATTACACAATGTAAACAATAACAGTATTGTCAATGACAACAAGAATCTGACGGTCATCCTAACACAGGAACAGTTTTAACTACTACAATATATCCTTTTAATAGCCTTTATGAGGGTATAATGGCCTTCCTTTTCCCTTAAA
>NC_051412.1:21722049-21722696 GCF_015228065.2 Penaeus monodon
ATACTGTTTAGTTTATAACGTCCTAATGGAAAACGAAAAAAAAATTGCGTGATTTTTTAAAATGCTTCTACACTGTCTATAAAATTGAGGAAATCTTATAGAAAATACAGTTCTGCTTATTTATTTCTGGAATATTAACCCTCCTTCTCTTATTATTATAAGATAAGTCCTTTCTTACGTCCCTCGTGGATTATCCCCTTCGCTTTAAGGTATACCACTTCACCCTAAGTCAACCTAATACGGCCTTTAGGACCCGGCGGCGTGAAGAACAAGGACCTGTGTGGATGCAAAATAACGTGTAGATTGTGACTAGTTGCTTCTCCTCTGATATCTTAGGTGTTCTTGTATTATCTTAGTGATTTGCCTTGTGGTGAAGTTATTTTGCAATGATTGTGTTTTGTTCTAATTTTGTTGTATCAGTTTGTATGGTTATGATGACTATATAAGTCTGTTGTGTTAGGATTAATCTACGCTTGTGCATTTTGCCGGGGGTGGGTAATGAATGACTAAGTTTTTGACAATAGTGTCTAAATAAGGGTATTAGATAAATGGCTAAATGAATGGCTAAACTTAACTTAACTTCTTTACTCATTAACCTCACCCTACACCCCCCCCCCATCCTCAGAAACCAGCCATTCATACTAGAA
>NC_051412.1:21722795-21723411 GCF_015228065.2 Penaeus monodon
AGAGACACGAGGGAATTAGTATGTCGGCTTCATTATCAGAAACAATTTAACTTTTACTACTTTTCATATATTCTCTCATTCTCTCTAATGAAGATGAGTATTTCGACGACTTTTCTCTATCTTTTTTATCCCCCCCCTCTCTCTCCCTCGCATTTCTCTCCGAGGTTCCTTGTGTCGAAATTCTTTAGCCCCGCGCGCGCGTCTCCGAACCCGCCATTAACCCGGCAATAAAAACGACAATTTAGCAGCTATGAACCCATTCATTAGCATGATGGTAAAAGTGGAAGAGGATCGAGACCCCTTGTTCGGCCGCATTTTACAGCGTGTGCTGATGAATACCGGCCTCACTTAATTACGATAATCTCAACGCTACCCCGGACGCTTACACTCGCTTATGATCGCTTACCGTCGCGCGGAATGGAGGCGGAACTCTACGGACGCGGAAACCCAGCATTCACGCCGCCGTTCGGGGAATATTTGCATGTAGGTCTTAATTTGCATAAAAGTTGAAGCGCGGAGTTTAGCGATGGTGGGGGTAGGTGGGAGGCCGGGTTTTATGTCTCAAAAGGAGGCGTTTTGACTGATGCTTAATGCGCGTATGCCGTTTCCGTTTTTT
>NC_051412.1:21723472-21723596 GCF_015228065.2 Penaeus monodon
AAGAGTCTGTCGCATTGTTTGGTGTTTTGTGAACGTTTGTTTGCTTGTATGCGATTTACTTGTAGTTTTTAAATAAAATGTAAAAAAAAATATTTTTCTTAATTTAACATTTCCCTTCTTTGCT
>NC_051412.1:21724187-21724392 GCF_015228065.2 Penaeus monodon
AAGCCTATTTTTTTTTCTTCCATACATAAAGATTCCATTTAAAAGATTTATTCCTCTTTAACCGGACCCTGAATACGTTATGAGAAAATGAGCATTAAAAAAGATATCTGGTTAAATCCGTAACTCGCATTTAATAGTCAAAAAGGAGATGAATTTAAGAAGACGCTGAGGACAAATAAAAATCAATATTTCATTAATTATTAAC
>NC_051412.1:21724648-21724896 GCF_015228065.2 Penaeus monodon
ATAAACAGAGCTCACTATGGTTCATTATGGAGTTATTTTCATACATATCCTTTTCTAAAGCATCATGATAATTAATGATGTTGCAAGTAATCTGCTGGCGGTGATATTGTAATAACTGCATAATGCCATAATCATCATTACTGTTATGCATGTTGCTATTTAAAATCATGATGTTCCGGTTCATTAAATAAAAGAAATAGAGATAGGGGGGGGGAGAGACAAATGAGAGAGAGTGTGTATGTGTGTGT
>NC_051412.1:21725090-21726616 GCF_015228065.2 Penaeus monodon
AAATAAACAGAAAAAAGAGAATACAACAAAACAACACATTTCTTTGTCTTTGGGGATACAAAATACATATGTTCCACACTAATTAGCTATTCCCTTCGCGTTTACCGCCTTAAATGGGTGTTTAACTTTTCGAACATTAACTAACCAATATTTAGACGGAAATGCTGTTTTTACGAGGAAGAACACGTGAGAAATCTACAATAAATGACAGAAAACGGGATTTTAACTCACGAGTCGCCATAAATATCCTACACATTTCCCCCCGTTTTTTGTTAAAGGATTTTATACACACGATCCCTGGCGACTCCCGCGCAAGAGGCCAAACATCACCGTTTATATTCCCCGGATTAACGACCGAAAGAATCACGATATATCATGTGGAACAGCAGTTCGAGAGCGGTAAATGACTAATACAGGATAAACAATTTCCTTTTGGCTAATGTCTCTTATCGATTTTTCAGCCTCACCCCCCTCTCCCTTGCCTCCATCTCCCTCCCTTCCCCTTTCTTTTCCCCTCTCCTCTCCAAAGTCCTTCCTTTCCCCTCCTTCCCCTTCCTTTGCCTCCTCTTCCCCGCCTCCACTCATTTCCTCTCTCTTCCTCTTCCCACTTTCATCACCTCCCCTCCTCTTACTCTTTTCTCCTTTAACCCCTCTTCCCTTTTCTTCCTCTTCTCTTCCTCACCCCCCCTCTTCTCTTCCTCTTCGCCGCTTCCATACCTAACCCCCACCCTTCATCTTGCATTCCCCAGCCTTCACCCCCTCCCCTCTTCCCCATTTCGATTCCCCGCCCCTCCCCTCCCTCTTCTCTTCCTCTGCCCTCCTCTGTTTCCCCCTCTACATCTTCCCCAACTTCATTCCGCTTCCCTTCCTCCTCTTCCTCTTCCCCGTCTTTATCGCCCTCCTCTTTCACTTCCCGCTTCAATCCCCCTCCCCTCTATCCCTCCCCTCCCTCCCTCTTCCCCACCTTCACCCCCCTCCCCTTCCCCATCCCCCTCTTCCCCCACCTTCACCTCCCTCCCCTTTCCCCACTTTCATCCCCCTCCCCTCCCCTCCTCTCCCCACTTCCAAGTCACCCTCTCGCCTTAGGTTTTACGAGAGTCCTCAGATCGTTACTTGTTGAGTGAACCGGACCACCAGTACTTCAGTCTCCCCTGTTGCAGCTGCGGCCGTAGAAAATGGAATTTATTTTATTTATATTTTTTCTTTGATATCATTTTTTCTTTGGTACGACTTTTTTTGGGGGAGTTGCGTTTATGTCATGGTACTTATCCTATTAGTGGGATTAAATTGAATCCGTTTATCTAAATTGAACCCCGCTTATGTTTTGATTATCTTTTAATCGACATGTAAGGTTTATGGAAATATTATACTTCGGTCAGGAACGCTAACATCTCATTGAAAAGGACGATAAACACACAAACAAATGGCCAAATAAAAGCAAAGTACCTTCAGAGAAAACCAAAACAAATCTACGATTGTTTTAGCGATAACAAATCCAGCTTCTCCTGCTTAATGTTTTCCTTTTA
>NC_051412.1:21727183-21727386 GCF_015228065.2 Penaeus monodon
CCCCGAGAAAAAAAAAAAAAACGCGATCTCTCGGCGGGTCTTAATTTTCGGTTAGACTTCCGCCGCCCATTGGGAACGCCTGAACAAGTCATAAAAATTTTCCCACATCCTCGGCGCCGTCCCCCTTCTCGGTGCCACCTGGACCTCGCATTTTATGGCAGGCACGAGCGAAGAAAGGGGTTGCCAGATTGCCTGTCCCCCTC
>NC_051412.1:21728364-21728886 GCF_015228065.2 Penaeus monodon
ATGGCATTATAATATTTCCAGTAACCATATTTGCACATAAAAAAACAAAAAACAATCTTCACCAAAGGCTTTCCCTAATGAAAAGAAAATAGCACACAAGTTATCCCCCCAAACGAGAGCCTTCTTTGAACTCGGGTCTCTCGAACAAATACTGTTTCTGCTTTTACAATACCACCCGTGGGCAGGAGCGGAGGCGGGCGTTTGGGTCCGTAGGTTTTAGCTAAATGAATGTGGTTCTCTCGAGGGAAGGGTTTATGTTGCCGTTTATTGCCCTTGTAAGTACTGGCGACGTAGACTTCGGCCTCCTCACCTGGTTTACGATCACGTGACAGCCTCTGACAGCTTCTTCCGCCGATGCTCTTTTGTCTTTGAGCTCCGGGGTTTCGCCAGGAGTCTATAACATGAGACGAAGCGTTTGTTCTTTTTTTGCTTACAGGTTTTGTAGTAGTTTGATTTACAAGTAAATGATGATTGAGGAATGGGAAAAAGGATGATAATAGGGTATCTGATGGTTCATTATGA
>NC_051412.1:21728933-21729942 GCF_015228065.2 Penaeus monodon
TCGAATACATTAAAGGGATAACTACAGTGGTCATGGCATCCAATTTCGCTATTACCTCTTTACTAGCTGTTTAAGTACATCTCTTGCCAACACTAACCAGTCTTAACTCCGGGAATTAGTATCAACTTAAAGCAATATGGACTTAGGCAAGCTACTAGCCATCCACAGCACCGTGTATCTCCTACGTCTGGCTGTATACGGATACCCATTCAGACACAGAAAGACATTTCCTTCAGTTCTTATGCATCACAATAACGTTACTACTCAGTAAGTGCACAGTTTACCTCTTCTATTTCCTATATCTTACGCAGCGTACATTAAGCACATTGAAACTCTACTGTCTCATCAGGCTTGACTTCACTTGATGGCGGTAGTAAAGTACACGCGTTTTACGATGATAAGCTGTCGTATGGGACGCCCCTTCTTCGGTCCTCAGTGAGATGGAGACGGCGTTGTACAATAGTATTTGCATAATAAAAGATCTTTCTATCAGTCATTAGTAAAGATAGAAAGGGGTTTTAATTTTTAAAAATATACTTGTTTTTTCTTTTTTTTCTGGGATGTAAGGGAAACTAATTACGGTTTGCTTAGCGTTAGGATTCCCGAGTATCTATTGTTATATGATTACAAATGCGACATCTGTGACTCATCGGTAAAGAGTGGAACATCTCGGTTCTGCTTCTGTTTATTACTACATCATTATTATATTTCCCCCGATGTGCCCAGCATCTAAGTCTAGGCACACTGGACTAGGTTATCTACTATTATTGTTTGTATCCCTAAAATTATAATGAAACAGAGTTGGCATCAGTAATATCTCATAAAGAATAAAACGTTAACACCTTGTATTTTACCAATCTACTCATTATACATTTCATTCTAGTTTCCACATGAATGAACCCATTTCCTTTTCATTCCGTGTGCTATCACTGTTGCAAATGCGTGCGCGGGAATTCAATTAACACTCACGCGTGACGGGTTTGTTTTCATGACCGTACCGTATGCCAGT
>NC_051412.1:21729987-21730558 GCF_015228065.2 Penaeus monodon
GATTTGGTAGTTCTTTTCGTCAGTATCCATTGTACTTGTACTTTGGTCAAGCTATTAGGCATGATTGCTGGTTACCCCTCCCCCCCCCTCTCTCTCTCTCACCCAGTTTTATTTCACTCTATATCCTGCGAGAGACTTAAACCAGGTCGTTAACAGTCACTCGCTAATGGGTAGTTAGATGATCCCCCCTTAGCAGGCCGCGATCGTAACCCGGCATTAGTCAACATAACGGGTCAGATGATCGGGCAGGCATGTGCGTGCGTGCGGGAAGGGGGAGGGGAAAGGAGGAAGGGGGTTAGCCTCCCTCTGCGTCTCCTCCTGCCGTCTCCTGCCGCGGTTCCTCGGTTCCTCAGCGCTGACGTCTGCGGGTCCATTACGCCGATTGGCCCCGAAACAACAAGCGCCGACTTGTTTTATGGCCGCGCTGCAATTACAGGCGGCGGCGCTATAATGGACACAACATTTGTTTGGTCTGCGAAAGGGAAAATCTGTCATTCAAGGGCTCTTTAAGGACGCGTTACAAACTGTGGCAATTAAGGATCATGTGGGGAGCAGTGTAGCGTATATACAC
>NC_051412.1:21734861-21735411 GCF_015228065.2 Penaeus monodon
CTTTTCTTATCCTTCATATGTATTTTTTCACGGCCCAAACATGAGGCCAGGCGCGAAGCACTGATGGATTGTGCTCTTAAAACCCTTCAAAAAATGGGGCAGATTCTACCCCCGCTCCCCATTAACACGGAGATTATGCGCGGCGCAATCAGAATTTTAATGTCGTCAGGCCCTTGTTATAGGCCCAACCGTCGACCATTCATTTAATTTCACCAGTCTTTATAATGTACACCGCAGTAGTTATAACCCTACATAAGTGACGGGGATCGTTCCAAGTAAGTGCTCGTCATAAAAATTCAAATTACACGAGAACCCCCTTTAAAATCAAAGAGCATGGGAACCGAGGCTGGAAACACAGCCATAATTTACGAGTGACAAGGGGAGAGGGCGGCAGGGCAGGCAACCCTTTCTGCATGGCTTGCTGGCTGGTATTGTTTTTAAATTCAATTGATCCGGCGTCTGTAATAAATAAGGGTTGTGGAATATTTTTTACAATGTACTAAAAGGGCAAGTATGTTTACACGCCGAATTTACTGGCACACGCTTTCAC
>NC_051412.1:21736091-21736265 GCF_015228065.2 Penaeus monodon
CTGTGGCTTTCGAAGGGAAGGAGCCCAAAGAGAGAACACGTAATCGTAGTGAACATCAAAATCAACCTGGCCATTTTACATTCGCAGAATCTAATATGTCAGGCAGTTAATGGACATCAGTAATGATTAATGATTAAATGGTTGCAGATGCTTATTACGTTTAATTTACGAGCG
>NC_051412.1:21736430-21736549 GCF_015228065.2 Penaeus monodon
TTTTTTACATTTACGAACGTCATCCGAAAACGTCCAAGCCGGCTCCGGTTCAGACGGGGCTTGTCCGCTTCTTGCATTCTGACTCGCACGAGGATGCATATTTCGTGAAGGGAATGCTC
>NC_051412.1:21736780-21737054 GCF_015228065.2 Penaeus monodon
AGAACCATACACCTTTTACACTAAAACGTTTAAAACCGAAGATCTATAGAGACGAAATAGCCTTTCCATTTCTCAGTCGTAATTCTTCGCTGAATCTGCTTCATTTGCATTTCTTCACTAAAAAGTCCCAGTCCCGCTTATCTACAACTGGATTATTCTTCCCTGCATAAAAGGTTTTTATTTTGCGAATCCTTTGAGAAAATTGTTTCGGTCGTCTATTTCGAAAGGGTTCTCAATTTTCATTTGATTTATTTAAGTGCCTGCTGAATAGATG
>NC_051412.1:21737445-21737539 GCF_015228065.2 Penaeus monodon
TTCAGCAGGCACTTAAATAAATCAAATGAGAATTGCGAACCCTTTTGAAAAAGACGAACGAAACTATTTTCTCAAAGGATTCGCAAAATAAAAA
>NC_051412.1:21738201-21738534 GCF_015228065.2 Penaeus monodon
ACAAAATCGGTTCACCTGTATATTATATTTTCCATCAATAAAGACTGAACTAGGAACCTCCGCATTTTTTAAAAATAACCATCGAAAAAGTCTTTCTCTTGTTGATCGAGAGACCCATCTCTGCGCTTTTCCTCAGCAGCACATCTATAAGAAGCTGAAGCTTTTCCCTCGAGTCAGCTAAAATGACTGTACCATCCGCGTACCTCCGATCTTTACACCTTCCTCACTCTCCAGGTGCCACATTATCATCTCTGTGTACAATCCAAACAGGTCTTGTGTAACTCCTCGGTGGATCTCAACATATTTGCTCAAGGTATTATCAGTTCTGATCGC
>NC_051412.1:21738674-21739389 GCF_015228065.2 Penaeus monodon
GCCCTGCGTGCCGATGGGCATTTCAACGGAACGCCCTTCATCATAGATAGTGTTGATAAGTCTTATCATTTTGATACCAGTGTCGTCTAAGGTTTTGACAATTTCGGCCGCGATATTGTCAGGTCCCACTGCTTTCTCGTTTAGCAGTTTCCTTCGTCCTCTAGGATAGGAAGATCTTCCTTGCGTTTCATGATAGCTGGCTCTGTTTCTTTGATATCAGTAAACAGATTCGAAATATACTCTTCCCATTTTATTAAGACCTGCGTTTGTTGGTGACTTACTTGACCTTTTCATGCATTTTTTGTGGGTTACCTTTCTCAAGTTGCTCTACTTCCACACACATCGTTCAGAAACTTGTCTTTCACTTTCTGATTTCCTTGTTCAAAGCTTTCTACTTTCCTGTGTTATGTTTCATTCGCCTCCGTTCGTCCATTAGTAACAGAATCTCCTCCGTCATCCACTTCAGTTTAGCCTTCCTCTCCACTATCGGAATCGCTTCCTCCGCTGTTTTGGTCAGTGCTACTTGCAGTTTTGCGAAGATATTAATACTGCATTTTGTTTGGCTTTACAGCGATAAGTCCAGATCTAGTCGGTGTCGTACTGCCTGATTGTAAGCTGCTTTCAACTCTGCTTTGTCTAAGCGGTTGGAAGTTCTTCTTCTTTGATCTGCGGGCTGTGAGCTTCTTTGGTTTGACTTTTAGTGAACATAAAACAG
>NC_051412.1:21740063-21740356 GCF_015228065.2 Penaeus monodon
GGATATTTTGATTTTTTCCCTTAAGTTTTGACGAGGTTTTTGTTGAATAACGACCTTAGCAGCCTCATTTCTGCCACTGCCGGACGCGACTCTCAGATCAGTCGTAGCTCCGTTTACGTCGTTAACTTGGAGATCTATTGAAGTTCTTGACATGATAAACTTGGAGCAGACATTTCGTGGTGAAGACCCCAGTCTCCTTCCACGGGAAATGCCATAAAAAATGGAGTCTTGTCCATGTGATGTCTGTAGGTCATCCCGGACCTCGCAGTGGCTGCTACGAGCCTGAGTGATGC
>NC_051412.1:21741681-21743718 GCF_015228065.2 Penaeus monodon
TTGAATTTTGCATCACTGCTGCTGACAAGAAAAATCTGTTATAATATCTCAGCGTAATATAACAGAAGTGTCCTCTTGGCTGGAGTGTCTCCGCTTTATCAAGCTGCTTTTTTTTTCTTGACACCTTTCACTG
This sequence comes from Penaeus monodon, assembly GCF_015228065.2. Lineage (NCBI taxonomy): Eukaryota > Metazoa > Arthropoda > Malacostraca > Decapoda > Penaeidae > Penaeus > Penaeus monodon. The sequence goes on from NC_051412.1 coordinate 21,741,815, forward strand.
TTTTAAAACCACATTTAGATACCGTGTTTTGTGTAATAATAAACACTCGCTCTGTCACTTAAATTTATTTCCAGAAACATTGTATTCCAATTAATGTTACAAAATATTCTTTTTGGCCAACCGGACATACAGATAAAGTTTCCTGGGTTGAAATTCAAGCTTTAAAAATGTCTTGGTATAAAATACAAATGTACAAAAAATGTCTTTTAAGCAATGAGAAATATAATTAACTAGTGTAGTCTAACAGCAAAAGGAGTAAATAATATAGACAATAAAGAAAACATGGAGGACATAACATTGCTAGAAGCAGCATTCAAGCGGAATATAAAACAAAACATTAAATTAACCGAACTGAAAGAACACATCATTCAAACATGGAGGCACTTCCCGTAGAGTTTGTTTCACAATATTCAACTTAATCTTCACGATGTTTATGATGACTAGATGTTACAACACTCAGCTTACAGTAACCTCATGTGAGCAAATAAAATTTTGTCTGATCGTGGTGATTAAGGTGATATATGAGCAAGTGTATTTGGAACCATGCCTCGGATTGCTGACAGATAATAATGTCAAGAAAATAATAATAGCACAAATACATGTAAATCATCTGTTTCGTTAACTTTGCAAACCATAAAGAATTCAGTAAATGCAAGATGGGAATGATGAAAAAAAGAACATGCACAAAGAAAATATAATGAACAGGAACTTTTATATCCTTTGATATCTACGAATCGCCGGAAAATGTTGGAGAAAAAAAGTAATCAAATATTTTTTCTTAATCTCTACAAACAGAATTAAAGAAAAAGGGGGAAAAGGAAACAGAAGAAGAAAGAGATAGGACAAAGAGTAGATGAGAGAGAAAGAAGAGAATTCTACCTTTCTACCCAAGAAAAAAAAAATCCTGCATATTTACGATTATGACTCACAAATAAGTCGCATCCTCGCCTCACAGGATATCTCCCCCCTAAAAGCTTACACGCTATTTCACAAACATTTTAAGCAGTATCACGTTTTACAGCTTTGATGATCGTGGACACGTATCGAGCACTCTTCTGTTCCTCCAGAAAGAACTGTATTATATTGCCTCTTTTTAGTAATTAAGATTTTAAAAAAGAATATTTTCTATTTATCTTATTTTTTTCTTCAGTTCTCTGTAGATGCAGCGTTGTTCAATCGTGTCCATAATATAATATTAACACTAGACGGAGCACCAATCAGCACAAATCATATAAACAGAAGCAATCAGCAAGATTATGTTTCTGTGTAAATCCTGCTACTCTTGTGAAACAAAAATCCACACATAATGCTCATTTAGAAATTTACAAAAGCCTTTGTTTTACCATATATACACAGTCGAACAGTTCATGCGCTAATGTATCAAAAGACTGAACAAGGAACTGGGTATCTTTCGCCTTGTGACAATAAGTTGAGTGAAGAATTTTTTTCTGCTTTTATCAAAATCATATAAAAACACCTAGTTCCCAGCAGGCTAACTCATATTTCTAAATTTAACATATTTACATGGACAATAATTCTATATACAATTTGTACAGTTACGTGTCTACAAACCAATATACGCATGGTTCAAAACACATGCTTTGTACACCGATGCAGACACATAATAATTTCTCCTTAATTTACAACCTTATCAGTAACGGCCGTGAACGTAACAGCTAATATGAAAGACCGGTAGTTCGACCATACAACTGGTAATTGAGATCCATCGCTTGTTCGGACTAAAGCTACACCAAGTCCCGTAGACAACTAGAGTCGTCCGCGGTATAATAAACTTAACGACTAAGCCGGCGTGGTGGAGAGAGAAAGAGGAAGAGGGTTCTCAAGGAGGACGACCTTCCTCCATTTTGTACATAGAGGAACACATTTCCTTATATATATATTTT
>NC_051412.1:21743762-21744207 GCF_015228065.2 Penaeus monodon
CCCAAAAGCCTCCACGCTGGCGAATTCCTTACACTCTAACTGGGCAATGCAACTCTAGGACAGTGAAAGACTTGTGGGTAGTGACGGGTAAGCGAACCACCCGGATTTTAAGGTCACTCCATTATACACTGTGTATAAAGAGGACACTTTGAGGACTCCTGCCGAATCCTTCTTAGACCCGTAGGATGTCCTCCGCATTAACACTAGCAATACAAAAATCGAATGAACTTCCAAGCCAAATAAAAAGTAGCTTGAATCCTTTAGAAAAAGTCCCTATCGATTAATCTACTTTTTTACAAAAATCTACAATAAATGCATTCCTCTCTTAAAAGAAAAGCAAATTGGCAGTTGTCTTTTTTGTAAGGTTCTGAAAGACTTCTGATAGATTCTCTGAAAGACATTTGAGGACAAACAATCCTGAGATCATTTAGTGGGTGAGCGTGTG
>NC_051412.1:21744324-21744715 GCF_015228065.2 Penaeus monodon
CCGTCTGCACACTTCTTGATCAGCGGAGTTTGTTGAGGAGGCGCCACCACACCAAGCACAGGATGGAGGCCGAGAGACATCTAGTGAACGTCAGCGGAACTGCGAAGCTCATGTAGCCGTTGTTGTTCGGTTTGGCATCAACCCTCTAAAAGGAGAAAAGAAAAAGACTTTAGAATCCTGAATATTTAAATTCTGCATAAAAAAAGAGATACAGAATTTTTTTTAGAAAAGGCTAGTGGATATACTCTTAAAAATTCTAAACATTATAGTAATTACATAGTAACAAGAGAGAAAACGATCAGAAAAAAAATCTTGTTTAATTCGGAAACAGATTAATTTTATATATAAAAAGAAACACAAATAGGGTGAAGGGTTACGGAAAAACGCACAC
>NC_051412.1:21744766-21745227 GCF_015228065.2 Penaeus monodon
AACGACAATCCTAGAAACGTCAAGTCCCCCCCCCCTAACCAAAAACAATTCGCCAAACACCGATAAAACTACCAAATAAAACCAACCACACATACAAGACGGAGCATCAACCACAGTCCTCCCATTGCTCAACCAAAGCCAGAATCCGCTAATGCCCGAAGCAAAGCCGGATCCATACCGCCATTAAGCCAGTTAGCGTCCCTGTGCCCACCGCCAGCGAAGTCGAGACGCGTCAACACCCACGTGCATCTCATTATCGCCTTATGATTATCGTTATTGATTGTAATCGGGTGGGCGTCCGGTCAGGGGAGAGGAGGAGGGGGGGGGGAGAGCTGTAATTAGCCGACCCTCCTGACGGCATCAAAGTGACATCGCTGATCGATTCGGTTGTCATAAAATGGGGAGATTTTTGCGTGTTCCGATATAAAGATGGTGTATTGTAGTTGTTTTTTTTGGGGGGG
>NC_051412.1:21745355-21745474 GCF_015228065.2 Penaeus monodon
GGGTGTAGTATGTGCGTGATCGCTCTGAATGATAATAAAATACTCCCAAAATGCCTGAATGATATGGGGGTACTATTACTAATAATTTTCAGAATAAGAAAAGAAAACCTTTTTTCTCC
>NC_051412.1:21745528-21746062 GCF_015228065.2 Penaeus monodon
ATATAGCTCATGTAAGCGCCAACAGGTAATAATAATACGATCAGGTAATTAGCTAAGCATCCTGAGAGACAACCGTGATGACCAGGTGTCCTAAACAAACATGTGCACGTGACCTGGTGACGACGCGTGCGCAGGCAGAGACAGGAAAACAGGAAACTGGTATATCAAGTTATCTACGTATAGTTACGTTTAAATCGCAAATCCCTATTTATTCAGTAATCAATGAATATATGCAAATAACACGATTAAAGAGAGAAATTCAACAGACAATCGCCATAATCACAAAAACATATGTACATCTATTTCGCAACGACAAAATTTAATTCGCGTCAATAATTACACCTTTATTGTAGACTATAGAAATCCTATGTGACAAGAATAGATGGAACTAGAACAAAATAAATACATCTAATATACACAGTAGAAAAAATATATATTTACCTGAGCATGTTTGAGCGCGAACTGGTCCCCCAGCTTCCGCAGGTCACGTCCAACGAGCCGCCATGTTCTTTGCTGCGCCGTCTCCTCGCCATC
>NC_051412.1:21746143-21746319 GCF_015228065.2 Penaeus monodon
GGCCTCCTGCACGTTCCTGTAGCGCGGGACTTCCCACGTGAGCTGCGGGAGGCCGTTTTGCCGCCGGTCCAGGAAGCCTGGGTCCTTCCGCACCCTCTGCTTCACCTCCTGGATGTGCTTGAGACCTGCGGTAAGGCGGTCGCCCTCCCTCGCTGCCGATCCGACGCCGCCCACGC
>NC_051412.1:21746894-21747639 GCF_015228065.2 Penaeus monodon
CAAACCAAAAACATAAATATTAATAAAAAGAATTATAAATGATAATTAAAAGGAAACCAAAAATAAGCATATCTCGACAACGAGGCGAGAGATCCCGCTGTCACACACACCTGTTTAGATCGGATAATTATGTGAGCGTTTTATCAATGCTATAATTAGTGGTATGATAATTACGCGGCACAAATTACCGCTGTTACGCAGATATACTGCCGTTTACCCACGTGTGCTGTTAGTCTTTCCAGATCGATATCGTGATCAGATATACACAACACACCAAAATATACACAAAACATTTTTTTTTACAAGACGCTCTGTGAATTCATATGTGTATCACCAGAAACACGTATATGTTGTAATAAAGAAAAGTACAGAAGGTTATAGATGAAATGCTACAGAAAAAAATATATATCAATAAATCAAAGTATGTGCAAACACGCATTCAAATCCCTTGCTAATTCTAAGAATCTCAATAAATCATATTCAATAGACTGGAGCTAACACACGAGAACCGATTCCTGGAATACATTACTCAGGTGAATAAAAAGGTGCAACGTGACCCTGATTCACGTCATTACGGTGAATATCCATTCATTTTTCATTGTCGCTTCTTGCTTATTCATCACCCACCAATATTTGTTTGTTTTCATTCTAGAATTGTGTTTGCAGGGAAAAATTGTTATCACTGTCGTAATTTCTGTTAAATATCTGAATAGGAAATGGTGAGTTGAGTGACTGTTCGCGTCAT
>NC_051412.1:21747674-21749522 GCF_015228065.2 Penaeus monodon
AAACCATAAAAAAAAAATAATGATACCAACATGACAGAAAACATTCAAAATACAAGAGATAAAACCAAAGTGAAAGTGAGATAAGTAACGGTACGTTTTGCACCTGCTCCGCCTGGCTACCTTCACTTGTCAAAACATGACGTAACAAATCTGAACAGGTTGGCTCCCTATCATGCACTCGCGCCATGTCATTGACCTCCAGGGGTGAACGTGTGCCTGACTCAACTTGTTACTGTTAGCTATGCGTCATGTCAACGGATCTCATATACACAATACGTTGCATGCCGTAGTAAATACTTTTCGTGTGAGTACTCAAAATTGACTTAAACGGCTAAGATAGATGTAAGAAAAAAAAAATGTGCGACCCTTATTTCATATTATTTTTACATTTATGATTCATCAATGCAAAAATTTAAGATTAACTTACCGTTGGTGGAAGCTCGGCTATTCATCCAACTCATGGTTTCACAGGCGATAATATGGTCATCGTAGGAAAAGCACTGCACTTCACAATCGTCCATTTCACTTGTGTAGCCAAAAGGCACTGCACCAGCATGAGCAATAAGGCTGATCATCATGCATGAGGAACCAAATGTCGTATGTCCTTGTTTTGCACCACAGTTTGAAAAGCACGTCTGAATTGCGCGACACCACACTGTGTACTGACTGGCTTTGCCCAAGTAACAGGTTCCAACGTGGTGGGCAAGACAAGTGCGTGCGCAGCTTCGGGCCAATCACCAGCCACGCTATCGAGATGCTTAGTATGGAATAGATTTTCTTATTTTATACTCTGATTGCGCGTAGATATTTTGATTGTGTTAGTGCTCATATAAAGAGTTACCTATAGATGCTATTTATCGAACATTGAACATCTAGTAAGACAAGAAACAATTATGTGCATTATATCAAAATACGCCTATTAAGCGGTGGCAATATTAGAACTGTGGGCGGAGCCAAACTTTGCCTCGACCAATAGGAAGAGAGCGTAAGCACGTGTTCGGCACTCGGCGTGTGAGCTGGTAAACAAACGTCTACCGTCGCAAATATTCGCAGAAATACGTAATACATATAACTAACTGACCTTTTAAAATGTGCAAATATCTCCATGAATTTCATCACACACTTATAGTCTTAACATAGAGATTCAGTAAAATTTAATACGAAGAGTACCGAAATAACACAAATATATTGCATCATTATATAGTAACTACCAAGTCACGACCAGACGCTACGTATACGACTTACGGGAAGAATAGGTCAAGCGACTACTGAATTCTACCTGAAACATCAGCTATTTATTTCCGCTATGCGTAAAAAAAGGTGTTACGCACCTTTAACAGTACATCATATAACACACCTTACCTTGACAAACAGCATAGACTTTTTCATCTAATACCTCCAGAAAACGAAACCAACAAGAACATAATGTTATTGTTTATCTTCTGGTTATAATAAGAAAGAAACATCAATATTCTAATGTCCACTTGAAAACAAAGAAAAATGCATGTAACGTTTTGAAACACCAAGTTGTCTGTTCTTGCCTGTCGGTCACTTCTGCCCGAGGGTTCTTAACATGACTCACACACTCGGGCGTTCATAGAAGTTCCTGTGGGTAAATTTAGTACTGTGGCCGCCCGCCCTGAACGTTATGCCAAGGTTAGCACACTTCCTTTGTTCCTTACAAATAGGCGGGGATATTATGACATCTACCTTAATCGTGTCGTTCAAGCACAGACTGCGAGAGAAGATAAATACTTGGGAAATTCCACGACAAAATAAAAGTTCGACGGAGGTACAAGTCCGAGGAAACTCCTTAGAGGAACTTGTTTTCCTTATCTTAGTATTTCG
>NC_051412.1:21750410-21751445 GCF_015228065.2 Penaeus monodon
ACTACCGATCCATGGCACCCATCAAATGTTTCAGGACAAATCAGAACATCACGTCCTCAGCATCCCTCTTTGCTCTCAGCCGATGACAGGAAGCGCCATGTGGCATTGACAAATCCTGGACAACGTAGGAATCAACAAGGATGAGAGGCGGTTTTCCATTCTTGGTTATGAAAGCTCAGGTCGCTGATGGTGAAGGACATCCGTTAACGCTTATCTCTCTTATCAGTGACTCACTCGCTCGCTTTTACCAAGGACATGGCGGTGTTTGATTCCCTATCTCTTTGTCGAACAGGATTTTTTTTAAATCAGAAAAATGCCTATAGTACGTTGTATTTCAGAGGATAACTATACTAATAATGAAAAGATTTTTATATTTTTTGACGAAGATGCAGTTGACATACTGGCCATGATAGATGCCATGACATATCAGTGATGATGCTCTTGATAACTGACAGATGGGTGTTAATAATTAATTGAACTATATCGGTATCTCGGACATTTTACATTCAGGCAGTGACCAAAAAATTCTCAAATGCATCCTCGCTAAAGAAAAGGGATGTATGTATTAATTTACTTTCTTCTCTGCATTTATTTACTTATTTACTTTTTCTATAATTCCTCCTATTATATTGTCTACCTACTTTTCTTTTTAATGACAATTCTGACCGTAATAACTTCAAGACAAAATCAAAAAGAGTATCTCCGAAATTGTCTGCAAAATAAAGCATTTGAATACATTACCTAATTCTTCAACATATGTGCTTATTGTTATTTTTGCTTTTTCGATGTCGTTATACTGTATAGCCACTATAACATGTAATAACTTTATAGCTTAAGGGACTGCATTTAAATAGTAATTTCAATTACCTACCAGTCTGCTTCACTGATTACATAAAAAGAAGGAAAGTGTTAGAAAATATTTGATAAATGAAATGAGGGAACACGACATAATATGAAGCAGATAAAAGATAATAATAATGTTAACACTATAAACGAATGCATCGAGGTTTCTTGGCCCGGGCTCGGCCAGGATTG
>NC_051412.1:21751976-21752128 GCF_015228065.2 Penaeus monodon
GCTATGCGTGTGAGAACATTAAAAGAAATGAATTAGCACTGAACCACAAACACACATTCCTTTTCTCATGGGAGTTCATCTAAGAGGAACTAATTACTTTTCGGTCGTGTGACACCCATCCATCAACTTGGCACTGATGTGTAGATACATTT
>NC_051412.1:21752241-21752452 GCF_015228065.2 Penaeus monodon
AAAAAAAACATAAATAGACATACATAAACGACAAAAACACACTTGCCGACGATATGTTTTGCGTCTCCCGTGACTGAAAACAGGTTGTTTACTCTCGGGCCGGGGGACTTCTGTCTTGCTCCCCGACAAGTGTTTACTGGTTACACGGCTCGAGTTTCGGGCCAATAGGTAATACGGGTGTTACGTCACAGGGATTCTGTGATGGGTAACT
>NC_051412.1:21753121-21754252 GCF_015228065.2 Penaeus monodon
TTGTGAAGTCACACTTGGTAACCGCGTGGAGACAAATACCTTTTACTCGCGCATTTGAGCTCATTAACATATACAGACGTGGTATTCTTCTCAGTTGTGTTTTGAACTTACTGACTGTATTACACAACAATGACTCGTTATTTTTTATATAGACTGTATTATCATCATCATAAAATTCGTTTGTTATTCATTCTAAGCTTATAGTGATCACCTTTAGCTGTGTTTATCATTCCTGTATTAATTTCTTCCTGCATAAAAGCCATTAGCTGTTTGTCAAAAAAAAGACAAAAAAAGACAAAAGAATGAAACTCTCTCATACTCCCCGTTTATTTATTCACAAAGGAAAAGGTCACTGGGAATTTAAATGAGTAAAATTCCTTACCAAAGAAATCAGCGGGAATGCAATTAAATACGAAGAAACGTTAGATAAGGTCGCACGCTTAATAATGAAGCTTTCAAGGATATATATACTCAAAATATTACAAGCATATCCGTCAACTGCAGAAACAGCTGAGGAACAAGAGGCAAGGAGAACTAATAACCGATAAACAAACCTTAAATCTACTCTATAACGTATATGGATTATCTATAGACTTTATCAGGCGTTATATGAGAGTCAACCAAATGAAGAGGCAAGACGTTAGATTCACCATTAATTACAGTACATAATATCAAACCAGCTGATGATAAAGACAATCGAATTAGACAAACCAGTTTCGTCAACATCCTATTTATAGCGATAAGACTTTTTGATTAATCATAGAGATACCAGTTCTTAATTCCTGATAAAAAAAACAGGGTCTTGTAATGAGCTACTTGTGAACATAACAAACCGAAATACTCGTTAATATATAAACGGTACCTTAAAGAGGACGAAAACGAGTCAAAATTCCACTATTTTCCAGCTTCTTTCGAAAGAATTCATAGCAAAGTGGATGTTATTCTATACATCAGTGGATCTCGATAACGATCAAAGTGAATAAAAACACAAACTTTTTTTATTCATGGAAAAAATAAATCGCTATATTCACTTTGCTAAAATGATGATCAGATCAAGATATAATTCAAAGAAATTAAACAGTTTGGAAAAGTAATTATCATCGTGTGTCATATTTCGACTCAAAATATTTT
>NC_051412.1:21756254-21756635 GCF_015228065.2 Penaeus monodon
CTCCTCATTCCGATACAGTCGCGAGGGTCACCAAACCCACAAACGCGGAAATGCTCAAGTGACCACATAATCTCTGGCACCGCCGAAAAAGCGAGCATATGCCACTTGTGCCAATATTTGCCCTGGCACTCGGCGGCTCTTCCGGTGCCATATGACACACCCGCATCCCAGTCCGCTTCGGACTCGGACCAGGAAGCGGAAACTGAAATTTGCGGAAATACAAACATACGAGAGTGGCCATGATCTTGAAAGCGTGTTGACTTGGGGAGAGGTCAGTGCCTGGCTGTTGCTTGAACTGGCTGGTGGCATGTCCTGCGATACTGCGCTTTGTGGCATTAGAACGATGGCGTGTTTCCGGGAACGGCCTTTGGTCACGAAGTT
>NC_051412.1:21756951-21757023 GCF_015228065.2 Penaeus monodon
CTCTCAAGGGACTTAGTTGAAACATAAAAAGAACAGAGGATGATGCACACACCCCACGTCCATGCCATTGTA
>NC_051412.1:21757483-21757869 GCF_015228065.2 Penaeus monodon
ATCCCAGAAAAATCCTACCCATAAAACAGGACATGAAACAAAACAGTGAAAAAAGTACACATGAAAAAAAGTACTAACGACAGCAATATGAATAAATACATGCTCTGTGAAATAACCTGGATCTCCACGAACGTCGACCAGGTTTAGAACTGTAGCGACAATAGGTACTTCAGAGTCTTACACACAGATCCCAATGAGATTTAAGCGTATATGTGTATGGGTGTTTTGTGTTCAGTGAAGGGGATTTAAGCGCCTTGTGCTGCGTGGGGTGACGGGGTGTGTGTGTGCAGGATAGCTGGAAGTATTGGGAGAAATATATCACGTGAAGGATCACCGTCATGACATTAAATACAACGTAAGGGAAATTATGATGCTCAGTGTGTTAT
>NC_051412.1:21759387-21759472 GCF_015228065.2 Penaeus monodon
CAAAAAAGCCGAAAAGACTGCAACAGCAACATTCAGCGAAAGGTTACCCAAAGGTGGCCGAGCCAAGGGATCGGGCGAGCGGCAG
>NC_051412.1:21759619-21759745 GCF_015228065.2 Penaeus monodon
ACGCACTCCCGCTGTCACTTCCGATCCGAGTGACTCATGCTGCCTGCGTGTCCATCTTTCTTTCTGTTCGAGCGGCCGCGCGGGGCTAGTGCGTAGATATCTTCACCTATCAGCTTAGCTATTTTT
>NC_051412.1:21761844-21761983 GCF_015228065.2 Penaeus monodon
GTGAAATCTTAATGCCAGTACATAATGATCCATTTTAAACATCATAATTATGCTCCGTCATATCCTCTTAACCTTTCAAGGAAATCTAGCCAAGCAAAATTGACATTCTGTCCCGCATTTGCAAGATAAAATCAACCTG
>NC_051412.1:21762008-21762344 GCF_015228065.2 Penaeus monodon
CCAAGAAAAGGACCCTAAACACGAACACTTTGTCATGTGTGTGAATTCTTACTTTTTAAAAAAACAATAAAAAAAGATACACTCTTATTGTTATGTAAGAAAACGAAAATTTGGGTATTGGAGGGGGAGGGGACTGATAACAAAAGAAGTCGAGTATTTTTTCCACTTAAAGTTATAAAGCCAACCATTTCTTATCTTAAAAACATCTTAAAAAATACCGTTCTCTCTTCCCCTAGACTCTTCAACTCTATGTCCCTTCCCCCCCTTTGTTAAAAACCCTTCCATACGGGTAAAGCCCCTTGTGATATTGTGTTTGCTGTCCTTATTGTGTGATTC
>NC_051412.1:21762373-21762654 GCF_015228065.2 Penaeus monodon
TTGCTCACTGTATTTTTTTTTCCAGTTGTATATTTTAATGATGTGTCTGTTTCTTATTTGGAGTTTTGTTGATAAATGTGGGTTATTATTATAGTTGATAATAGCTTTAACTTTTCTGAGGAAGATCGCGGTAATAAAAGGTAATAAAAAAGCAATGATAATTATATAACTTTTTTTTATCATTAGCCAAGAATAGAATGGCGATGCACAGGATAATGTCAAGAAAAATGATAAGTAAAACCGCCTTTCAATACCGACAGTAAGCGATAAACCCCCCCCTC
>NC_051412.1:21762736-21762995 GCF_015228065.2 Penaeus monodon
TGATGATGATAACAGCAGTCGCATTGATAAGGATGATGTCATATCACGAAGCATAATCCTATAACATTGTTTTTTTTTCGACAACAGCAACAATACCCTTTACAACGAGCATGAATAAAACAAAATACCACGCAACGGTACACACTCGGCTAAGCTAAATGGTTGCGTAACTTTGTCCAACACCGCGGAACTTGATAAGTAATTTCAGTCAAGTTTTTTTATACATAAATTAACGGAGTGACTGATTTTAATATCTTCG
>NC_051412.1:21763017-21763219 GCF_015228065.2 Penaeus monodon
ATCAATGATATCAATGTCTCATGAGATTTACGTAATCGATATGCTATTTGTAGTAACAGAGGGGTAGTTTTCTATTGGGGGAATTATCAATCAAGATCAAGTATTGTTGTGGTCTATCTTGCTCGTCATTAAACTCTTATAGGCTGTTGAAACCTTGGTAAAGCAGATGCAGTTTTAAATATCGGTTTATCCGCTGAATGAG
>NC_051412.1:21763955-21764072 GCF_015228065.2 Penaeus monodon
GGCTGGAAGTGTGGTGAAGTCTGAGTCATACTTACGGTATTCGATAATGACCACTTGAGAGGAACATGTACTTACACGCTACTTAGAACAAAAAATTTTTTTTCTTCTTCTTTTCTT
>NC_051412.1:21764123-21764196 GCF_015228065.2 Penaeus monodon
GAGGTTAGCTACGTTAAAACGGGAGGAATCAAATGAGATCATTTATGGGGAAGATTAGATAACATCATCGCTG
>NC_051412.1:21764233-21764300 GCF_015228065.2 Penaeus monodon
GTATTACGTGTCATGTGGACGGTCGGTACCTTGCGGTGATTCAGATAGTAATTTGAATTATGCTCTT
>NC_051412.1:21764777-21764857 GCF_015228065.2 Penaeus monodon
GTGGGGGGAGGTTAGCTACGTTAAAATGGGAGGAATCAAATGAAATCGTTTATGGGAAAGATTAGATAACATCATCGCTG
>NC_051412.1:21766838-21766933 GCF_015228065.2 Penaeus monodon
CCCCGACCTAAGTAAAAAATGTCACTTTTTCGACTGCTTATTTAAAAACCGTGTACATGGGTAAAACGAGAGACAGATATAGATAGATAGATCGT
>NC_051412.1:21766965-21767462 GCF_015228065.2 Penaeus monodon
AGGGGACTATAAAGAAAGAGATAAAAAAAGAGAAACGAATAAGCAGAAACAGGTAGACAGGTATAAGAAAAATCATAACACAGCACACACCTAACACCGAATCACAATTTTCATCTCATTTCTGCCTCGCATAATCAAAGTGCTAATCCGGGCATCATCCTAAAGTTCTTGTACAAAGGCATGCGCTCTACAAAGGCATATTCCTCATCACCGAAGCATCCGTCGGTGTAAACTGATTCATTCCTCTGACTCATCACACGGCAACCCGCGTTCGTCGGCGCCATGATGGTGCATGTTGCCTCAAAAGCAACAGGTGATTGGCCGTCGCGGAGGCAAAGGACGGCGAAGATTGGTCAAGGGAACTGCGCGTCTATTGGTCCGGTTTTTTTTTCTTGTCTTGGTACGCAAGGGATGAGTCAGAGGGTAAGGTCGGATGAGTGGTGTTTGGGGGATGCATCTTTGTCACGTAGCGGTTGAGGTGGACTTATCAAATGAAG
>NC_051412.1:21767931-21768732 GCF_015228065.2 Penaeus monodon
GCCGGGTGGAATTAAGAACGCTTTGACGGGTCAGGGAACGAAAATGCATCTTCGACATTTTATTCCTCACTGGTAACCGAGGTGTTGAATTATGTCATAGGTATAATCATCCACCATTTCCCTTCCCCTCCTCACCTCCTCCCTCCCACCACGTCCTTACCTCTTCCCTCCGCCCACCCCCGTCCCTCCCTTTCCCCTCCGCCCATCCCCGTCCCTCCCTCCTCCCTCCGCCCACCCCCGTCCCTCCTTCTCCCCTCCGCCCATCCCCGCCCCTCCCTCCTCCCTCCGCCCATCCCGCGTCGTGTTACCGAGAGACGCCCACTTATGATAGAAAGAGAGGCGATCATTAGTCACCAGCGACGGGCGCCCATAGAACGTCTTTGCAAGGAAGGTTGCATACTCAACCACCTAATAGCGCTCCCGAGATGCGTCACCCTGCTGGCGTAGACGGGGCCTTTTGGGCGAAAGTCTCGGCTACTTGGGATGGAAAATGACCATTCGGTGCCTTGAATAAATACGCTCTTCTTTTCCTACGGCAACATTTGCATACGTTTGGTGCATTGCTACAAAGAAAACGTTACTGCATCCTTGCACCCCGGCTTACACAATGATGCAATGTTGCACCTGCATTACCCGCTACATTATACGGGTGATTAACGATCTTTGGGCAGCACTTAACGGGCAGGACGCTCGCCATTGTCGATGTGGGAAACAGAATCCTTCTTTTGAACGTGGCGAGTAAAAGTCTCCCTCATTGCCTTTCAATGTTTGCCGAGCGCTTATGTGCATCGCGTATTTTTT
>NC_051412.1:21768770-21769014 GCF_015228065.2 Penaeus monodon
TTTCCTGCGCTGATAACTCTAGGCGTTGCCATTTAAATGATCCTCGTAGGTCAGAAGTGGCCATTCATCGAGGGTAAAAAGGGTCAGCGCCTTTTGATAATGATAGACCTATTAGGGTTCCGCGGACAAAGCAGCGCGTCGGCCGTACAAAGCGCGCTCGGCTGCCGGATAATACGCACGCCGCTCGCCGGACAAAGCGCGCTGGATAAGATCTGCGCCTCTGACCAGCGGCGAAAAATTCGGA
>NC_051412.1:21771340-21771649 GCF_015228065.2 Penaeus monodon
TTTGTCAATCGTACACAGAAGACGTCGAGAACCCGTATTGTACAAAATCTGCGTGTTTTGACAGCAGGACAGAGGCCCCGTCGCCATCGAGAGTGGGTACGACGCCAAAACAGCCTTGTGTTTGCTTCTTATATCAATATCTTCCTGGGAGAAGAGGGAAAGGTGACTTGTTTGTAAGAAGAGTAAGTGATATCGAAGTGCTTTTTGGTGTAACAGGTACGCTACGAAATACGCGTATTGTATGTCAGCTTATGGATAAGTCTTTCGTTTACTTTTTTAAAAATTTCTAAGGAGTTTCATTCATGAAAA
>NC_051412.1:21771714-21771833 GCF_015228065.2 Penaeus monodon
TCATCGAGGTCTTCGTTCTGTTATAGAAAAAAATAATGTTGTAACTATCGGATGATTTCGATATGAGTCTACTCGAAAGTTCAGATATCAATGGGGTATTCCCGGACTTTTTCAGAATG
>NC_051412.1:21773334-21773594 GCF_015228065.2 Penaeus monodon
ACCATGCATTTCTATTCCCCTCCTTCGCCTGGATTACCCTCCCCTTTTCCCCTTTACAAACAACGCCCCAGAAATAATGACAATCTTCAAAGAGAGAACGGAGCACTTGCATGGCTGTTAACAAGAAGTGCTGAGTTCAAATCTACCCAATTACCGTAGAGAAGAGAAAACGGGGAGGAAACAATACGCCCAAAACTAATAATATTGGCCGTTTTTTTTTTTTCTCCTTCAATATGATTTTTTTTTTATATTCCCCATCC
>NC_051412.1:21773630-21773807 GCF_015228065.2 Penaeus monodon
TTTTTTTTAATCTTCCTGTCGGATTATCTTGCATTTTTTCCCCCTCTTTTATCTTCGAAGGATTTGGGTGATATGAATTTTGATATCACCGCTTCAGTCAGCGCGACGGAGGGAGAGGTGCGGTAAATATGCATTTCGTTAAGGGACGCGACCATTATATCGGCTCCGAGAAAAGCT
>NC_051412.1:21775168-21775315 GCF_015228065.2 Penaeus monodon
TGGATTCTCTCAAGCCAAAATCATGACAGTCGTTGCCACGATCCACATATCACAAAAACATCCCACATGATTTTCCTCTCTTCAACACTCATCTTCACTCATCCTCTCCCCTCATTGGACACTCGATGTCAATGTGATGCAAAAGAG
>NC_051412.1:21775468-21775589 GCF_015228065.2 Penaeus monodon
ATCCGCCCTCATGTCTCACCGCTCGCTGCCACATTTACAAGTTATAACCTCTTGAAGTGGCACTCGAGGCACTCATGGTCTTCCCTCCTCTCTTTCCTCTACCTCCATCCTCTCCTTCTCT
>NC_051412.1:21775820-21775990 GCF_015228065.2 Penaeus monodon
TTCTATCGCCCTTTCCTCTCAGTTCAGTCATATTGATTTATCGGGGGGGGGGGGGCGGAGATGAATAACTGATGTAAAAAATGCGATAGAGGGAGTCAGGAGGGGGTGGGGGGTGGGGGGATGAGGGAAAGAGTGAGGGAGGGAAGGGAGTGAGTGAGGGAGTGAGAATG
>NC_051412.1:21776071-21776484 GCF_015228065.2 Penaeus monodon
GAGGAAGGAGAAGAGAGGGAAAGAGAAAAAAAGGAGGAGAGAGGGAAAGGTATAAACCAAGAGGAGAGAGAAAGGAAAAAGGGAACGAGGGAAGAGGAAAGAGAATAGAAGGGGGGAGGGAGGAGAGGAAAGACGAGGGGAGAAAGAGGGGTGATAGAGGAAGGGAGATGCTACTGATATTAAACTCTACTTGAGTCAAGGAGAAATCGATGGTTTCATATCTACGTGGAGGGGTTGAAGTAAAAAGGATGTGGGGGGGTGAGTAAAAAAATGATAATGGAGGTCACTGATTATGTGGGTTGCATATGGTTAATCGCCGTTCCGTGATGCGCTCTTTTTATCGTGTGTGCGTTTTTTGTTGTTGTTATGTTCGTTTTTTTGTTCGTTTTGTTCGTGTATGTACGTTTTTTTTC
>NC_051412.1:21776578-21776691 GCF_015228065.2 Penaeus monodon
AATGAGTACGTACGTGTGTGAGCAAACATACACGCTTACTTGGGTGTAATTTCCGTGTGTATCTACAGTATATTCTTGGTAGATGTTTCCGCTTTGTGCTAATAGTATATGGG
>NC_051412.1:21777126-21778105 GCF_015228065.2 Penaeus monodon
AAGCGAAGGTCCGTGGTCACCTGGACCGACCTGTTCCCGCGTCCTCCTCTTCCCCCTTTGTTCTCTTTCCTTTTCCATCATCTTATTCTGAAGTGGTTCATGGCCTCGCTTCTTTCATCGGACGAATGTTTGTGTCATTTATCAAACGGTTTGCGTGTTTATTTTTCCCTTTGCGTATCACACGGTTCGGAAGAGACAATCGTATTTACGTAAAGTTTCGGCCAAAAGGTGGTCTAACATTCATCAAATCTTCGTAAACATCTTGTGAGAGTTTTTTTTTTTCTTCTCCTTTTAGGTTTGACGTTTAAGGACACTGATTCATGATTTTTATAGATTTTGATATTTAGATCATGTTTCGATGTGAACAGGATTATGAAAACGAAGAATAAAATAAAGCGATATTTAAAAAGAATATTTCATAAAACGAGTCCGTCTGGTGTGTGTTCCTTTTCTTTCTTCAATGTAAAGCGTCTTCTATGACATTAATTTATCACTCGAATTCTATACGCACTTGCGATCGCGTGTAAGAATGCTCAGCTGCAAACACTTCGAGTTTTCTTAAAGGTTTCTTATACCGAATTACCGTACCCAAATGTCGCTCTTTCTTTACTATGGTTATCGCGTAACACTATAGATTCACCGTGAGTTTTTTTCCTACTCGCATCACTCTAATGCAAAGAGAACATAAAGCTGTTTTTCCCAATTGTCCAAACACGAGTCCCGACCTCAGACCAAAGGGATACATTCATTATAGAAGAGGCAAGAAAGTGCTCCATTTCCAATGTCTACAGGGCGGATACCCCTCCCTCGAAGCGGAGTGAGAACCAACCTTATTTCATTCACAGAAACACGTGACCATAAATTCTATATATCCGATCCATATTGCGTTCTGATTTACATATGAAAACCTGGCAGGTCTTACAGCAGGCAGGTGCGCGGAGGACACCTGAGAGAGACTCAGGGGGATAAAGAATAGACG
>NC_051412.1:21778188-21778366 GCF_015228065.2 Penaeus monodon
GAAAAGAATGAACCAAGAAGGTGAATAGAGGGAAGACGGAGAATCGCGGAAAGTTAATGAGCAAGTGATGACGTTTTCTGACAGGTTCGAGAGTTTATTGGCATCTAATTCACTTGCTTCACTGACCTTCAAGAAAAACCTGTCTGATTTGAGACCTCCTGCAATGAGAGACCGACTC
>NC_051412.1:21778418-21778683 GCF_015228065.2 Penaeus monodon
ATACATTCGATAAAAGCAATAAATCTAGTCAAGCGAAAATGAAAGATTCGGAAATTTTGAAATATGAAAAGTGTGAATTCATGGATAGCTTTTATTTCTCATTGCCATATGTTTTCGTTTCTTTTTCCTTATTAAAAAATCTTTCAGAATATTCATTTCGTTCTATTTAAAGAATAATGTAAAAATAAGATAGATGGATAAAGGAGAAAGAAAAAAATCAAGATAGAGAAATGTGTTATATGAAGAAGAATGGAATCTAAGATAC
>NC_051412.1:21779767-21780534 GCF_015228065.2 Penaeus monodon
AAAGGACCTGAAATTAAAACGCATCTCCCAGACCCACAAAACCAACACTTGACCCAATGAAAAGGATACAAAAGAGCGTGTTTTGGCAGAGTCCGACAGCCCCACAATATCCTTATTCAAGCCCCGTGACGACCTAGGATATAATGATGATTCGCGAGGGTCAGGCGAGGTCAGGATGGGCTGCGGAGACGACCTCATCAGCAGTGTCATCTGGTGGGCGAGTCACGCACTAATGATCCGTCGAGCACCTGGTAATCTCCCCTTGGCTAAATTACCCTTTGTTCTTATTGATTTTATCCCACCCGGGCCTCATTTATTACCTAATGTGTATTTGACATCGATGCCCCTAATGAATATGATTAGTCCTTTACGACCAAGAGGCGATAATGTCTTAACACGGCGTGCCCTAAGCTCCTGTGTCTCCTTACGCCATTGCTACGTCATCACAACGTCATAAAAAGCACGCAGCAAGAACTCCTATCTCCATAAATAATAATAAAAAAAACCTTTTCACACTGAAAATGGCTATCAAAATGTTACCTCAGGTTTATGCCACGCTTTGTCACACCCTCCCTTTTGGCTCCTCTCAATATGCCACCGTCACGCTCTATCACAGCCAACCAGGAGGAGGTGACAGCTGGTTGGGATGTCACGCTGAACAACCATTCTTGATGCTCATGCTAAGCTGCCGGGCCGGGTAATTGATTTTTTGTCACACCTCCATTTAGCGGGATTTCCTCTTCATGAATATGGATGTGCGGCCGGAG
>NC_051412.1:21782547-21782730 GCF_015228065.2 Penaeus monodon
CTATCATCACGTCACAGACTAATGATTTGTAAGAGACCGTAATGATAATAATGATCGTAATTTCGTCTTCTCAGCTGCCATCATTATTGCCAATTCTGTCCTTAAGTGTGTATTTAAATCTTCATATTTTCTATCTAAGAACTACTGTTTCTTCTGCTACTGGAGCTACCGAAGTATTACGAC
>NC_051412.1:21783858-21784250 GCF_015228065.2 Penaeus monodon
CACCCTAACACATCACTGTAAATAGCCTGATCTTGAGCACAGCCAATCTAGATAGAGCGAATGAGATGATTTCGATATCCTAATGGCCGCACCCCCTCCCTCATTCCTCCCCCCCCCTCTTCCCCCTCCCCCAATAGTCCGTAATGATTCTCCCAATCATTTAAGACAATTACCATCACAGCATACCCAATCAGCAAGTGACAGGCACGATCCTTGGGCTACTTATTTCTATTCTGGTTTTCCTTCTCCTTGGCCGTGTGTTGAGGGCGAGGTCAAAGGTCGAGCACGGTTTTGTGACCTGTTGTTAAGGTGGTAATGATTCTCCAGATAAGGAAGGTTAGAATAGGTATTTAGTGGTGATGGGTACCGTGCGGCTGCCGTCAGCGTGTGCA
>NC_051412.1:21785249-21786483 GCF_015228065.2 Penaeus monodon
TACGTTTACAGACGCGCAGATGCCACGAGAAAAGCAAATTCACAAGAACTGAAGTCAGACGACCGGTTTTATGAGCTCCCTGCCTGACGAAAGTCTTGGCTATATGTTTCATGGTTCGCGAACTACAAAAATCTGCAGTTCGAAACCCAATAGAAATTCTTCGAGTTTCTTCGTTCGTCCGTAAGTTACGAGGCCGTTGTCACATTAACATCACGCTGGATGACGTTATTATTAGTATGAATACGAATAGCTTGGTGGTCCCGTGTGTTTTCTAGACGAAAAGAAAAAAAAAAGTCTTTTATCAATGGAATGGCTTTATAAATCTTGCCTTCGGTGTATTTAAGTGCAAAAAGGAAATTAGGCCATATTTTTTTTCTCCGTTGAAGTCTGAATAGATGAATACAAATGATGATAATGAGAAATCATTTACTGGCTAAGGGATTAGGGCAGATAATCTCAGGTGGGAATTAATATGAACAAAACGCCAAAGAAATGCTTCTGTCATCGACCTTCGAGGATTAACTAGCGAGTGTTTCGTCATCCTATACAGAGTCCAGGGAAGGTCTAATGTATCCTACCCCCTCCCCCCATCTCTTCCCCTACTCCTTTACCCTACCCCTCCCTTCTCCCCTCCCTTCCCCCCTCCTTGTGCTGTCCTTTGCCCCCCTACCCCTTCCCGTCCTGCATCCTTCTATCCTATGCCCCCTCCCCCTCCCCCTTCCCCTTTCATATAACTCCATTCAATGCCTCCCCCCCTCCGGCTCTCCCCCCCCTCCTACCCCTCCCCCCTGTTTCCTCCCCCTTCCCCCGTCGCCTCTGCCATACATTTCCATCCTACACCCCCCTCCCTCCCTTCCCTCCCTCCCCTCTCCCTCCTCCACCCCTCTCCCTCCTCCCTCCCCTCTCCCTCCTCCACCCCCTCTCCCTCCTCCATCCCCCTTCCTCTCGCTCCCGTCCTCTCATTTCTCAACCCTTCTTATCTTTTATCTAGCGGTGGATAAGCGGATGGGGGCCGTCGCTCGCTCCCCTTTTCCTAATGTATGAGTCCTCGTCTAGTTAATGGGTAAAGAGGGATAACGAATGGGAGGTAAACACACCCCTTTGACTCCCCATTCTCGCGAGTGTCAGTGGCCCACGCTGAAGGTGCGGGATTTACCCTCATTAATCCGGGGTTTGGGAGGCGGTGGAGGCGAAGGGAGGTGGGGAGGGCCGCCCTTCTTCACCTTGGTAGGTG
>NC_051412.1:21788860-21789264 GCF_015228065.2 Penaeus monodon
GTGGTAATTTCAAAGAGTGAAATATGGATGGATACACGCTACAAGTTAAAGGTTAAGACAAAGGTAAAACTAGACGGTCTGTCCGACAGAATACGTATATAGAAAAAAAGTACAAACCACTTCCAACACCTAGACCATTACTTCGCTACACATTCCACACAACATTAAAAAAGGAGAAAAAACATCACACATGATACAGAATATACATTACATAAGTGCAGGGTATGATGGAGGCCGGGCAAACAGGCGGTCATAAATACACGTGGGGTCTAGGGCAGGCTATAGACCTATTTACCTAAAATGGGGGGAAATTGGATCCGAGGGTGTGCGTAATTGTTCGGAAGATAAAGGCCAGAGTGAAATGTAGAGTGACCAAACTTTTCCCAGATGTTATCGGCCGAAGA
>NC_051412.1:21789466-21789568 GCF_015228065.2 Penaeus monodon
AAAAAAAAAAAGGTTATTATGAAAAGTTACTTCGCGCGCGTGAAACCTCCCTAATCTAGTGCCAATTGGAGCTAGATTTGTGGCGAAGATGATTCTTACTTT
>NC_051412.1:21789826-21790714 GCF_015228065.2 Penaeus monodon
ACGGACAGGCGAAGCAGTATCATTAATAACAGCGCGTCAACAGCCCCACCAGCCCGAGGAGTACACAACGAGGGTATCGCCCCCCCTCCCCACAACATACGCCCTCATTGCCCTTCCCCCTCCCTCCCCGGTCCCCTTCCGCGCACCCCGTCACTACCATTCTTGTATGTCTGTCTCTCTCTCCCTTGCTCCTCCCCTTTTCAACTCTCACCCCCCCCTATCCCCTCCCGGTCCTCCCTCCCAATCCGCCCTACCTTCCACCGCCACCCTCTACCTACCCTCTCCTCTCCACTCCCCCTTGCTCTCCCCCATTTCCCTCCCCTCTCCATCAGCCACCCACCCCTACCCTTCAACTCCCTTCCCTCCCCGCCCTCCCCTCTCCATCACCCGCCTCCCCCTACCCACGCTTCCGACCCTCTCTTCTCGCGGTTTCGAGTGTTATGTGAAGCTAGAGAGATCATGGACGCTGCGAACTGTTGTCAGATGACCTCGCTTTTGCCTCGTAATGGTGTCAGGTTGTCAGGTTGTCAGGGTAGCGGTTGCCGACCGGTGGTGACTTTTCCTTCCCCCGTAATAAAAATGGTTGGTGGCTTATTCATGGCTGATAAGAACGGATAAGACAAGTGTGATCCAAGTGTCCATTACAGATGTGGATGATGTAGGGTATGTGGTAATAAGGTAATGGTTAATGGTACACTGAAGGGAATATTTTCAGCTATATGGCGTGAGTGTAGTAACAATGAAGAAAACAATGCCATGAATATATAAAAAATATTCTTACATTCATAATGATAATGTTGATAATATCTACGACAATAAATTGATCAATAACTGTATACTACTGCAATATAAGAAATAATGATTATGATGTTCTTTTTGCGGCAAAAA
>NC_051412.1:21791260-21791608 GCF_015228065.2 Penaeus monodon
CCCATAGCACCGCAAGTAGCACGCATCCAATCGGTCCCTTGGGTGTATTTGGCAGATTAAGCACAGCGCCCCATGCTGAAAACCCTATATCCCGGTGACTAGACACAAGTTATCAATATTGTTCCTCTATTGTGAAATCCCCTGTACTGTCCCTGTTCTCTGGTCTCTGGCCACGGCGTAACAACAATAGATAATCATTAGCGAGAGCCCTGTTCGCGATGGTATGGAGAGTTGATTGAAAATGGTCACAGGAATTAATGAAATCTAATGACTTTCCGGAACGTGGAAGTCCGGCGTGAAATCACTCGACAATGGTGAGGCCTTTTGTGAAGATGCTCTTTGGTGTCA
>NC_051412.1:21792411-21792722 GCF_015228065.2 Penaeus monodon
AAAAAAAAAAAAAAGCGATAACATCACCAACTCACCAAACAGACAAAAAAAGCAAATTCAGAATAGATTTACGACGATATAAACGGCGCATCAGCTATAAACCGATGACACACAACCAGAACAGCGCACAATTAAGGAAGTCTGAAAGTTGCAGGTGTACTCAAGCGGCGGTGGACATGCACTCGTTAATCACAGAGTCACGCGAAAAACTATTTTGCATTGTGAGTTAATGGTTGCAACAAGGGGTGAGGGTTGGACGAGTGGGTACTAGAGGGTTAAGTCACGTGGGTGGGTATGTATGAATGTCCTTA
>NC_051412.1:21793102-21793206 GCF_015228065.2 Penaeus monodon
CCCCCTGCCCATACGGCGAGACACTCTTGTCCGCAAAATACAGGAATGCGTCCGGAGCACAGGGTCACCGTAACCCGTGGGAGATATCTGATCCCAAAACTTCT
>NC_051412.1:21793514-21793677 GCF_015228065.2 Penaeus monodon
AGGGAATAGAAGGGTTATCCTATTACACATGATAGTTGTGATAAGGATGAACTGCCTTGTGACATGCCATCACGAGCCCATATATCAGAAAATGGAATGTCACGGTTATTTGTTATTCACATGACATTACGTATGCCACTATACATTTACATATTAAAGCTAC
>NC_051412.1:21793713-21794075 GCF_015228065.2 Penaeus monodon
GCTAAATATATATATTACCGTTTCTTTCCGATAGACAAACAAATCTAGAACATAGAAACGAAAATGTAAAAATACAACTTCTTTCCGATAACGAACTGATTTAAGAAAGAAAAATAATTATATTCTTATCTATTTAACGATTTACGATATAAATGTGATAAAGGCACCTACACGCACGGATAACACGGTGCATTAGAGTGATATACTGACAGACATTAGAGGCGAAAATGACACACACACCCTACGCTAAGTGTAGCCTTACAGGAGTTATTCAGTGTATGTTGACGAGACTTTGATGGATTTCACTGAAACTAGAAGAAGCTTTAAAGAAAGAAGGTTTTAGAAAGGAGGAGAGAAGGATT
>NC_051412.1:21794864-21794930 GCF_015228065.2 Penaeus monodon
TTTTTCCTTAATGAAAGACATGACTTGAAAGCTGAATATGAATATGAATATAACGCTGCTATCACA
>NC_051412.1:21794988-21795290 GCF_015228065.2 Penaeus monodon
AAGAAGTGAAACATAAACCATTACTCATCTCAATAGCATGCCCTCTATACCATAACCACAATTACAAGCACTGAAACGAAACACCATATACACACGAATTGGACTTTGTACCAAGGAAGACAGAGTGAAACAGTATGGATGAATGAGATCTGATTTGCAGCCTAATTCAAGGGTAGTTCGATGCACAAGAACGCTGGACAGACAACAAGTACCTAATGAGAATACTTTTGTGGTTTGTATGATAACCTGGCTTTTGTTGCATTGTGTGTCACCTGTTATAGAATTAAGGCTTAATATAGGTA
>NC_051412.1:21795871-21796266 GCF_015228065.2 Penaeus monodon
CACATCTAAGAAACCCACAGAACAACTTAAAAAAAAAATGATAACCAGAACTCAAAACCTAAACATCGCAAACAACACCACCGCCGAATAAACCATTCCCCCTAAACGAAACCCTGACTAAACTATCCGGCATCCAGAACCCACATCCACGCGACAAGTCCGGCCGCAGCATCTGGGGAGTTCGTAGCGCGTGGCCACCTCACCCTTCGTAATGATGGCCAGTGGCGGTCAGGTACCCGCACACCCGCACAGAGGCAGCCAGACATCTCGGGCATGGCCTGCAGGGGGGCGCTTAAAGCCGACAGGGAAGAGAAAACTAATTAAATCATAAATCAGGACCTACCGAGGGATCATAAACGTTTTAACGCCTTCACAGCGGGAACGTTTTGTAGGTT
>NC_051412.1:21796631-21796718 GCF_015228065.2 Penaeus monodon
CACTACTCATAGTTTATACCTTGAATGTGGTGAGCAGTCATATTTCCCGACTAAATTGGTTTCTTCTCTCTCTGATGAATGTATATC
>NC_051412.1:21798168-21798388 GCF_015228065.2 Penaeus monodon
CACAGAACCAATTAAGTAACCATCAGTCACCTCCTGATTGTGGATCATGCAAATATCAACAAACAGGGCGATATGCAAAGTGGTTTCCCCGACTTCATATTCGTTGTCGGGGGGGGGGGGGGGGAGACCTGATGCATTGCGTGTGGAGACTTTGGGAAAAAAAAGTCGGGGGGAAAAAGCTAATGAACATTGGGAAAGTTATAACTATCCCCCTCCCCCT
>NC_051412.1:21798916-21799188 GCF_015228065.2 Penaeus monodon
AAAAGAAATACCCATCTCAACATCAAACAAGTCTCCCCGTCGATCAATTACAATATAGAAAACGGGACAAAACCCCTTTTCATGTTGACGCCAATGACAAAACAATTCGATCTCTGTGGGCGGTATATTGCGCCCCCAAAACCCCGCTCAGCGACAACCGCCATGAATTCTCTTGTTCATGACAGTTAATCTTGCCAGCCCTCGAGCTAATACAAATGGCAATATCGTGTATGATAGGGGATGCAAGGAGAGGGAGTGAGAGAAAGGGTGGA
>NC_051412.1:21800669-21801671 GCF_015228065.2 Penaeus monodon
TAGCAAAAGGTATTTTTTCTTAACTTTTTCCCTAAAGATTCTGTGTGATGTGAGATACTATTTTTCGCTTTTTAACTTAATATTTTTTTTCTCTCTCTTAAGGTTGGTGAAAACGAGGTTGGTTGATACGAAGGGCAGAAGAAGAAAGAAAAATAGAAATGAAAAGATAGGAAACAAAGAGAAAAATTACATGACAGGCGTTCCAGCGAGAGCGTCTCCCTGCATACCATTATCAAAACACAACCATCTCCTTGCATATCTCAGCCGCCGCTCCCACACACTCCTCCCCGAAATAAACCATAACACGCACTCTCCCCCTCTTGCATACAATCCTCAACCCACCGCTAGCCATCCCTTTGGTATAGTTTTCCCCTCGAATACCACAAACAAGCCACCACCTCATATTGCAAAACCTCCCCCTCACGAAAGGTATAATGCTAACGTCAACAGATTTCCCCTCACCCCCTCGACGCCCCTCTCCGCGTACCCCTCGGACACCAGTTCTTGGTCAGTGTTTACCTTCCTCTCCCGGCCCTCTAGTGGTGATCCTGTTAGACCAGTGCTCTTTGGCCACTTGAATTAATATCGCAAGAGAACAAAGGACAGTCTAAATCACCCCGACCGTGAATTCAAATTGTCCGGCCAGCTTATGGTCTGCGTCGCGGATATCAAATGTAAATAAACCCTCGTATAAAGGGAGAGAAAAAAAATCGGTTTTGAGGAGCGCCGGTCTCTGGAATACGAGCCGGGTTTATTATACGTAACTCTATTATATCCGAGTTGCGTACGAGGGACGGCACTTGAGGGAGCGCGGGTGTGTTTGCCTGGGTTTTGCATGATCGCGGTATCTGTATGCTGATGTAGCACTGATGGCATTAGTGGATGTTGTTTTATTGGGAGAGAAGCAAGGGGAGAGGGGATTTTAAATTTTGGGTTGGGGGGTTCTCTTGTGCTGTTTATCTTGTACTGATGCTTGGATTAGGATGCTATTGTATCATAAGA
>NC_051412.1:21803329-21803619 GCF_015228065.2 Penaeus monodon
TGGGCTCTGCGTCCGCCGTGAACACCTTGACGCCGCGGAGGGACGTCCCGGCGCATCAGTGGTGCCGACTCCGGACGCCATCGTGCTGGAGGAGACCCACGGCGCTCATAGTCTGATCAACTGCAAGAAATTGCGAATCCATCTTAGAAGGCATGGTTTCTTTTTGTTGGTTCTTTTCTCTCTGCTGACTCAAGGTTCCTTCTTCGCCTAAAAGTTTTCAGCCTAAAAGTGTTTTAAGCTGAACTGTAAGCTCTATTAAGACGATTTCCACGATTTCCTTTGTTTCAATA
>NC_051412.1:21804038-21804526 GCF_015228065.2 Penaeus monodon
TTAGAACAAAATTCCCGCCATCACGATCACACCGCCCGCGCCCACAGCAGCCCAAACACGCGCCGACTCACCCCCGAGAGTTCAATAATTGCCGATTAATAAAATACCAGCAAAAAGGCCACTCCTGGCTCCTGCTCAGATAATGGCCACCTGGCGGAACCACACGGTCATTAACGTCGCTTCGGGGACAGATTACGGACGCCAGAATTTGCCGATTTTGATACACGACCCGAGAGCATGTTCAGAGTGCCGCTCGGTTCTTTTGACCCTCCTTTTCGGTGCATTTTTGGGGGGGTGGGGGTATGTGGGTTGAAGGGGGGTATGGTGGGCACGGGTGGGTACTAAGGGCATGCTTTGCGGGATTGGATTTCGTCGTGTCTGTTCCTCGGGGGATGGGAGTAATTAATGATGTTTTTGTGTTCTCTTTGCCTCTCAAGTTTTTTATTCTTTTGGTCTGATTGCTTGCCTATTTGTATTTTCTGTCTGTC
>NC_051412.1:21804748-21805001 GCF_015228065.2 Penaeus monodon
GCCCATGTGTACGCAATTCCGTGTCTATAACTGGTATCCACACACACAATTATCTTTGACACTAAGCGCTGCTGACATTCCCCCAAGAGACAATCAGAATACCAAAGGCAAATTTACTTTCCATATAGAGCCGAGTATTGATCTCCTCGACTGCCCGCCCGCCCCTTGAAGCCAACGGAAAGGACAAACACGTGTTAAGCATCGCATCCCGAGGCATTCTTTCGCTCACACACACACACATATATACTTTCAT
>NC_051412.1:21805200-21805573 GCF_015228065.2 Penaeus monodon
ACAGAAAAAAAGATTAAGTACCCAATTAACGTAAACCCGTGTCCACTAATCTACATAATAAATGGGTTCTCATTACCAAATTATCTCCATAACTGTAACCGTAATCATTGCAAATTGCACGTAAATGCCGATCAATATTTTTGGTCTTTATGACTTCGTTAGGGACTGATTTTCGTGTTAATGGAAATGGAGAGGGAGAGCATAGATGTCACTGATAATCAATGATGTGGAGAGCTTATCATAAAGTCTGTGTTAGCATGTTTTTTGAGGTGCAAAATGCCCCTTTTATATGCACACAAAAGTTATGTATTTATTTTAAAATAGTGGGATTTATGATTTGATTTTCAGATTAATCTTTCTTTTTTTCTGTGTA
>NC_051412.1:21805660-21807655 GCF_015228065.2 Penaeus monodon
ACCGTTGTTGGATATGGTCTTCCCCAATCTTTGCTTTCGGTTTAACTTCAATAACCCAACAGGAACAATATCCTAACACACAAGGTTGCGAATTTCTAACTCTTTTATAGCGTATGCATCGTGACGTTTTGTATGAAGCCCAAATAGATATGAATATTTTATTGGTGCGATTCTTAAACGCTGAAATTTGTCTTACGTGTTAAATGACTTTCATGACACTTTCAATGCCTCTGTCAATAACGGAGGCAGAGGCACGATTAGCAAACAAGGGAAAGAATACATACGGGAGAGAACATTACGATAATAGAAAAAATAAAGGGAAGTTGATTAAAAAATCATGTAGTAAATATACAATAATGAAAACATCCAACAAAAAGAAATTTATAAAAAAATCACGTTGGAAGCTATCATTATGAAAGAAAGAAACCAGATATACAAGAAAGTCACACACGAAACACAAAATATTAAATAAAAAGTCAATGAAAATAAATAAAGAAAATCAGCTCCTTGGAAGCTCAGTGCATTGCCATTATGACCATATAAGACACAGGGGATTATTTTAAAACTCGCATAGAAAACACATAACGACAATAAATAATAAAAAAGTTAATGAAAGCAAAGGATACAAAAAAAAATCCGCACTTTCGAAGCTTAGTACTTTGCGGGGAGTCAGCACCCAACAAGACCCAAATCTGCATACCAGGGCAGTACAAAGGAATTAGCAATAATACACAAAATACCACGGAGGGTTATTACACGCGAGATGAGACAATAAAGAGCATCCCCAGCCTCACCCTTCCCTCGCCACCTGCTGGGCACAACATTTTCATAACCGGACTACGTGGATGGTGAGATGAAATGGTGAGGTGAAATGGTGAGGTGAAATGGTGAGGTGAAATGGTGAGATGAAATGGTAAGATGAAATGGTGAGATGAAATGGTGAGGTGAAATGGTGAGGTGAAATGGTGAGAAGAAATGGTGAGATGAAATGGTGAGGTGAAATGGTGAGGTGAAATGGTGAGGTGAAATAGTGAGATGAAATGGTGAGGTGAAATGGTAAGATGAAACGGTGAGGTGAAATGGTGAGATGAAATGGTGAGATGAAATGGTGAGATGAAACGGTGAGGTGAAATGGTGAGATGAAATGGTGAGGTGAAATGGTGAGGTGAAATGGTAAGATGAAATGGTGAGGTGAAATGGTGAGGTGAAATGGTGAGATGAAATGGTGAGGTGAAATGGTGAGATGAAATGGTGAGGTGAAATGGTGAGGTGAAATGGTGAGATGAAATGGTGAGGTGAATTGTAAGATGAAATTGTGAGGTGAAAGAGTGAGGTGAAATGCTAAGAAGAAATGGTGAGATGAAATGGTGCAATGAAAGGGTGAATTGAAAGGGTGAAAACAAATGGTGAGATGAAAGTGTGAGATGAAACAGTGAGATGAAACAGTGAGGTGAAACGGTGAGATGAAACGGTGAGGTGAAACGGTGAGATGAAACGGTGAGATGAATTGATGAGATGAAAGAGTGAGATGAAACGGTAAGATGAAAGAGTGAGATGAAACGGTGAGATGAAACGTTGAGATGAAACGGTGAGGTGAAACGGTGAGATGAAACGGTGAGGTGAAACGGCGAAATGAAAGAGTGAGATGAAACGGTGAGGTGAAATGGTGTGATGAAACGGTAAGATGAAACGGTGAGATGAAACGATGAGATGAAACGGTGAGATGGATTGATGAGATGAAAGAGTGAGATGAAACGGTGAGATGAAACGGTGAGGTAAAACACAAAACTTAGTGAAACAAGCTATACTTCGTTTCGTCCATGTGCACGCGCATTACTGTGTTTGTGCTTTTCATGTGTGTTTGCGTGTCTGTGTATGGTGTGTTACTATGTCTGTGTTTGTCATGTCTGCATGTGTTTAAGTCTGTTACGTTACTGCCTTCGTCTTTATCATTGGCGTGTGTCTGTGACATATTACTACGTTCGTGCTTTTCAA
>NC_051412.1:21807743-21808038 GCF_015228065.2 Penaeus monodon
TCTAATATATTACCGTATTCGTTTTATTCGTGAACGGCCTGAGCGTGGTTCGTTCGAGTCTTAAAACCACGACTTTTCTAAGCGCCGTGGTTCCTGAACAAGCAGAGGTGAAGCTAAAGCGCAAATTCTCGCTTAATCTAGTGTAAGATGACCCCTACAGAAGGCTCGAAAAGAGCATTTATAGCGAGCTAAAGGAGACTTAGTCTCCCAGCTGATTATTTTGTCATATAAATTTTCTTCTATTATTTATTCATATTCTGATTTTCGCTTCTTATTTATTCATTCATCTGTTCAT
>NC_051412.1:21808629-21808927 GCF_015228065.2 Penaeus monodon
TGCCTCTTTTGCTTTGGTAATGTGTATAACCGAATTAAGTTGTTTTAGATGCCTAGTAACTGATATTCATACCAGTTTCCTAGATAATTCCAAGCCAGAATGAATCACTCTAATCATATGAGAAAAGAAAATCCCTCCCGATCTCATTAATTCCCCAATTTTATCGACTGCAAATATAAAACAAGTTTGCGATTAGCGGAGATTGTCCACCTGTGTTTACTACACCTGTGTTTGCCTTCGACTGACCACAGGTTCCAATTCTTAATCCGTTTCGCGATCCTTTGGTCACGGGAAGGAA
>NC_051412.1:21809002-21809238 GCF_015228065.2 Penaeus monodon
GTAGAGAAAAAGGGGGCCGAGGGGAAGGAGGTTGTGGGGGGAGGGACAAAGGGAGAGAAAGGGAGGAGGAAGAGGGAGGGAGGTGTAGGGTGGCAGGGAGAGGGGCAAGGAGGTTGGGGAAGGAACTAGGGCTCGAGGGGGCGAAGGGGAGGGGGAGGGGTGGTAAAGAGAGGAAGCGGGAGGGAGGAGGAGGGAGAGGAAGGGAGAGGGGAGGAGGGAGAAGGGTGGTAGGGAGA
>NC_051412.1:21809492-21809930 GCF_015228065.2 Penaeus monodon
ATGGGCGTGTCTCCACTTTCATCAATCCTCTCTTTCCTCTTTTTCTCTCTTTTGCCCATTCCCTTTTCCTCCTTGATAACCAATTTGGCTTTAGGGGAATCTTAAGCTAAACGATCTCTCTCCTCCCCTCCCCTCCCCCCTTCATTTATCCGCATTCTCCTTTATTCTTCCTTATACTCTCTATCGTCTTCCTACTTAGCCCGACCCAGACTGCTCTCAACAACGAGTGAATCTGTGACCTTCCTCTGACCTAAGCTTCTGACCTCCGCTGACCCTTGACCTTATCCAGGGGGAGATAATCCGAAAAAAATCTCTTAATGGATACGTTTTATTAGTCAATCAAATGGGCGGGTTAGTGACGTTAGAGTCGCGTAAATAACATTTAAATTGATTTGTCGTAAAGGTGTGTTTTAGGATTTAACTGGCTGAAGACACGAA
>NC_051412.1:21811417-21811748 GCF_015228065.2 Penaeus monodon
CCACCCATTCCACTCGTATCCATGTCAATACACCTACCAATCAGACATACCTTGATTCTATCAACCTCATGCAATTCATCATTTCCGCACTGCCAAGTACCTTATCATAATAATCTTCAAATTATCCCGAAAAAAGCAAGTAGCATTTGTCTAAAATGGTGCGCAATTTTTCCTCTCTTTATGAATAGGGGTCAAGTTAATTACATTTAGTAACTCGGGCACAGAACCTTCGGTGCTTCTGAATATTACAATAGCCAGCACACGCGCCTTCCGGGAAATCCTGGTGCAGCAAAAGTGAATAACTGTTTATCGGGTAAATAGCGCACTTGCT
>NC_051412.1:21812045-21812274 GCF_015228065.2 Penaeus monodon
ATGATCATGTTCTTCAGAAATTGCAAAATATTCGTACCCCTTGATTGGATCTAAAAGTTATTATTTTACCTGTAGAACTTACAAAAGCAGAACCTCCCCGATTCATTTCGGAAAGTGGCACATTGTTCAACAGGCCATAGCCTTTGTATTCCGTTGTCATAAGAGTGACTGCATATCAAACGAAAGAAAAAAAATATCATTAATGCATGACTCACTACAGTACCCTCCC
>NC_051412.1:21812364-21813304 GCF_015228065.2 Penaeus monodon
CATAATGGTTCTAGCCCGCCGCTCTTGACATACGAGAGCAATAATATTCATGTAGAAAAAGATGGATTGATTATAAACAAACGGGCCTCTGCGTGTTCGGGGAAGCGAGCACGGTTCTGTATAATTCCAGGTTTAGTTCCGGACGCCAAGATAGACGCTACTTGGAAGTACGTAGTTGAAGTGATTTGCAATATTCACGACGTACTAGGATTGCAAATAGCAACGGGGGATATTGCAGAAAGAAAGGCTGGTTGCGAATCAAAGGTTTCTTCGGGAAATCAATCATCATATGTTTATGGACGGAGGCAATCGTACGGAAAAAGGATGATGATGGCTGCAATAATCATGTTGAAACATATTGCGAAGATCTTGCATATATCTACGACATACAATCAATTATTGCTCGTGGTCAAAGGACTCCCGATATTGCGACATTAGTTCGTGCATATTATAAGAACATGTAAAGGATCGTTTGAGAGCGAAGATTAATACCAATCGCGTGGTAAACTAATGAAAATGATAAGAGGAAAATAACAACACACGCTTCTATCATATATCAAGAACAGACATGCAAGCAAGCAGACCCATAAAATATGCATGCAAAACGAACAACATATCAATAGGCAAAACACACACAGACATGAAACATGAACTAAAAAAACCGGGTATCAGAAAGTAAAACACACAGACAGACATAAAACACGAGACAAAAAAGACACCCAAACCTACACTGCAATAAGCCATATAAGCATAGGGACTACTAACAGGCAAACAAACCAACGGCTAAAACCACCAGACAAACAGACTAACAGGTAGTCCGAGATGCAGTGACGCAGGTCGTTACGCGCACAGACAGGGGGAATAGAGGGTACAGAGAAATCCTCTTTGTAACGAGTATTACTGGAGTACCTCGTGTCTCACGCTACACACAAACAAACTT
>NC_051412.1:21814473-21814661 GCF_015228065.2 Penaeus monodon
TTGAAACGATGCTAGGATTAGGTGACGTGGGAGTAAATCGGGTAGATAGGATAAAAGGGAGATTGATTTTGAAGTTTATTGAGTGAGCTGATTTGGGGAGAAAACCCTGATGATTCTTGATGGGATGAATAAAATTGGTAAAGACATTGTCAATAAAGAAATGCCAAATATTAAAAAAAAAGTTTTCC
>NC_051412.1:21814992-21815136 GCF_015228065.2 Penaeus monodon
AGATAAATCACAAATCGCCAGAGACTAACAGAATCCTCGAGCGTACAAGAAAGGGAAGAATTTCTCAAACCGGTAACGATGCTGTGGAAACATATACTAATGACCAAAAATCCTGAATAATGGATGGCGGTGACAAATGCATGC
>NC_051412.1:21815644-21816032 GCF_015228065.2 Penaeus monodon
AGGACGGTGGGGGGGGGT
Organism: Penaeus monodon; assembly: GCF_015228065.2. Taxonomy (NCBI): domain Eukaryota; kingdom Metazoa; phylum Arthropoda; class Malacostraca; order Decapoda; family Penaeidae; genus Penaeus; species Penaeus monodon. The sequence goes on from NC_051412.1 coordinate 21,815,663, forward strand.
GATACATTAGAGGACAAAGCAACCGATGGACACAAACGTGCGTATGGGCAATAATCATTAAAATAAGGTACATAAGCAATAAAAAAGAGAGTTTCAGTGTCCCTGGTTATTGGAGAGAGAAAAAAAAACAGTAAGAAACCCTATAATAATGACTAAAAACAAAATCGTCCCGGAGGAATATCAATCATTTGTATAAGAAATTCTTCAAGAATGAAAGGGAGCTCGAGTGATGGACAGATATGGGAAGTAAATGTCATGCAAGCTCATGGAAGGTATAGGGAAGGGAATAGACACAGGAGGTTTTTTTTCATGGCGGGGAGACAAAAAGTAACGTTTCGTCTGCACGTATAGATGGCAGTCTGCCTTTCGG
>NC_051412.1:21816296-21816796 GCF_015228065.2 Penaeus monodon
CCTCGAAAAGAACCTCCAAATCCACAATGACAAAATTAAAACCCCGTAACATATTTCACCCCTTATTCCTGTTAGGGCTGAGGTGTGGCACGGGCGGGGTTAACACGCCCATAAAACTGACAGGTTGCACGTGACAGTCATAAACCCATCGTTGCCTGTCTTCTCCTGTTCACATAACTACCGTCTTCCCCTCCTTGTCTGCTCGTCACGTCCTTGTTGTAGGCTCATCTCACTTACCTCTTCCGTTTTCCCCTTTCCTTTCCGTTTTCCTTCTGTTTATCTTCTGTAGTCTCTTTTATTTTCCTGTGTATTTCTTGAATTTGATTTCGTTACCTTATCCTCTACTTTTTTTTCTTCTTACACCTCCCTTCCTTCTATCTTTCCTTCTTATTTCTCCTGTGTGTCTCTCCTATCGTATGACTTAACTATCCTCACACGGGTCAGTATAATGTTATACCTCTTACGGTTCTGTCCTCCCCTCTTTCTCACCAAGGTCCTCC
>NC_051412.1:21816858-21817026 GCF_015228065.2 Penaeus monodon
TACCCTCCTTAGAGGTCCCCTTCCCCAACCACCTAGTTTATCTAAAGAATGGCTAGTTTCACGATAACATCCGAACACGACGGAACTAATTTGAAATCACCAGTTGAAAGTTGTATGGGCCAGTTTGTCACCGAGAGAGACCATCCAAGTCACTGCGTCACCTCCCCT
>NC_051412.1:21817143-21817294 GCF_015228065.2 Penaeus monodon
CAGGTGCTTCAGTTTGCTTCGGTGATGTACGAAGAAAACAAAAATCCTTGAGGTGTTTATGTTTGCGCTTCATTGTAGAAATGATGTGTTGCCGAGTTACGTGAAATATTTGACGTATTCCTTATACAGACCTACTTTCAGAGCGCAACTC
>NC_051412.1:21817381-21817520 GCF_015228065.2 Penaeus monodon
ATCATTGATGTGATGGTTGCCGAGTTACGTGAAATATTTGACGCGGTCTTTATACAGACCTATTTTCAGAGCGTACCTCTTTGCTAGCGGTTATCATGTACGGTTAGTTCACTTTATTGGTCTTCCTAGAAAACAGTGG
>NC_051412.1:21817820-21817957 GCF_015228065.2 Penaeus monodon
ATTCGGAGACCGGACCCACCAAAGAAACCACGGGGAGAAAAAATAATGACGTAAGTTACAAATTCTAACTAGCGGAAGTAAGGCATTCGTTACCTTTTACTCTTCGTATATCACACTTCCGCTGGTCTCACCCTTCG
>NC_051412.1:21818003-21818118 GCF_015228065.2 Penaeus monodon
ATCTCGGCATGAGTGACATACGGGCGTTCGCTGTACTTAACACACTCATGAGCTGATGAGGTGCACGTGGCTCTCCTAGGTCTAAGGCTTACAGCTTCATTCACCTCGATTTGGT
>NC_051412.1:21819042-21819807 GCF_015228065.2 Penaeus monodon
AAGCGATAAAAACAGACAGACAGACAAATAGAGGAAACGAGACACAGAAACCGAGTACATCAACCCATCCACATTAACAAAGAACCGTTTACTCACTCTATATATTCCTCGGTAAAGTATCACCCATCCATAATACCCCATAAGTATACCATACACCTCGAAGCCTAAATATACCTTATCTATCAATTATAATAATGTCCACAGTACATGCAAGTAGCCGTTACGGTAATCACAATCGCAGGATATCATTACGAAACGAAATCTTCCTTCGAAATAAAGCTCTATTCCAGCCCGAAATGGTTTATAAGAATAAGGTACACGCACAAGGATGTCAGTATTATATCAAGTCCCTGTACCTGTTTGATACCCCTGTCAGGTCCCTTACAGACTGGGTCCCTAACCTCTCCTAATTGCCGGCAATTTCCTTAAAACACTTTGCATATTAGTCTCAATGAGAGGGCGGAACACGTGACATAATAACAATTTCCTGTGAAAGCTCTTTGTGTTTTTTTTTTCTCTTGGTAACCTTAATGGCATTATTGCTGCCGGAGAACCAAACTATTCATTAAAGTGAAGTGATTATAATGTATTTTTTTTCTTGATTAATATCCCGACGAATATTATCGGCTTAAAGTCTACTTATATGTCCCGTTGTATAGTGGTTGGGTAATTAGTAGCCTTCTGTTGACTTTGCTGTTCCTTCTCTCGGTGCTCATTTCCAAAAGCTATTAATTCATGGCTCTTTTTTTAATATTTGTTTGGCGG
>NC_051412.1:21820124-21820455 GCF_015228065.2 Penaeus monodon
CCAGCCACTTTTTGGTATTAACTGCACCTGCCACGCTCCCATTAACCACTTTTCTCCTTCATCATACTTTACATCAACGTCTAATGTTTGTTGTGATACCATCAGCGGCTCAGTGTGTACAGTGTGTGTCCGGGCATCACACCTGTCAGTGTGGCGTACCGTCCTACCTCTCGTACCGGCCTCCCCTGCCCCTTTCCCTGTCGCAGGTTCTTGTTCCTCTCTGTCACCCCGTCATCTCCCGGTACTCTCCAGCCCCACCCCCCCTGGCATCCCCTCCGCCTGTCAGTCCACCAACCTCTGCCCTTAACCGTCATCCGCGTCACCTTTACCT
>NC_051412.1:21820528-21820864 GCF_015228065.2 Penaeus monodon
TACCCGATCACCCTCCCGGTTACTATCACCATGCCCCCCCCCCACTCTTACCCCATCACCCTCCCAGTCATCACTGCCCCCCCCCACTCCCGTCACCCACCATACCTTCCCCATCCCCCCCACTAATCCTCTGCGTCATCCGCCATCACCCCCGCTGGAAAGATTGATCGGTCGCGCGCAAGCAAATCCTAGCGGCGCAGATTCTCGCACGACCCCCTTCACACCCCTACCCCCGTTCCAGAGAAGTACCCCCCCCCCCCGCCCACCCCTGGGTAATTTTTTTTTATTACTCCTGCCAGATAATCTCTCTCTTTTTCTCCTCGAACACACACACTA
>NC_051412.1:21821056-21821345 GCF_015228065.2 Penaeus monodon
CCTGTGTGTGTGTGTCGTCGAGCAATGATTTCTTATTCCATCAATTAAATTCTCGTAAACAAACTTTTCACTTATCTTCGGGGTGTGGGGGGGGGGCATAGGAAATGGGTGGGAGGGGATATGTATCTTGATTGCTTCTCACAAACAGAGCGGAGAAGATACAAAGAAGAAGCATGGGAGTGTTATTGATGATTGCCAAAGTTGTGGATTTTCAGGATCTGAAAACCGGGCCTAAGAAAATACATTTGTTTGGCGGAGAGTCATTTCAGGAGAGAAGTCGGTGAGTTTC
>NC_051412.1:21822446-21822780 GCF_015228065.2 Penaeus monodon
GAGGGCGATAATCTTTTCATTTGTATCACTTTCCCGAGCTGTAGGCACTTGACTCTGTGCTTTTAATTTCTCTATCTCAAGTGCTATACAAATTTTAATTTGGTAATCTGTAAGTCTTTGCATAAAATATAGTGGGGTGTGGATGTTTTGGCGCCCTTTTATGATTTATTCACTTTTCTTGATAAGTTTGTCAAAATCTCTCTCTCTCATTATACCATTCTGTCTTCCTCCCACCCTCGCTCTCTCTATCTCTCTTTCCATTCTATCACCCTCTTTTAATATCCTCAATTCTCTCTCTTTTTCCATTCTATCATCCTCTTTTTCTCTCTTTCAA
>NC_051412.1:21822854-21823857 GCF_015228065.2 Penaeus monodon
CTTCCCCCCACTCTTTCTCCCCCAATCCTCTCTTTTACTAAAACAGAACGAGCGCAGTTCGTCCTCTCTGCCTCCGTTCTTTCCGGTCTTATCTCCATAACCTTATCGCGGTGTATCCTCGTTATCGCAACAGGTAAACGACCATTTACTCCCTTTACTCAGCATATCCATCTATAATCGCTCGATCTCTCAGGCCATCGAGCAAGGCTCTGATCGGCTATCTTGTGCTCAGGATCCAAAAGGAGTTCCCTGTGGATCAGGTCCTTGGCGGAGGTCCATCGACGTCTAAACACTGGAAGGATCTCGTAACTCTGTGATTAGGATCTCGTCCCTCCCCAACACAGGCTCGGCGCGGATCATCCTGTTTCTTTGTGGCGGGGCTGAGCAGGAGGACTCGAGGACTTGCTTGCGGGATCTAGTCTTAAGAATTTGCTTGTGGTTGGGGATGGTTTTTGTCCGAATGCATTTGTGAGGGGGGTACTTTTTGGCTAGACTTGCTTATGGATGGCTGTTTTTTTGGCTAGACTCACTCGAGGGTTGGCTACTTTTTGGCTAGACTCACTTGAGGGTTGGCTACTTTTTTGGCTAGACTCACTTGAGGGTTGGCTACTTTTTGGTTAGACTCACCTGTGTGTAGGAATACTTTTTGGCTAGACTCACTCTCCGAGGGCTATTTCTTGGCTAAATTTACACATGGGTGACCATTTCTTTGGCTATACTTACTCGAAGGTTACATTTTAGCTAGACTCAGTTGTGACGGGAGATGGAATCGGTTGTAGCGGGATGCTCAGAGCTTACTATTTACGACTGTTGCATACTTGAAATTGGGAGATATACATAACATTTTTTTCTTACTTAATTTGATTTTTCTATTTCCCTTTTGTATAGACTTGTTGTGCCTTATCAACTGTCTTACTACTATCATTTTATCCTCCTCCTTACTCTTCTCATTCCTCTTGCTATTTCTGCTCCTCTATCTTGTTGTTCTTCTTCCTCCTCTTCT
>NC_051412.1:21823948-21824512 GCF_015228065.2 Penaeus monodon
AACCTCCCAGACGAATGAAAGCAAAGATTTAAATCCCTCTCTCCCTCACCCTCACCAACACTCCTCTTACCGCCCTGTAATCCCCAACCTGTTCCTCAAATCCCTCTCAACCTCTCCTCGAAGGCCCCCTGTCGGCTCCTCCCCTGCCAGCGAGATAAACAGAGATTACGATAAGAATCGTCACCAGATTTCTCACACCTGTATGGACCGCGGCGACCCAGGCTCCCCGTCGGTATGTGTTGACTCGGGGACATAAATGGATAATTAGTGCGCGGAGGATGGGGAGGTGGGGGAGGGTGGGTGTGGGGGGCTGGGGATAATTTGCGGGGGTGGGGAATATGGGTGGGGTGGGGTGGGAAGGATGGGGGTTGGTGGGTGGGGTGGGGTTGAATCTAATTAACACGGGGTAGAACTTAAATATGTTTGTATTTTATATTATAATGCTCTATGTTACCATAAGAATGCGATACATTGTGTGGATTGTGCACTGTACAAAGTAACTACGTTTTTTTACCTGGTTATCTATCTGTTAAAAACGAAACATATTTAGATAAATAGATAAAT
>NC_051412.1:21824677-21824750 GCF_015228065.2 Penaeus monodon
CAAACGCGCGCGCACATACAGAGTGATATATATAGTTTGCATGTGTTTATATATCCATGTCAGAGTGCAGGTT
>NC_051412.1:21825823-21826531 GCF_015228065.2 Penaeus monodon
ATTAGGCTTATCTTTCACTTGCCATTCTCGACAAGGATGACTCTCTTCACCTCGAAATCGTCTTCACCGAAAACTCCTATTTGCGAAAATCCCAAATACACTCGCTTCTCCTCCTACATAAACAGGAACGTAAAATGATTCATTCTCCCAGGGTACCACAATGGAAATGATGCCAACTTTATAATACCTGACTGATGACTCTACCCGCCCTGTCCTCTCAATCACATCCCCACCCGTCTCTGCATCGGAGGCGCGTGTATAGAGAAGGCCATTCTCATTTATCACAGGTAACGAGGCCTCAAGGGTGCTATAATAAGGAGCGATCTCTCTCTCTCTCCTGGGAATCGCTAGGGTGATCGATGTAACGTAACTCTATAAAGGTGCATTTAAGACACGTTTCATAGGGAAGTCTGGAGTCCATGTTGTTTGCGCAAATAAACGGCTTTTGTGTAGGGCTGTGTTGTCGTAAGCGTCCGGGATGGGACAGAGGGGGCTGAAGATGATGCATTTGTCAACAAAGGCAAAAAGGAAATCTCAATGATGGCGCTTTGAAATACGTTTTTAACACTCATTTATTAAAAAGTGATCATTTCCTTTTTATTGTCAATTTGAAGTGACGTCAACAATGATATGGAAAAATGTACAATATTAATGTTTCACTTAGACGGATGAAAAGATTTAAGTATATCCAGGTGATGATCTGTTTTG
>NC_051412.1:21827337-21827966 GCF_015228065.2 Penaeus monodon
AGTAGGGCCTAACGAAGGGATACCTTGTACTGTACACATATATATTGAGCATATACTGTATATACTATTTCTCTTAAATAATGACATGGATGGACACCACTTTTTCGTTTTATATCATAACCTCGGATTATGACTCGGACCTGAATATAAACATACCTTTCACTGTAGCAATAACAATAGTAACAAAATTCCGGCAAACAAAAACATATATATTTACACCTGAACACATGTTCATAAAAACTCGAAGCAGCATAAAAAATTAATAATAACAATACTAACGAAAGCTCCCAACAGCCAAAACCCCCAACGGAGCATAAGCTTAAAAATAGTCGTTTCACACTTAATGATTGTTTATGTGTCAAGGTCAATGCTATAAATCAGAACAAAATCCTCATTCACCACTATAACCATAGATCACGAATGCCGCTTGAGTGTTTGTTCTGGTGTTGTGTGTAATAATTCAGGGTTCGCAAAGAGCCATTGTTTCTTCGTGTTTATTTACATTTTAAGGGTGTTGAGTGCGGTTGATGTTAAAGATAATTTTAATCTCTGTTTTCTCTAGTATTCTCTCATTGTTTCTGTTTTTGTTTCGGTCTCTCTATCTGCTGCTGTCTCTTTGTTTTTTTCTT
>NC_051412.1:21828178-21828520 GCF_015228065.2 Penaeus monodon
ACACACACACACTGAAGTCGATGATAATTTATGCTACCTCATCCTTTTGAGTTGTAACCGCTTGTCTTAATAAACTTGTCAAAGAATTTCTCTGACACGTAAGGAGATATATATAGTATGTTTTTGGAATATGCTTTTGTAAATTCATATTAATAAAAATATGGTCATGGGTGTTAGAATACCACGTAAAACATATATACAAAAATCCTGTGCTAAAATACACTATAAATTACAGTAAGCTTGTACGCTAAAACAACAACCAAGGGACAGGACATAAAAAAGAAAAGTACTTTGTTTATTCATTCCAGGGTTGAAATACCAGAGGAGAAAGAGGGCGCCCAT
>NC_051412.1:21828907-21829345 GCF_015228065.2 Penaeus monodon
TATCCTTATCTCACAGTTCTAGACCCTGAAAGAGAAGCAGTGCGTGTAATAGAGAGTATATAGGCAGGTGTCGCCGCCCGTCAACGCCAGAGAGCAGGCATACAAGTGGCTGTTCCGCATTCTTATGCTCCTTTGTGCTGATGTTTGAGACGTAAGGCATTCGCTCTCCATTCCCTCTTCTCTCTCTCTCTCTTTGGTCTCTTCTTTACCGCCTTTTCCTCTTTTCCCTCTTTCCCCCTTCTCCTCTGCTCCCCTTTCTCCCCTTTCCTCTTTTCTCCTTTCCCATTTTTCCTCTGCTTCGCTTTCTCCCTTTTCTTCTTTTCTCCTTTCCCATTTTCCTCTTTTCCCCTTTCCCCTTTTCGTCTTTTCCCCTTACCTTCTTCTTAACAATCCACCCCTTACCCTCATTCCACCCTTCTCTCTGACCCCCTTTACCTT
>NC_051412.1:21829410-21829585 GCF_015228065.2 Penaeus monodon
TCTCAACTCCCCTTTACCCCCCCATTCCACCCTTCTCCCTTACCCCCCTCTCAAACCCCCTCCTTATGCCCTCATTCCACCCCTCCTCTCCCCCACCTTCCTCCCTCAGATGACACAAGGACACGCATGTCGAGGATCACATTTTAACATTTCGCTTTGCATATCATTTCGAAAT
>NC_051412.1:21829717-21830430 GCF_015228065.2 Penaeus monodon
ATGGTACGAATCTTTTTTTGGGGAGTTTATGTAGGCACTGTTCTAGTGTGACTTTGTTCGGATTGGGGAGTTCTGGCTTAGGCTTAGGATTTAGTTCGCCTTCCCCCCCCCCCTTTTTTATATATATTTCATGGTACATTTCTGGGGAAAAATTATATAAATATTTTTCAAATGTAAATTTGTTTAGATTTTTTGAGGCCTGCCTTTGGCTTATGTTTCGTTTATTCATAATAAGTCGTGATTATTGTGTATCTTTTTAAAAAAATTATGTATTCACTGTTCAAATGTGAATTTGTTCGATTTTTGAATCCTGTCCGCGACTTTAATTTTATCGACTCCATTTGTTTTCAAGGTCTGTCCCTATTTAGATTTTTAATTCACATTTTTACCTACGTTGCTTGTTCTTCTTATTCTTGTTCCCACGGTTTTTACGTACATCCCTATTTCTTTCGTTTTTTTTTAAATTTATATTCTTACATATTTTGCTATTCTTCCTTATCCCTCTTAATTACCATTTCCATCCTTAGACATATTTCTATCAACGTTGCTCTTCGTTCTAAATGTGTTTTTTTCCTTTTATTCATATATTTTGTTCAGTTCTGCTCTCGAGTACGTATTGCTCTGATGAACAAGTAATGTGCGTCGCCACTAAGTCATGCGACATATTAATTATAGACGAAAGTAAGAAAACAGGGGGGGAAATGTGCCGAAAT
>NC_051412.1:21830768-21831252 GCF_015228065.2 Penaeus monodon
GTTCTGTCACCTCTGCACCAGCATCACACCCATCTTCCGGCCAGACACGTGCAAACCCCAGTTATTTTTATGGCCTTGGCGTATCCGTAATGTATTCATTTTTGGTGGAGAATGAACGAGCGTTTAGAGCAATATTTGCATATTCTGGATATTTGCCGATGCTCTGGCTTAACGCTGTGATGGATAGGGTGTAAGCTCTGACGACCAGGAAAGGGTTATAAAATGGGAGGAAATTTGCGTTTAAGAGGAAGAATATTTACATACGATGACGATGTGATTTTTCCCCTCTTTTTTTGTACATCGTAAACTTTCGAAGAAGCGAAGATGAGACTTTGTAAGTGTAAAGTATTATTATTGTTTTTATCTGACATTAGTATCATTGTTGTAATTATCGTCATTACGTATCTTAGTGAAGTAGCTTAAATACTAGATAAGAGAAGCTTATAGATATGTATCGCTATTCTTCTATAGCTCAATTGCTCAA
>NC_051412.1:21831358-21831553 GCF_015228065.2 Penaeus monodon
TTAGGGATTCCGAGGAAGGGGGGGGGGAAATCCGAACGAATCTCGGTTTGAATCTTATTTCCATAAACATATAGTTATTTTACAGCAATCTCACCGCGATGTATGCAAAGACGCACACTGATATGTACATTCCTATTCAGCAAAGTGGGAACGTTCGAAACTGTTGCTGTTGTAAATAAACAATAGCTTGAGCAG
>NC_051412.1:21832898-21833555 GCF_015228065.2 Penaeus monodon
GACGTTCATTCTACAAAAGACGGCCACTCAACAAGGCACATGAGCCATTAGTCCAAAAAATAACTAATTAACAACACACGGGTCATCTAGCAATTTCTAACACACATAAAATACTTAACTAAATTATCCACACTGGTGATATCGCACAGCCTGTCAACTAAAGCAATTACGCATTAAAATCTGAAAAATATATTTACCAAATTTATCACCAACGTTCTAAACCACTGAACCGAACACGTGTTTAAAATCTGGGTCAGTAAGGGTCATGTTTCCATACCTCCGTGACGAAGCGGTAAGGTTCAGTTCCCCTTGGGATCGAAAAGAACTTTCACCTCTAACATCAGGGACAACCGTCGCCTTTGCTGGCTGTTAGTGACCAGGAGAATGGCCCGCGCTTAGTCGTTTAGCGCAAATCTTATATTATGTTTCTGTAGGTTTTTTTCCTCTTCTTTTTATCCTCTTGACCGGTCGGCACTAAGACAGCTTATCCTGTAGGATACTGATAATATTTTCGACCCAAATTTGTTCGAATTGTGCACTCCAAAGGCCATCTTACAGAAGTTAAATGAAGTGGAATTTTAAAGAGGCCGCTTTTGCCGTCGCTAACAAGCTGCTGATAGATTATCGTTACGGAAAGTTTTGCATATTCGGGAGGGA
>NC_051412.1:21833956-21834772 GCF_015228065.2 Penaeus monodon
GTGTCTGCTACAACGAATATGTCAGAAGGTCAGTTACTCAAAATCAAACCAGGAAAAGGTTTCCCTCAGTGAAGTGCGATATAATTCCTGTATACCATCTACATCGATATAAAAATTATTCAGAAGCATCTTTTTTCAAAGCATGCTTTCAAAATGCCGTTTATATACTACCCACTTTACCTTCACTCTGAGTTAAGTGCATTTCGAAAGTAATTGGCTAATTCAAAATAACATATCGGCTTTCCAATGGATTTACTCCGAGCTTGATCAGCGGATTTAGACAGAGGATTTACCGAAGAGATTTAGTCCCCGTCGAACACCCGAGAACGAAACTTAATCTGACAATATTCTTACGATTCCCGAGCTCTTGCGTGGCGGGAGAGCGCGAGTGGGTAAGAAGGTTTACAGGTCGTTAAGAATACTGTAACGGGTGTGAACTGGAGTATTACGGTGGGAAAACAAGCTGCTTATCCCGGTATTACTGGGGGTTTAGCTGGTGTAATAGTCTTTGAAATTTTACCATAAGGAGGCGATTTTAGGTTATAGGTTTGCTTTGTAGTGCTTTCTTGGCCTAATGTGTTTAGGGAGAATGTTTGAATATTAAGTCATGAGTTAATGTCTAATGAAAACATGAATTTAAAACGCATTTAAATCAATGCATTCGTGTGTAAGCGTAGGTTAAATTGCAGATATATACATAAAGAGAAAAAATGGTAAAGACTGAAAACCAGAAACAATAAATCATGAAAAATAATCCATGAACATTATATCTGGAAATGTTTACAATAACCTGATATACGAACACTACAAGGCGTT
>NC_051412.1:21834821-21835361 GCF_015228065.2 Penaeus monodon
CACCCTAAAATTACCAAAAACAGAAATCCCGCCATCATCTCACGAACAAAAAACAAACAAAAACACACAGCTCTCCCATTTCCTTGCCGCTAGTCGAGGCGCGCGAAGCCGACACGCGAAGCGAACAGCCCGGGGACGTAAACAATTTTAACAGCAGGAGCAACGGATTTAAAGGGAAATTAAATCGTTTTCACACACGCTGGCAGATGAAAGCCAACACAAACAATTTTCTATTTCACTTGTAATTGACGAAACCGAAGAATCTCACAATTGCATTCGGCGTTTCCCGCGTTCAATTCGATTACGGCGCGCGACTTGCCGGAGGAGCGGAGGCGCCGAGGAATCTCGGTTTGGTTCTTTGTGGCTTTGCGCCGGCCGACGTCTTTGCCAGTGAGTGCGTGCGCGCACGAGCGCGTGTAAGTGTTCGTCAATGTTCAATGTTCTTATCCGTTTCATCATAAATATGGCAATATTGTGGTTATTATCTTCAAAATCATCATACATAAGACCGAAACCATACTCACTGACACGCGCGCGCGG
>NC_051412.1:21835426-21835539 GCF_015228065.2 Penaeus monodon
TCACATGTTTACGCTTATATTTTTACTTATATATGTAAAAATGACAGATTGTATGTCTCTTGCACGCATTTTATGACAGAAACCACTGATAACCGAATCTTTCAGCCACTGAC
>NC_051412.1:21835557-21835774 GCF_015228065.2 Penaeus monodon
CACGTAAAATATACTTTTATTTCCCTCTCGATCCTGCAGTTATATAAAAGGAAGTTGAAAAAAAAGTGGCAGAGAATGTGTATAAAGGCCAGTGAGCTATGTTGATTGCTGTTCCCCGCTGTCACCTCGCGGGGCCGGAGCAATGTGGGCCTTTTTTAATCCCTCAAAGACATCATTCGAAAGTCCTTTTGTATCAAGTGGCACGTGGGAGGGGGTG
>NC_051412.1:21836349-21836609 GCF_015228065.2 Penaeus monodon
ACCAACCAACCCCTCCCCCGCACACGGTAAGCCATTGATCATTCCCGTGATTGGCTCATGTGGCAACAGGCTCAATAATGATCCCTACAGTTGTGACATGTTTATGGAGTGAACCGCACACTCATAACATACTCTCCCTCTCCTCTTTCGTGGCTCGTTCATTATGAGTCAACAGATAATATATACACACTTTGTTGTTAATATTCCTTTCGTATTTTTTTTAGTTTGATTTCACTTGATACAAGCATATTATGTTCAAC
>NC_051412.1:21836846-21837113 GCF_015228065.2 Penaeus monodon
GTCCGAAACCGTTAAAGGTATGTAAAATGACCCAAATGTTATCCCGAATTCACAACATGTCTTCCCGAAATAAAAGCAAGTTGGGGAAAAAAATACGAAGACATTCTCCCCATAAAACACTAAGCTTGAAATGAAGTCACAAAAGGGAGTTTCTAAGGGGAAAAAGAAACGGTACAGGGACCAGAGATTTTATTTTGTAACAATACAACGAAGAGTATTTCGCGTCAATAAATAAAGCTGGCATTCAAGATGTGGCACTCTAGGCCG
>NC_051412.1:21838521-21838667 GCF_015228065.2 Penaeus monodon
GAAGCGTGACAACAATTTGGGAGCTAACATATCCAAAGGTAATGCCTCCATAAACTCAACTGAATGATCTCCACATACTTAACACTCGTATTTACAAGTATATGTATGTACAGTAAGTACATGCATATACTGGTACGTAAGTACTT
>NC_051412.1:21840518-21841268 GCF_015228065.2 Penaeus monodon
TCACACGGTCACACTCCCACACACTTGCTCTCGTCCGATCACACTCCCTCTGAAAGGACCACCCGATAAGCCACAACAAAACCCGTGCTGTGAACACACCCGGCAGAGTCTCCAGGCCTTCGCCCCAAAACCCGGAAAAAGTGGGAAAACGCATCGCACCGGGACAATAACACGCTCCGCCGATCCCGAAATATGTTACAGTATAAACAAATCACTGAATCAAGAGGAGGAGAGGAGCAAGTGACCAACAAAGAGGGAGAGGAGCCGCCAAAGACAACAACAATACACATGTCATCCGCTACTGACGGAGGGGAACGGCGGTCTGCATCTCCGCCACGCGCGCATTTCCACATTCACTAAAGTTGTTAAAGGAACTTCTTGGGGGAAGCATTAATGATGTTAGCATTGTATTAGTGGTAATGCATTGTGTGCAGAGAAGAGGGGGAGGGAGGCTTTTAAATGCATCTTTTGTGTGCTTTTGTACAAGTCTGTTTCGTGTCTTGTGTGTTACGCGCTTCCTATCTAATGGCTGTGGGAATTATACATGAGGATTTCTGTTTATACAACTCTGTCTTTCTGTCTGTTTTGTTTTATTGCGAAACTCAACTTGCTTTGTTTTATCATGTATTTGTTATCCTCCAATATTGTGAAGGCAGATATGGTGCTCTATAAATGGTAATCTATTCATAAGAAATGTAAATATATGTACGTAACTACAAACCTTTGTCTAGAATAATACATAATGAATAC
>NC_051412.1:21841532-21842069 GCF_015228065.2 Penaeus monodon
AAAACTTATTCACTTATTTTACTTATTCCTACCCCTCACACCCCATCGTGGAGACTGTAATCCGAGCGTGAACATCCGAGCGCTCGGAGTGAATCGCAGCGTCGGAAACAGAATCACCGAACCAGAATCGCCAAGACCAACGCGACCGCAGCAAAATGAGTACCACTGGCCACGCCGCTGTCGGCCGAAGGGGCATTAATATCATCAGCACCAAACGCACCCTGACACCCACCGGAAGTTGCTCTGAAGATGGACACACGAAGCCTCCCTCCGTGGCCAGCGCTGGGCAACTTTCCGGACCGCGAGAGCATTGTGTGTAACCGACCGGAAAAATTTTACGGGGAGAATTTATAGGCTCTTGACTCTCTTCGGTGAGAATTTGGTCAGCGGGGTTGATTATAAGTGTGAGAAAGTGGCTTTGGGAAGCGGTCAGGGATGCAGTGTTGTCCAGCGATGAAAGCGTTTGAGGGAGAAGGACACGCCACTGTTCTCTTTAAAAATATTTGCTACTGGATGATACGCATATGGTTAAAGAAT
>NC_051412.1:21843806-21843994 GCF_015228065.2 Penaeus monodon
AGATTCCGGAAGCTGCAGGAGAGGATGAGGGAAAGCAACCGATTGTTCCCCGCGCGCACTAACTTCCCTTCCTTCGCCTGATAAATGACGGAACAAATTGAAGAAAAGAACCACACATGTACACGCTCCTTGTACACGGAGGAACACGCGCTGCATTCTTTTGCGGTCGTGTGCGTAATGGATGGAGA
>NC_051412.1:21844219-21844353 GCF_015228065.2 Penaeus monodon
CGGGGGTAAAAAGGAGAAAAGGAAAGGAAGAAAGAGGGGAAATTTTTAATTTATATGACACAGTAAATCATATTCGGGGAAGTGAAGACAATCTTGAGTTCTTGTAAATTATGAAGGAGGGAGGAATAGAGGCG
>NC_051412.1:21844639-21845100 GCF_015228065.2 Penaeus monodon
GTAAACACGGCACTGGCCACAACCAACTATTAGCAATGCATCGATCAAAAAGGCAGCAAGTATAAAACTGTGCATTTGGTTAATCACTTTACTAATTGGGATTAACCACGGGGTACAATTTTCACCAGACGAAATACGAGAGAGAAACAGCGGTACTGTTTGCTAATATGAAAATGACGGGGGTCCGAAAACAACATGGCATTACGGACAGACTATCCCCCACAACGAGACAACATACAGGCAGTCAAAGGCCATGATATCTGCAAATAAAATTAATGGATGCAAATTACCCGTTTTTTTTCCTCCATCGCAGACGAGGACAAAGCTTCATTTAGGGAAGAGAAACGACTGATTCCTCATTCCCAGATCATGAATAAGTGAGGAGGCAAATCCCACTTAACTGATACTAGGCACGAGAGGTTTACAAAGGCACTGGCTTGGCGAAGTTACGGGGTTGGTTG
>NC_051412.1:21846715-21847264 GCF_015228065.2 Penaeus monodon
AGACGGGAAAAAGCGTCGAGAGGCAGGCAACAACCGACACCGCCTTGCTCACCCGCCGCCTCCGTCCGTCGCGCCGTCTCTCGTCGCCTGTCCGTCCAGCTCGAGAGCGCAGTTGATAAATCACAAACTATGCGGCGAGCAGTCAGGTTCATCCACTCGGAAGCGATGCGGGGGCGTCATAAATCCTAACCAGAGATACATCGAATAAGGGAGCAGGGGAGGGGAGGGGGGAGAGGTGCCGTTCCCTCCCTCACCCCCTTCCCCCCTCAAAACTCGTGTCCGTTCCTAAATGACACAAAACTCTCCCCTAATGTGACGTGTAAGTACCATTTTGATCCTTAGTATTTTCGAATTTATTTGTGTATTGAACATCGCAGCTTTTAGGCCGAGGGAGCAAGAAGAGTCGATATATTTTATCTTATAATAAGAGTTCCGAATCGGATTTGAAGCTTCGGGATGACACTTCGAATTTATAGGGTCGTCAAGGACGCGCTGGTCGGCGGGCTTTTAGCATGATCAGATTATGTCTCAGAAGTTCATTCTGTACCA
>NC_051412.1:21850152-21850482 GCF_015228065.2 Penaeus monodon
TACCGAACATCCCCGTAGCTAAATTCACCCTTATGAGCATAAGCACTAAGATTACACACATTCTTGACCCGAGAGACAACGCACGACGCCTCCGGGTTCTAAATATCAGTAGAAGAATACATCACTAACAAAGGTTAATGGGTCTCTCGGCGCTACTTCCGTCGAGAACACATAAATTTCGCTGTTATTTTTGGGCTGTTTTATGTTTCACTCTTTCGTAGGCTGAGGTAATGAGAAGGGGCTGTGTGAATGCAGTAAGACGGCTGGTGAGAGGGCGGCAGAGGTTTATTTATAGGAAGGATAAGATGAAATTTTGGTGTGAATTTAGCC
>NC_051412.1:21851539-21851723 GCF_015228065.2 Penaeus monodon
TTTAAACACTATTATTGTTATTTATCATTTATCTATTTTTGCTTGTTAATGCTTGTAAATACGTAAATGATATATAAAGTATTTTGTCGATTATCACATTGGAAGATCTGCTATTAAGTTTTCTGTTACGGAAAGAAATTTACATTCGAGGAACATCCTAATATCATTGTCATGACATGCACAT
>NC_051412.1:21852048-21852587 GCF_015228065.2 Penaeus monodon
GAAAGTGCAATTTGATGAACATTTCAGTTGGAAGATTAGTCCTTTAAACCAGACTGCACACTCTCTTCAGAATAGCAAGAAAATGACATCTAAAAATGGCCAGCTTTCTGCAGAACGGAAAGAAAAACTACAATGGTTTGTTTTGTCCCACTCGCTCCCTTCTCCTTCGCGAATATAATAGCAACGTGTGTAAAGTTTACAACCCGAGACAACTCGAGACCAAAAGAAAAGGATAAACTTCCTGTTTTTCGTAATTAAGAAAGGTCTCGCGTCGAGCACTGGCCTCCATTAATGACGCAACGGCTCGTTCGGATGGCCATAATCCAACATCTCCTTGCCTCAAATGGCCATTCCATTCCTTATCCAATACCAAACCTGCTACAATGTAACCGCCAATTCCATCTTTATTAACTACCGAAGGGACGCCGCCGTGGAGGAGCTGCTCGGCCATTAGGACTCATTATTGTCAGGAGTTCGTCGAGAATCTCTTTGTTGAATTCAAAATTACGACTTGAGGGGAAAGTGCAGCGGGTGCTTTC
>NC_051412.1:21853291-21853502 GCF_015228065.2 Penaeus monodon
GAATCTTCAGCGATAGGTGGAGGAGCATGTCTTAATGGCCGGTCTATAAATGCAACAACGGATCATATTTTCCAAATTAAACGAGATAGAGTATAACAGAGTAATGCATATCGGACGTTTTAGTATAGGCTCGAAACTCTTTAACCTCATGGATTCTCCGAGTCAGCATTATCATCTATTGCTTTTACGAGTACATATACACATTGCAATG
>NC_051412.1:21853535-21853885 GCF_015228065.2 Penaeus monodon
AAAAAAAAAAAACTCAACTGTTAATCCCACAGATGGAAATATATTGTTACAAAGTAAACGAACAGAGACGCATAACCTATTCCCACATATAACAACTGCATCTAATAATATTTAACAGGGAACGTCAAAACCCAAGATCCATTTCCCAGCACGAGTCAACTCCCCCGGCCTCCATAAAACTACCATTTCCACCGATCGATTTCGTGTATTGCAAGAGTGAGTGACCCGAGACATTAATACCTATCTCGATAACATAAAGCTTGATCCCTTGAATAGCCTCAAATGTCTCTCTCAGGTCCGTTTTTCCTGTTTATTGTATTATCTTCAATCGTTCTTCAATACACCGTTGG
>NC_051412.1:21853972-21854133 GCF_015228065.2 Penaeus monodon
TTACCGATATTACATTACCTCTTGCCATCCAATCATTTTCGATTATTAGCGCCTATTCCATTATTCCCAATGTGTAATTCTGGTAAATAAATGTCTGACTCCTCTCCCCACATCACACTTTATGGCGCCCGTATTAATTACTGCGGCAGGGAAAGTTGTGG
>NC_051412.1:21854189-21854269 GCF_015228065.2 Penaeus monodon
TATGCATTTCTTTCTCTGTGTTTGTTGTGACGAATGGAGGTAATGCAAAAAGCAAATGTACAGTGTCTTTCCTTATCGAA
>NC_051412.1:21855032-21855421 GCF_015228065.2 Penaeus monodon
GCGTGTGAATGCATGTGTGACACGTGAATGTGTAAGAGTGTATATACACATACTCCTACACAAAACCCGTATAAACAAACAAAAGACAGCTAGACAAAATAGATATAGAGAAACAGACGTATCGAAGGCCAATACACAGATATTCCATCTGTTCAGACCCAAACAATTAAAACACATGGAGAATCCCAGACAATAGGAGCAATGACCACTACCTCAGTGAATACTGGTATATGACCTTACGTAATCTCTTCGACCAGACTGCTAGGGTATTCCTGTTTCACATGGTTTAAAGGGACGCATTTTACGACCTTATTTGTTGGGCTTTAAAGAAATAAACTTGTTTAAATGCCCATCGCGTTGTTAACAGATATGAACAGTGGGTTTGTTTC
>NC_051412.1:21855496-21855589 GCF_015228065.2 Penaeus monodon
ACACCTGCATGTTCCCACAAAGACAGATGTGTAGCAAAGGAGAAAGAGATGATTGCAAAAGGAAAAGAGTACCTTATTCCTCGTATTCATTAG
>NC_051412.1:21855782-21856307 GCF_015228065.2 Penaeus monodon
AGCGAGTTAGCAGCTCCCCTCTCTCGCAAAGAAATTAAGAAACTTTAGATGAAAACAAAGATTCTCTCTCCCCACCCCCAGGCCACAATACACAAAGTTTCGTATTGTGGTTAACAGGAGAATGTCAACTCCCACTCACCGGAAGGAACCAAGCCAAGAATGATCCGGTTTATTACTCTTTTTTATTTCCTCGTCCACCCTTATCCCTCTCCTTATCTCCCAGCGGAAAGGGAGAAACAGGGAGAGACTGGGGTAATGCTTGGGCGTTTGAGGGAGACACGGGAAAAGGTGAATGACTATTTTAGGTCTCGAAGAAAGAATGCTTTGGATGTGGTTACTCCCGAGTGTCACGTATGTTCAGGGGACACTGCAGTAGAGTTGATTGTTGTTAATTCACGGAACTCTGAGACACGCCTCTTTGTCTTAGGGTAAAGGAAATAACGTTGTTGTGACGAATGGAGGTAATGCAAATAGGAAACGTACAACGTGTTTCCTTATCGAAATATGATAATATCCACGGACATG
>NC_051412.1:21856415-21857005 GCF_015228065.2 Penaeus monodon
ATAAATAAACCATTCATTTGTGCTTATATCTAGTGGCAGAAACTAAGAAATTAAAACAAATCTACGAATGTGCCTTAGAGGCTGTGAACTACAGACCTACAATAATTAATAGACCAACTCTAGATTTTAGGCCGATTGCAATCACGCTGATATATAACATAACTCTTCAGACGTGTTCTTTTGTCCTACCCCAAGGGAGTTTGTGATTTTTTTCTCGCCCTAGGGTAATCTCAGCACCATGGTCCCAGTAGACTAAATGTGCGAGCTCGATCACACAACGAGGCGCGAGCAGCATTGTTTACGTACAACCCACCCGATGCGATGCCGGCCCTGTAGCGGCGATGAATAGCACCTTCACACCTGATTCAAAAGGCAGCGTTTTATTGTGATCTATCTATTAAAAAAAACATATATAAATTTTTAGGCCTAGCTCGTGTTGTGTGAAAGGCGAGGCGTTGGGATACAAAGGCGTCACCCTGAGCACTTTGATAATGACTCGTTCCCTTTTGGAGAATGAGGCGGGGGACAATTAGTACGGACGTAATTTGTGGCGAGATGGGAGGATATTCCGAATGAAAGGCTTCATCGCG
>NC_051412.1:21858571-21859074 GCF_015228065.2 Penaeus monodon
AAAAAAATCATGGGCATAAACATAGAGGATTGCGAGTGAATATCTTCCGGGGGGTGGGGGGGTTACTTCCGCAAACCTCCCCCCTCCTCATCTCCCCCCACCGGCCCCCACTTAGCACCGTAGCTTCCCTTCTCGACTCACGCAGCCTCAACCCCCCCTCCCCTTTGTCAGAAGAAAGCGAGAGATAAGAGGAAGATTATCTGATAAGGAACTCGATGATTTAGACAGTTAATGCATTAGTTTTTTTTTATCTTTTGGATTAGACATCGCTTATTTCTTTTTTTAATGAACACCGAACAAAAGCTATTGGTAATTGTTTGCTTACGCTGTTATAGTGTTTGCATATCCCTTCCTCCCTCTCCCCCCCCCCTCATCCCACGTACAACGCCTGGATGTCAAACCGGATGCGCAGGGGGGTGGGGAGAAATAGGGGAACAGGGGAGGGAGAGGGGAAGGGGATAACTTGCGGGGGGATGAGTGAGGGAGGCGGGGGTGAAACGCAG
>NC_051412.1:21859260-21859777 GCF_015228065.2 Penaeus monodon
TTTAGTTATACACTCGTGTTATTCGCATATTAACTGATACATGTTATTAGAAAAGAACAGAACTCTTAAACATAAAAAATATATATATAAGCAAATTCTGTATACGTAAAACAAAAATTCCTAACCCCCAACCCGAGTCCCTCCGCCGCTCCCCCCCTACAAAAAAGGAAAAAAATTGCGTCATCAAAACTGTAAAACAAAACAGCCTCTAACCCCACCCTCATCCACCCTTCCCTATCCCCTCCCTCCGCAAAAAAAAATCATCTTGGTCATCAAAGCTCCACGGATAATACAGGCAGGTGGATTACAGACTATCCCAATGCTAATCAGATAATCATATACCACTATGTCAGCAGTCACAATGATATACGTGCTTACTCGCAGCCTTTCGCCCCAAATCTGCGTTAAATATAAGCGCTCCCTCCCGCAATGAAAGGTACATTTTGTCACCCCTGCCTGCTCATATTGAACATCACAGTTATTTCACCGTTTATTTATGGTCGTGTACTGTTTACTG
>NC_051412.1:21863270-21864205 GCF_015228065.2 Penaeus monodon
TAATTATAGGGAAATGACCCGAATGTTTACGCTTTCTGCTCTAACGAGACTACGACTTCATCTGCAATGCGCTGGGTCCCTCCCGATGACTTTCGCTGACAAGTTGAATTTCCTGTTTTCGTTGTATGCTTTCCTGTTTGAGCGATTTGTAGTTGTATTTCAGCGTGGTCGTCAGTTATATCTTTTTTATTGTTCTAGATTGTGTAAGGTATTATAGAGAAGTTGCATGTGGAAGTGATATCGTTAGATTAGCTTTCACAAGGAATTTTGTCAACGGTTTCATTTCAAACTAACCTTGATGTATTCTATGGCAGGGAACCTTCGTCTTGTGTTCGGCAAGTGTCACCTTCTGCCAACCTGTCGAACCTGTCGAACATATTCTTTCAAAACTTCACTATCTATCACATTCAAACTAACCCCTCCTCTATAACTTCCTGATGCACCCTTCACCCCGCAACTCCCTTCAACCTTACCACTCTCCCTCCCCCCGCCTCTCTTATCACCCTACCCTAACAAATCACCCCCTCCTTCCTCCCTCCCTCCGCAATCTCCCATCCTCAATCCTTCCTCCCTAACTCCCTTCCCCACCCCCCCTGCACCCACCCTTCCCCACCCATGCACACACTATTTAACCCTTTCACTTCCTCCTCAGGTACACGGCACGGAAACCCCAATGCACGTGTCAAACGGTACATCACTCGGTATCTCTGCGGAAACCTTACCTAAAACACGTGTTATGGGGGGTGAACCGTGACTTCCAAAGGCATTAGCACAGGATGACGTTTGGCATGAGTGAGCCGTGGAATGCAGGGTTTGTTATGCGCTGTTATTTATGGGGAAAAGGTAATCGGATAGGAAAATGAGAAGAGTGATGGAGCGGCAACCATCGTCGGCTAAATATGCGACCTGCTCTCAGGCCTCAGTGAAAGTGCAGT
>NC_051412.1:21865401-21866104 GCF_015228065.2 Penaeus monodon
CGAAAAATAGAAATGATAATTTCCTTTTTTTTTCTGCGATGCGCGTAACGCCTAATGAAAAGGGCACAAGGCCGCATCTCCCGCATATTTTCCCGAAATACAATTTAAATACCGAGATTTAAATGACTGGATCTGGGCCTACGTACAACCCGAGCCTGCTGATAGGCCTACGCACTGATTATCACAGTTTCCTCTTTGTCCGTATGTAAAACAGAACCCACGCAACAAAAGATCTCGGGGATTTCAATTTTGGAATGCAGGCGGAAATCTTAATAGGCCTACCCGACCCGGCGCTTCCAATCATGTTTGAATTTCAACTTAAAGAAATTCATTGGAAGGGGTGGCCTGTGAGCCATCTAACGACAGGCGAGCAAATAGCGCTGGGTGCATATGGCGTGATTTCCAAAGGGGAGGCCTATTTTGGGACCCCCCCCCCCTCCCATCTACCTTCCCGTGGACCATTCCCTATGGATTTGGGAGGCGCTATAGATTTTTTTTTTATGCAAAGGTTAGTAAATAAAGATTAAGTTTTATTGCTATTGTCGTAAGTACTATTTCCTAGCGCCAATAAATATCTTTAAATTATTTTCATTTTATTATTCAATCGATTTTTGAAATGACAGCATTATATCATGTTAATCCACATGTAATGATAATATGTCTGGAAAGCTATGCAAATACAGAAAACTTTAGGGTGCAAGCA
>NC_051412.1:21868357-21868474 GCF_015228065.2 Penaeus monodon
TATGCAATCTGCGATGAAAATCTGTTGTTTTATGATTGCAGAGAATTAGATCAATCAGCGAGAGGGTTGTGCATGAGCTTCCTCTCTCGTCTGATTCGTTGTCACTGATTTCCTTTT
>NC_051412.1:21869101-21869765 GCF_015228065.2 Penaeus monodon
CAACATAGGCTTTCCCAGAGTCTCACGTTATTAATCTCTCTCCCATTCATGCATTCAGCCTCCGCCGCAAAAGCCGCAACACTGGACAAATCCCTTAATAAACTCTAACGTGTCCAAACCACCATTAAATTAATCAAGACAAAATCTTTGATCCTTCACCCGGTGAGTCCGCCCAGGTAACCTGCAAAAGGTAGAGGCACTAATTAATCAAAGGGACTCATTCATTCAATGCGAATTAGATGTTGATTAAGTCGTTTTCAATTGGTAATTTTTTTTTTTACAGATTTAATCATCTTTTCTTTCTTTTAAATCTTTAAGGGATGCCAGGCAGAAAGCTGCACTCTCAAACAGCCATTGCCCTCTAGGTCGCGCCAGGGATGGGAAATATGTCGATCGCATCTGCAACACGGTGCAATGAATTTCAAATGATATTGCCTACGCACAGGTTGACGCGAGCCAGAATAATCGATAGCCAGACAATGCAACCATGACAGTCGTACGTTCTGATTGCAATTGCAGGATATTGCAAAGAGGTAACTCTCCCGATCAACAGTGCCACATCACACCCGCTCACACAAGCGCGAAATTGCATTGACATCCAACAATAAAATGATTCTTAATGACCTCCTAACACTCCGACGTGCCCTCTCGCCGGCTGGGGGCT
>NC_051412.1:21869834-21869950 GCF_015228065.2 Penaeus monodon
TAGCGTCACCTGCATTTTTTTTAAAGGCTGCATTTAAAACAAAGAGACGCGGCGGAGCGACTAATGCTATTATCACGCGAGGGAGCCGAACCCACCTGGTAATGGAGAACGAGATG
>NC_051412.1:21870135-21870246 GCF_015228065.2 Penaeus monodon
AGCGCAGAGCAGGCACGCGCGGAGTGAGTTATTCGGAAGAGTGACAGCCAGCGAGGGGGAGGGGAGGAGGGGAGATGATATGCAGTACAAAAAATTGAGTAAGTGATTTGT
>NC_051412.1:21871420-21871641 GCF_015228065.2 Penaeus monodon
GGGACGCAGCCGTGAATGCACACACACACCCATTATAGCATTGAGACCTTCTTGCATCGACTGTTACGACCAGTGTCTGTTACAGCCCACACTTGTAATTCGCACAGTGAGGTGAGGTGCGAATAAAGGCAATGGTCGAACGCAGGTCAGATTTCCGAATTAATGTTTTATTCATCAGGAATTGATTGGGGTAGATAATTGGATAGATAATTACTGGATGT
>NC_051412.1:21872106-21872540 GCF_015228065.2 Penaeus monodon
ATGGTTATTAATTACGTGGCCGCATTAGGTGTAGTATCTTTATCATTCATTATAACGAAATCGCTGAATCCAGTCCGCCAACACATAATGACTCGGTGAAAAATGTCTATCAACAAATATTATCAATCAGGGGGTTGTCAAGGCTTCAATCTCCGCCATCTGTAACATTTGCAAGCCATTTGTCTATCGAGTCGTATTTTATGATGTATTGGAGTGTGGAAATATGAAAATATGATTGAATGGAAAGGGCGTTTAAGAAATGAAATCAAGACAGTTTTCGGAAAGTGAAAAACAGGTTAGATGTTAGTGTAAACACGAGTGGTCGTTGTATCGAGGTTAACCTCAGTGGGGTCGATCATGAGAGTTTCCTTTTTTTTTACCACTTCATCTGTTCCCCTTTTCTGACTTTAATTCCAATTAAATAGGCCTATACC
>NC_051412.1:21872763-21872894 GCF_015228065.2 Penaeus monodon
CAGTCTTTTTTTCTCCATCTGGCTTTGAGTTTCTTGCAATAATTCTAGTCAATTAATGTTTCTATTTTTCATTATCATTATCGGTAATTTGGGTTAAAGTCTCTTTTAGTACAAGCTGTTGTAGGATAGGC
>NC_051412.1:21873242-21873307 GCF_015228065.2 Penaeus monodon
ATGGAGTTATTAGACAGAATAAGAAGCACTGAATACTTTATTTGTTATTTCATGATGGGTCTGAA
>NC_051412.1:21874611-21874895 GCF_015228065.2 Penaeus monodon
ATATCAACCAATAAGAACAACAAGAACAGATACGTAAGCTCTATGAGATCGATCCCCTGTTCCTTGCGCAGCGGCGGACCGGCTCGCCAGTTGAAGCTTTTCTCATCCTCTAGAGCTATTTTACTCTAGCATGGAAGTTTATGGATAATCTGATAAAGAGAGGAGTGAGTAAAGATGTGTTAGGGTATCAGACGGTGACAGGATAATCAGAAGAATAATTCTTCAGTAACTCTTCATGTCGATTGATACTGAAGTCTTATATTATCAAAACGCAAAATAATAAT
>NC_051412.1:21875123-21875383 GCF_015228065.2 Penaeus monodon
CTCCGCCACACGAAACATCTCTCGGAAATAACTACATCAATTCAACCCGAACCATCGCCTCGTGCATCTATATTCACGTCATCAATAAACACACTAATAAAACTAATAAAAACACGGGTCTTCCTCTCGTAGTCATAGACAAGATAAAAAGGGAGCAATCTGCAAGGCTCAATAATAGTTTGTCACGGCGACATCTGGCCTGAGGAGTCGCCTTATCACAGCGAGGGATATGCATATAACGCCCATGCTGTTTTGGGGAT
>NC_051412.1:21877083-21877266 GCF_015228065.2 Penaeus monodon
GACGAGAACCCCGAAGAACGAGAAACGGGTTACAATGCCAACCACAAGGCGAGGAGCACGTTTTCCGCGAGCGGCCTGTGTCCCGTCGTCGAAAAAATACGAGAATTGCTTCTGCTGTGGGCGAAGCGAGGAGGACGTCTAAGGGGCAACGGGCATTCTGGATCCAGCTCGGTTCTCCACCCT
>NC_051412.1:21877788-21877990 GCF_015228065.2 Penaeus monodon
TGGCCAAGTAAGAAGGGCGAATACACTTGGGCGAGATGGAGGGTCATAAAGGATAAGGGATAAGTCATAATAAAGAGGATTGATAAAGTTTATCAGTGTCAACAGGAAGCGTGGCAGGCAGGCCGGGGAGATGTCGCTTCGAGATAAGGGGCGGAGCTTCTGCTGGGGTTTGGAGCCTCACAGGACGGGGCTGCCTCTCGTC
>NC_051412.1:21880275-21880788 GCF_015228065.2 Penaeus monodon
CTGTGCGTTCACTTGAGCCTTTCCGCACGGTGCGCCTTGCACAGGCCCAAAACGGTCGGAGTGAACGGTTTCGCCACGCGAAACGCCTCTCAGCTGATTACTGTAAACAAACATACCTATATGGCCAACGCTGCTAGGCCCTTTTAGATGAATTAGACGATCCCATTTTAGACGCAGCTTTAATAGTTGTTTTAGAAAATGATCTATTGGGAGCAGAGGAAGTTGCACAGAGACGACATAGCATCCAGAATCCAGTCAGAGTTGGTACTTATGCAGAAAACATTGTGCCCCTATACAGCGAGGAGGAATGCGTTTACCATCTTTCAAGCTAAGAGGCGATACATCATGTACTTTAGCATTAATACTTTATTAGAGCATTGCCATGAATGAAGTGAAGCAACAGGAACTGTATGTTTGTGAAGCATGGGGTTATTTTTTCCTGTGGTAATGTCCAGTGCATATGGCTACAGATATAAAATAAATTTCACTATAAGGTAATTTTGGTATGTATGG
>NC_051412.1:21880910-21881411 GCF_015228065.2 Penaeus monodon
TTATTCCGGAGATGAAAATGCCTAGATATGACAAGACTTGACAACATTCCGATAGTCACAGCTTCCCGTGTACTATATAATTTTATTTTACTTAAGGAAAAACTTAATATTCAAGCAGAGCTACAAGACATTGTTTTGGAACCTGATCCAGAGGTTCCATATGAAGGTATTCCTGAAGTGGAAAGAGAGGAAACCTTTACAAAATGAGATGAATTGGCAAATCTTCTTGCATAATGAAACTTGTTTCTTAATTTTTGTTTCTTGCATCAAACTGTTTGTATGTTTGCAAGTAATGCTGCCTTATATTTGTCTTTTTTTTGCACATTTTCTTTTCTTTTAAATATGATACTTATTTTCATAGCTCATAAAATATTTGAAAATATATACTGTACCTTTATAAGTACCTGTGATGGATCACTTATGCATTTCTTGCCTTTTCATGCTGCTTGATTTTTCTTTTTCTTTTGTGTATATAACATCCTTGTATTGCATTGATGCGTG
>NC_051412.1:21881434-21881525 GCF_015228065.2 Penaeus monodon
TTTATTACTGAAAGTTTTAAAAACTCAAGGATTGTAAATTGTAAGTCATATTTACCATAATCCATGTCTAATTAAAAAAGAAAAAAATCAC
>NC_051412.1:21881597-21882278 GCF_015228065.2 Penaeus monodon
ACTTCATGTTGTACTTGGAGGTAAATTAAATTAAATGTATTTATCAAAAATAATAAAATCTATTTATTTAAAAAATTTGAAACTATATCACAATCTGAAATTATCCTGATGTTTAAGCACTTGAACACGTGGTGTACTGAATCTTACAAAAACTAAAGAAAAATAATTTGTTATAACTGCCATTACATACAAAGAATTAACAAATAAACATTTCCATTTCAAGGCATGGAGGTATAACAAATGAAATGATAAACCTTAAACACTACAGTACAAAAATATATGTATTTCCTGACATTTACAGAATTGAGCTAGAGCAATAATAACTTAAATGCAATTTGCCTTTACTTTATATTTACAAAACAAAATCCTTTACATGCAAAGGTTTAACAAATGAAGACTATTTAAGGCACAAAGGCAAAACAGGCAAAAACATAAAACCTTAAAGGCTACAGTAAAAAAAATATATATATTTAAACTTTTGGAAAATTCTAATATCAGAAGAAACATTCACTTATAACTATAAAACATAAATGTTATTTGGCTTTACCTGAGGTTTACAGAACAAATGACTAAAACAGTAACTAGAATGCAACTTGCCTGTAATTAATTAATTAATAAAAAAAAAGCCTTTACACGTTAAGGTAATCAAAAATAATTCTATTTCAACAGTAGCATTATCAA
>NC_051412.1:21882486-21882613 GCF_015228065.2 Penaeus monodon
TTCACGAGGCGAAGCGAACTGCCTCCAAACCCGCTCGTTTCGCCACGCAACGCTTCGCGAAACGTTTTGTTAGACGGACCGTTCACTTGATTTCGCCACGAAACGCACTGCCCAAGTGAACGCACGA
>NC_051412.1:21883207-21883378 GCF_015228065.2 Penaeus monodon
GGATGGTTAATACTCTTACTTTTAAGCGAGTTTTTTTTTTATAATAGTTATACCAAAGCTTAGTTTTTTTTCAAAATACTTATCATAGAAAATAGAAATTTAATGGGAAACTATTTATTTTATTCAAAATCAAGTTACTGAATTGCATTCAATAGTAAATGGGTTTGCTTG
>NC_051412.1:21884400-21884578 GCF_015228065.2 Penaeus monodon
AAAAGATAAGTAAAACAGCTGTTTGGACTTAAATGTATTTGCCAAGGCACAAATTTTATTTCAATTTATGTTTTTGGTTAATCAGTTAATCGGTTTTAATAATTTATTATTTTTATTTACTGGTTAGCAAAAGAGACAAAGGTGGTAATGTATGTATATTGTGTGTATGCTATTTCCT
>NC_051412.1:21887305-21887495 GCF_015228065.2 Penaeus monodon
AATCTATTCTTTGTTAGTTGATACGAAATAAGTAAAACAACTGTTTGGAGTAAATTGTATTTAGGAAGACCAAAATTTTACTTTAATTTTTGTTTCTGATTAAGCAGTTGATCAATTTATTGATTTATTATTTATATTTACTGGATGGCAAGAGAGCCGAAGGTGGTAATGTATATGCAGTATGTGTAAG
>NC_051412.1:21887683-21887767 GCF_015228065.2 Penaeus monodon
TCCGTTTATCGTTAGTCTAATCACAAAGGCATCCTGTTTAGTTTCACGACTGTTACTGCACGTACACACCTATTGTCTTGTGTT
>NC_051412.1:21891417-21891609 GCF_015228065.2 Penaeus monodon
CTTTCGGGCGTGTCACTTCCTAAACAGGAGGTGTGCTGCCAGGATCGGTCTGTTTTGCTTCTCGATGTTGCTTGAGAGACAAGAACATGGACAGGATTGGTAGTCGAATATTTCATCGTTGGACTGCGATTGCATTTCTTTTAGCTGTGGTCAACATGTGCCAGTGTTCCTACCTGTACGACGGTAAGAAAA
>NC_051412.1:21892178-21892921 GCF_015228065.2 Penaeus monodon
AACCGCGTGCAAACGAGTTTAGGAATTATAATCTTTGACAGCTTCGCGGGACATTTCTGGTACCGATGAAAATGCCGTTTTCTTTAAATTTTGATAATTTTTAAGAGACTGCTCTGTTGAATACCATACTGGCTGGGCATGCGTTGCAAGTGAAATAGATAAAACGTAGTCATGAAGTAATGATCATTATTGAATCAGCTGAAGAATCATTCAAGATGATATAAGATGAAAAATCTTATATCATCTTGCTGCCGATGAAATTGTCATTTTGTTTGTTTGTTTGTCAAAGAACACATATGAACAAGGGCGAAACTATCAATCAGCTAAAGATAAACTGATGATCATTCAAAATGTTGCAAACTATTTATGCAAAAAAGCTCGTTTTGATATATACTGAGTGTTTCAATTTTTTACCCTGCGTCCAACAGATTGCACTGTAAAGAAAGCCTATGACGGAGTTGTGATCAAAACCTTCAGGGACTCTCTCCGTGTGACCATCGCTAACAACAATGAAAACGTGAATGCTGCCATAGAAATTAAAGGCCAAGACACAAAAGAGCCTCCGAACGTACCGAAGAAGAAGAAGTGGACAGAAATTGAATGTCGAGTTTCAAGCAATGAAGAGCTTGAATGTGGTGAAGAGATGTCCAACACTGCAGAGAAGAAGAATTCTGACTTACTATTGAAAGAGTTTACGATTAAGAATGCCGAAGTTCTTGCTAACTGTCCTCAAGGTTAGGGAT
>NC_051412.1:21893659-21894059 GCF_015228065.2 Penaeus monodon
AGAAATCCATTTAAATGATTCTTAGGATTGCCACCTGGATCGACTTTCCACGCTGGAATTCCACGAGGGAACATTTCGCCGTTATTCCAGAAGTCAACCTGACTGTTAGTTTGTCCATATTTGGAGAAGAGCTTTTCCTTTGTTGGGATGGAAAACAGACGGCAGTCAACACGAGCACGGGAGACTGCCAAGCCTTGCCAGCTCACAAGGTGCACAAGATCACACTCGATTACGAGTCGCATAAGATCAAGGTACAAACATGTATATTTGGCCCATATGCGTTCAGTGTGAATATCCGAGGACCTTGGATTTATCCGCGTAGAGTAAAGGGGAGTTATCCTAAATTCCCATCTCCAACAGAGTGATGATGGCCGCATTTTGAGAAGACTTAATAGCACCA
>NC_051412.1:21894096-21894944 GCF_015228065.2 Penaeus monodon
CGGAGGCAAGGCCTGGGCTGTGCAGAGTCTGGGAGATTGGCGTCACCTTCAGGACCAAGACCAAAGCACCTACAATAGAATGGAGTGTGAGGACCTTTTTCCAATCGTAATGTTTGGCTATCCGTATGCTATGGAAATCTGCCTCTCGTGTTGATTCAAGATATATATTTAATTTCCTTTAACTTACATTATCCAATTCTTCCCCAGATACATGTTCTCACGAGGGAGATACAACTTTATCTCTTACTCTCCTTGCTCTCGCCACTGCTGTGATTGTGGCAGTGCTATAACATGGAATGCAATCTAGGAAGAGGTAAGAACTTACTGACAGAATGAAAGAGACTAACGAATAAAATAAAAATAATGGAAAATCGTTTGTTGTAAACTTTACAAATTGGCACTGTCAAAAAGAGATAGAGAGGGGTGGAGGAATGAATCGCTCAAGGTTGATTTGAACATTTCTGTATCGACAATGAGATGCATATCATTAATACATTACTCAACCAGGAAAGGAGTTTATCTTTTTTACCCGTCTCTATCTGTCAACCGCTAAAAAACTTTCCCTTTTCAGAAACGTTGAGAATTTTCCTGGTCTTCAGGGGACGCCAGTCGCATCCGCCAAGACTCTACGACAACTCTGCCGCTGTCCTAGAAGAGGAAACTATCTGATTTACCCATATTTGATTGTTAGCAAAATGTCAAACTAAGGCTAACATAACCAAATATAGGACAATACATCTCGCCACTGCTGGACCAAAGTAGGACATCTCCCAGACAACAGTTATTATTTACGTCTGGACAAAGAGTTAAGCAAGTATACGTAACCAGTTTAACCTGATCTGTGGTTG
>NC_051412.1:21895995-21896316 GCF_015228065.2 Penaeus monodon
ACCCGTCTCTATCTGTCAACCGCTAAAAAACTTTCCCTTTTCAGAAACGTTGAGAATTTTCCTGGTCTTCAGGGGACGCCAGTCGCATCCGCCAAGACTCTACGACAACTCTGCCGCTGTCCTAGAAGAGGAAACTATCTGATTTACCCATATTTGATTGTTAGCAAAATGTCAAACTAAGGCTAACATAACCAAATATAGGACAATACATCTCGCCACTGCTGGACCAAAGTAGGACATCTCCCAGACAACAGTTATTATTTACGTCTGGACAAAGAGTTAAGCAAGTATACGTAACCAGTTTAACCTGATCTGTGGTTG
>NC_051412.1:21900006-21900147 GCF_015228065.2 Penaeus monodon
TCGCTGTCTATCATTGTGCACATCATTGTCTGTTACTATTATTACTATTACTATAATCTTGCTGTGCTGGGATGGCATGTCTCTTATTACAGGGCATGTCCAGTGTGATTTCCGATAACCGATTTAGTTTAGTGAATTAAT
>NC_051412.1:21900290-21900611 GCF_015228065.2 Penaeus monodon
TCTCGAAAATTTTGGGAATCGGGAAACCGGACCATCAAGGAGTCAACTTGTAACCATAAATACACAATGGACAAGACATATCGGAGTAGTTTCATTTTTCACACGGCCATGCATTTCAAGAAAAAAATTGTATGTATTGAACTGAAAGAACGAATATAAGACACTTTTCATCTGTGGTATTACCTTCGCAAGTTGATAATATCAAAGTTATGTGACATGTCACATCTCAATTTTTAAAAAATCGCAATCCAATATCTATAAACATAAGTAAAGAACTGCGCAAAGTGATCGGCATTTTTCACGCGACGGCTGACAGGGGGC
>NC_051412.1:21901334-21901720 GCF_015228065.2 Penaeus monodon
ACAAGGGACGCGCGGGAGTTTTAAAAAGGTCATAAGGTAATGCACATGCGGGACAGATTTGGAACAACGCACGATCGCAGCGATGAAGTACCTTTAAACTAGTTTGTATAAGTAAAGTATCGTCATTTAATGGTTAAAATCCACCACTTGTGATCACAAAATCGTCGTCTGTAGGGTGACCCCCACTTCACTGCTCGTTTCAGCATTCTGTGCGTCTTAGGAGAAAGTTCAGCATCCATATATAACCGAGTCCAGAGACTCGTCTTAATATAGCAACCATTTTACCGGATACTTTTGTGTACGTGATTGCTATCATGTATGATGCTACATAGACATTGTGAGCTGACGTTCTGGGTATATTAGGGGGAGAGAGAGAGCTAGATAAT
>NC_051412.1:21902021-21902105 GCF_015228065.2 Penaeus monodon
GGACGCCCACTGACAGCTCTGGCTATTTGCCTAAAATTGATTACATTATCCATTAATCGCAAATATATCCCCTGATAAAAACCG
>NC_051412.1:21902346-21903734 GCF_015228065.2 Penaeus monodon
AATTAGCACAGTCACTTCTCAGTGTACCTAAGGTTTCTGTAGTGGCAGGTAGAGGGACCACCTCTTAATCCCCACCAACTCCGGAATTGTGCAACGGCTACACATATTACTTCGCGGGTAAGTGTATACCAATAAAACAGTGCGAAATGGAGAGGAAGTGTGAGGGTTGAGCTTGGAACTATTTAGACTTTATGAAGGAATTTCATAAAGATAACCTGTGGTA
Organism: Penaeus monodon; assembly: GCF_015228065.2. Lineage (NCBI taxonomy): Eukaryota > Metazoa > Arthropoda > Malacostraca > Decapoda > Penaeidae > Penaeus > Penaeus monodon. The sequence goes on from NC_051412.1 coordinate 21,902,570, forward strand.
TTGCGGGCGGTGGAAAAAAATCACCAAAACTGCGCTTACTCAGTAAGCGGTTACGCCGGCACCTTCCTTCAAGGCACACATTTGTCACCATCGAAAAATCTTGATTTTCATCAACCACTGCCTCTAATAATTCTGGAACCATTAACGATCACCTCCTGTTTTAAATTTCCAACCGCCACTAGTGCTGACTGGAGGAGCTTTTGCTCTGAAGTGACAGAGAATTGGCTCCAAAATCAAAAAACAATAGGAGGTGTCGGCGTAATCGTCGAGATAGACGAGATGTTGCTTGTGCGGCGCAAATATAACCGAGGCAGACTCCTTAAGCAAGTAGGGCTTATCGCCCATTAGAAGATCGCAGGTACGTCCACAAAGTCATAAATCAATCGGAAAATTTTGTGGACCCCAAGGACCCGATACTTAGACAATAGAGCGACTGTGGCGGGACTTTAAAGAATGGACCAAGAGTCCTGGCATGCGGGCTGAGTATCTTACTCAGTACTTTTCTCGCTACTTATTTATTCGAGAATACAAACAAAGTGCCCTCCACCACTTAATGAGGCGGACACTTTTGATACGAGCGACTTCGATTAAGGTAGGAATTTACGAAACATGTATTATGTATCCGTGGTATTTAATCTTTTATTTCAGGTGTGATATTCCCAAGAGATTAATAGTAAACCAATGTTATTGAATGTATTATAAATTACTGTTTACATACTATCTGCCTAAACTACCAGTAATTAATGAGTGCAGGATACATAGGAAATAATGCATATCGTAATGTATAGTTAAGTGCTACTATAGACCTTGGTATATCGTATATAGTTACAGAAAATGCCGCGTATATCTTAGATATAAAACGCCAACAAGCGGTGAATGCTGTTTAACAACCATTTATACCAAATTGCCAAATTACAAGAATTTTTTTTTTAGCCAATCACAGTTTCAAAAAATGACGTCATATTTCTCTGACCAATCATAACTCGAATACTATGGGTACCTATGCGTTTCTCAAAGGAAGCCAGGGTTGCCAGATCAGCCGATTTCCGGCTAGATCTAGCCGATTTTGGCAGAATCTAGCCGGAAAATATTTCATCTAGCCAATAGCACGAAATATCAGCCGATTTTCCCAGCTGCCTAGCCATTTTTTAGCCGATTTTCAGAT
>NC_051412.1:21903760-21906236 GCF_015228065.2 Penaeus monodon
GCTAATTTCGAAAAATAAACCAAAGTAAATATTCCAAAAGTTGGCAGTTATTGTAGCTTTTAACCATATAAGGATATATATTGTCTCCCAGCATTGTGGGAGGGGCTAGATATGTGGCCGTGATACCAGATACGATCATTTTGTCTCATTGAAACGATACTGTATTTAACCATATATACGTATATGATTCGCAAGCATAGCAGAATATAGAGTGAATCTCAAATTACTGTATATTAAGTAAAGATGTATAACATATATTAGCATAATCGTTATAAAGTTTATTCTCACAGAATATATAACACTGTAGCCTACTATAAATGGGCGGAGGAAATTGGTCTGTATAAACTTGTGAATTTGACGTTCAATTCATGTATGGGTTAGGGAAAGGAGGAAAATTCTTTTTGTATGTTTGATATTTATGAATAAAAACTATTAATGGATATGCAGGTTAAACTTTGTTGCAATATATTCGAGGTTCACATTCCAAATGGAATTCTCATTTTTGATATATAAAGTCGGATTAGAAAAATAATAGATTTCATTAAGAGCTGGGATAATCTTTAACTTGAACTCTTCCTGATATGAACGTGTATCTCGTACTTATTACACAACGATTAGAATGCTATCATTGCTATGTAAGCTTTTGCCAGTGTGCTTCTGTTTGTAGGCTCGTCCAGACGAAATTTTCAATAGGCGAGATATTGCTAGCATTTCAAGCATGCCTAAACAGGCAACATACAAACAGAAGTTCAGAAAAGAGTGGTTACAAGATGAAATATGTAAAGACTGGATCACAGAAGTTCCAAATGACGAAAAAAGTGTTTATTGCAAGTATTGCAAGACAAAAATAGCGGCAAAATTCTATGATATAAAGGATCACTCTAAAAGTAAGAAACACCAAGTGAATAGTGAACCATTTCCTCCTCCAGGCAATCCAAGATTAATTTTCCAAAAGTTGAGAAATCCCGTGATGTATCTCGAGCAGCGGCACAGTTGTGTCTTTTTATTGCAAAACATTGTGCTACTAGGGCATGTGATCATTTGGTAGATGTTATAAAGAAGTGTTTCTCAAATAAAACTTCAGCAGATATGGCAATGCATAGAACTAAATGCACTGCTGTTCTTAAAAATGTTCTTATGCCTCACTTTGTTGCTAAGCTAAAAGAAGACATAGGTGATAGAAAGTACAGCGTCTTACTTGATGAATCTACGGATATTTCTGTTTTAAAGTATCTGGGGCTAGCTATAGTGTACTTTAGTGAACAATCACGCCAATTAGTTTCTACATTTTTACACCTCGCTCCCCTACATGAATGTGATGCAAATGGAATTGTTCGTGCTCTGAAATCGTCTTTACATGATTATGGACTAAATTTGCAAAATATGATAGGCATAGGATCTGACAATGCTAGTGTCATGGTTGGTTTGAACAATGGAGTTTACATAAAACTAAAGGAAGATATTCCTACATTGGTGCATATCCGCTGTGTCTGACATTCACTGCAGCTAGCTGTACCTCATGCAAGTTCTGAAACTATGCCCCGTAATCTAGAATTCCTTGTCAGTGAAACCTATAATTCGGTCGTCTTCAAGACAACAGGCATACATTGACTTATTCAAACTTTTATCTGCCCTGCCTAAACATTTACATGAGGATCGAGAAAAAACCCTCAGAGAACGATGTTCCCAATTTCTTGTATTTCTTATTAAAGAACTTCGCAATAGGTTGCCAGATAATGTGCAAATACTCAAAACTATGTCACTGTTCAGTGTTGAAAACACTCTTCGTGTTGTGAAAAATTCGATTGTCCCACTTTTCGAATTCTTCAATATCAGTGCAGAAAACATTACAAAAATTTAATTTCAGTGGTCAAATACAACCTTAGTAAAATGGAATGAAACAAAGAATACAGTGAAATTTTGGGCTGAAGTTAATGAGTACAAAGATGCAGCAAATATAAATCCTTATTGCTATATTGCTATAACAATGTTGAGTTTGCCCCATTCAAACGCTGAAATTGAAAGGGTTTTCAGTCAAATGAACCTGATGAAAAACAAATTAAGAAATAAAATGAAAACAGACACTACAAATGCATTACTACATATACGTTATGGTTTAAACCGTATGTCAGAAACTTGTGTGTCATATAATTTTCCAAATGAAGTGCTTGAATTAATTCCTTCAAATGATAAGTATCGATGTTCACAAGAAAGCACAATTGATCAACCTGGTCCATCACGTGCCGTCACCGACGAAGCAGATATTGATGATGATGATGATCTAAACATTATATTGCAAACTATGTAAATAAAAAAATATGAGTAATTATGATACACTGAATATTTTTTTCTATTGTAGGGATTCAATTTGTTACCATTTATTGAACAAGTAAATATTTTCTTTAAATTAGTTTGAATGAAACTGAACATGTCACTTTTAGTGCCTTTGTTTACTTTCTGAGCTCAAATTGAGAGG
>NC_051412.1:21906280-21907446 GCF_015228065.2 Penaeus monodon
TGTTTATTTACTTTTATTAGCATGGAAAATTATTATTTTCATTGAAACGTATCTTTGATTTAAACAATTAAACAACATTTTTCTTCATACTTTTTAAATCAGAAATGCTTATTTACTTTTGAAACTTTGTTCAGAATTTAAAAAAATAGTTTATGATGATTTAAATGGAAAGCATTGATTTTGTGAAGAAAATAACCTTACAATAAAGAACAAAAAATTAGCCGTTTTTTTTAGCCATTTTCTGTTAAGTCTAGCCGGAATTTGGCCGATTTTAGAGCCTGAGTTAGCCGATTTCGGCGAGAGGCATCTGGCAACACTGAAGGAAGCTTCAGTCTGTAACGTGCCGGTGTTGAAAATACTAAAGGTCTGTGAGGTTGAAAGATTCAGTGTAAGAAGCTGGTTGCAATGGCCCAAGTTATTTTTCTTAAGAAATACAGTTAAGTTGATTCCAGATAACAGCGCACCGTGTTAAGCGAGATGCACAGGCACAAGATTTTATCGTTATTTTTATAGCCTTGTATCATGAACCGGCTAAACGATGTTTTGTCGAACAAAGGGACGAGTTGACGGGAGGAATGGTAAGAAGCCGGTATGATATATTATAGATAAAATGGTCATAATCTCCTAGAACTTGTTATACCTGCATAAAGGTGATGCAACAATGTATAAATACCGGTTTCAGATCGTTTTCGAATCACGCCCACGGCGAACGGCAAAAATGCGCAAGAAACCGGTAAAAAGTACGTCGTCCGTAATCAGGCTATATGTGTTATAGATTGTGATTGCAAATATTTTTTTTTGCATATTTCGAAAACTAGAATAGTTTAACGATGTGATATAAGCAATGTAATAAAAATGAAAATAATGCAATCGCCATTAAGCGCCGAATGTCCGTTGTATATGCCTATAGCACGGACTGCCACGCCTCTCGATACTATGGCGAAGCTAAACTGTCTAAGCAATTGCAAAATAATTATCAACACTGAGGCTGTACTTGAGTATATATAATTTCCATAACGTAACAAATATTTACGTGGCGGAAAAAACCGTACCTTTATTTAGTTACCCCGTAAATTGTTTTGTGATTTGTAAATAATTTGATATTAGTCGGAAACAGCACGACCCACACTTTTGACAAAACGGACGGAGGTTTGTTTAGGTTAATG
>NC_051412.1:21907500-21907784 GCF_015228065.2 Penaeus monodon
GACAGAGGAAATAGAATATAGGTGAACGACAAACGGCCCGACGATTTACGTTGCGTAGTGTACAGATTGAAAAGTGCATCTTTAATTTTCCTATTTTCACGCATTTATTAGTTAATGATCGATCACTTCTAACAAAATAATCTTGCTGAAAGAGTGAAAGATGGTTCTCGATACGTAGAGTTAAACATGAAGTATTGCTAACATTTTTTTTCTTTTTTTCACACATTAACAATTGGAACACAATAGAATTTTTGCGAGGTTGGATGGTTGTGAGACCCCCCCCC
>NC_051412.1:21907871-21908241 GCF_015228065.2 Penaeus monodon
GAAACCTGCCTGCTATAATCAGAAGCAGTCTGCCCGTTTCCGTTTTCTGTAAAGTCGAAACTTTACAAAAAAACGGGGAGACTAATGAATCCAGAATTTTATCTTACGAAGTTCCCCCCGCAAGTAAAGTAACACGGTGCCAAGGATACTTCTATATCTGTAGACTTCGATTGCTACAACTTGATTTTGTGTACCATAAAGACTTTTATCCCAGACTTTTATCTCACGAAGCCCCCCCCCCCCCGCATATGTAGTAACCGATGTCAGGGAGACTTCTATATATGTAAACCTTGATTACTACTTATTGATTTTGTGTACCATTCAGACCTATTTGACACTAAAGACCGGCCTCTCAACACGAAGAGCCATT
>NC_051412.1:21910225-21910368 GCF_015228065.2 Penaeus monodon
CATACGATACGATACATAAGATGCCCGCCGATAGGGATGGACTTGACACTCGACAGAATTTGAGGAAATAGAAGCACTTTCATGCCAAAGCGGAAGTGAGAGGCGGGGGGGGGGGAGAAAGGCAGAGAAATGTACATAGATGC
>NC_051412.1:21911932-21912361 GCF_015228065.2 Penaeus monodon
AAAACAATATCCGACAAACAAAAATTATTTTCTGAGAAAACAAGGGAGAGGAAAATAATGGCACACCTCTGCGGGCCCCCAACCCCTCGACCCGGAACCGCACTCAGTGATGCAAGTACACGGGGTCGCTGCTTCAACACCTGGCCTTCGTGGCCCAGAGTGTCGGAGTTCGGAAATTCCGTTCGCGCGTTCGAGTCTCCGGCCCGTCCTCACCAGGATGCGTTTGTGCCTGTGAACAGTCTACCTCCGTGAGCTGACCTACAGCAGCTCGCAATTTGGTGGTGCCAGTGCCTACAAGCCGCCAAGCATACGTGTAAGTGCTTGCGGGCCTTCCAAAAGGCGTAAGTGGTTGCAAGCCGTCCGGGAGTAAGAGCTCGGTTCCTGAACCTTCCCTGGGGACGTAACCTAACCATTTTGGGTTCGATTAGC
>NC_051412.1:21913262-21913405 GCF_015228065.2 Penaeus monodon
AATCACGCGTGTTAGAGCTTTATGTGAATGTTACAAGCCAGAAGATATCAAAGCAAAACGTCTCCAAGAGTGGGAGAGAAAACTTCGTTCGCGTGCAGGCGACATAACGCGAGGTTCAAATACATGTAGGACTCTTGTTGCCT
>NC_051412.1:21913495-21913573 GCF_015228065.2 Penaeus monodon
TTATCCAAAGTGAATAACCGGCTCTTTCAGTGAAAGATATTGACTGAAAATTCATTTCTGAAAAGCTCTCTTGTTGCC
>NC_051412.1:21913719-21914120 GCF_015228065.2 Penaeus monodon
ATATCCAAAGTGAATAACCGGCTCTTTCAGTTAAAGATTCATTTCTGAAAAATATTTTCATCGGCATGTTAGCTCAGTTGGCTAGAACGCCGTGCTAATAACGGGATGTCGAGGGTTCGATCCCCTTACGGGCCAATTTTAATATATTTCAACATTTATTGTTGAAACGGCAGCGCTCTGTAAAAAAAACACATTGGTGCATATTTTCGCCGTGTGGCCATGAATGCGACCAGCAGGACCCTCTGCAGTGACCCGCATCTCGCCTTCCGACGGCGGGTCACTCCTGACACAGCGTCGCCACGAAATCCTCGCCTGGAAGAGCTGGGAATAGCGGAGGATACCCTGCCCGAATCACGTGTACGAATGTACGTGTTGCATTTTGTAAGCTCTTTAAAAGAAAG
>NC_051412.1:21922779-21922910 GCF_015228065.2 Penaeus monodon
CAGGGCCGCCAGAGTAGCATGTAGACGCTGGAAGGAAATTGCCAATGACGGAGACGATTCTGGCAACAGATGAAGGCTCAAGCCGGGCGGACGGAGCCGAGCATCCGGCCGAGGGAGGTTTAAAAAGATTG
>NC_051412.1:21926149-21926266 GCF_015228065.2 Penaeus monodon
AAGAAGGAAAAAGGAAAATTAAGGTATCGCATATAAAAGGTGTCAGTGAGGGTTAGTTATCTTAGCAAATGAACAATTTTTAAAATAAGGGCGTAAAGGCTAAGACGATTTAGCTGA
>NC_051412.1:21932599-21932730 GCF_015228065.2 Penaeus monodon
CAGGGCCGCCAGAGTAGCATGTAGACGCTGGAAGGAAATTGCCAATGACGGAGACGATTCTGGCAACAGATGAAGGCTCAAGCCGGGCGGACGGAGCCGAGCATCCGGCCGAGGGAGGTTTAAAAAGATTG
>NC_051412.1:21935818-21935886 GCF_015228065.2 Penaeus monodon
TATGAGATCTTGGACAACGGCGAAGGTGTAGCAGACTCCGTGAACAGTAGCAGCGGTTTATTACTGAG
>NC_051412.1:21935938-21936061 GCF_015228065.2 Penaeus monodon
CGCAGGAAGAAGGAAAAAGGAAAATTAAGGTATCGCATATAAAAGGTGTCAGTGAGGGTTAGTTATCTTAGCAAATGAACAATTTTTAAAATAAGGGCGTAAAGGCTAAGACGATTTAGCTGA
>NC_051412.1:21939858-21939977 GCF_015228065.2 Penaeus monodon
GGGTGTGGTTTTGTGAGTGATAAGGCACTAGAGGTATCTACGTGCTGCTGCGATAGTGTTCATGGAAACCCGGAAAAAACTATGAAAGATTTGCGTGAAGCGGAAGAGATCTTGGAGGA
>NC_051412.1:21941309-21941408 GCF_015228065.2 Penaeus monodon
GACAACGTAAAAGTTGCTTTTGTTTGTTTCGATCTATAAAGGAGATTCTTTTTTTATGATAAAAGTGTCAATTTTGTCAATTTGATATCCCTCTCTCTC
>NC_051412.1:21941430-21941949 GCF_015228065.2 Penaeus monodon
GATGTATATGAACACATACGCTAATATATATGACTGTTTATAACTACATGAGTATGTGCAAGTTGTGTGATATTGCACCATAGAAGTGTATGTATTTGCTGTATCATAGATATGGAATGTGCAAGGAAATATAATTATTTCTTAATTTCATTTATTTCTCATTAATTCCTTACATTCAAGAGATTCACATAAAATAAGATTCACACATAAAATGACTAAATGGTTCTTCAATCAATAAATATTTATGTTTTAGTCTGACATGTAGAAAATTCTTAGAATCAAAGACTGGTAAAAAACATTCCAATAAAAATAAATAAAAATGTTGAATCAGAAATGAATCCCAATCTTTTTACTCACACTTATATAAAAAATACTGGATCCCAATCGGTGATCGTACATGTGAATATAAGCGAAATGCTATGAATTCATGTCTTCATATCTATTGTATTACAATTAGGTTTATATAAATGTGTATATTCTCCTTCTCTTAACCTAAAGTAGTGGTCTTAACCTAATGAT
>NC_051412.1:21942248-21942345 GCF_015228065.2 Penaeus monodon
ATAATACGCCCATTTTCAGGACAGAAAACATCTGTCAACTCACTCATACCTTCGAGTACTCCAAAATCACAAAGTCGCTTTTTATTCTAATCTTCTG
>NC_051412.1:21945206-21945345 GCF_015228065.2 Penaeus monodon
TGCATATAGTAAGACGGCACTTAGTCTGACTAGCCATCATATCCATATATATCATTGACGGTTTCTTCTCCATAGTCTATTCTACCATGGTTTTCGTTCGTCATGCTCTCCGTCGCTAGAAAAAACATAAGACGAATTA
>NC_051412.1:21945901-21946169 GCF_015228065.2 Penaeus monodon
CTTCGCACACTACAAATCTTATATATATACTTTTATATAGCCATTTACTTTTCTACCAAGGTACCTGCTTAGAAATATATTCACTTATTAGATATAAGAACGTGAAGCAAGAAGCTTAATTTGCATTTTAAAATGTTCTGTTTGTAGTGGTAAGCTTATGCCCCATAGACAAAAAAAAAATTACCTGTATTCAGTTCAAGCACTTGAGAGGCAGGATAAGATCGACTTTTAGACGAGTTTCTCTGTTTTGTGAAAGAAGGTAATAGTG
>NC_051412.1:21946216-21947458 GCF_015228065.2 Penaeus monodon
CATTTTTTTAAAATCTAATAAAGCTTGGTGATTTTAAAATCTATTTTCGCGTTAATCATGGGCAAATCTATGTATATTTTATAAGTAATTAGAGAAAATAAGTGGCGATTGAAACTGCAAATACAAACGGGATACGTTACCTTTATACGCAGAAGGTAACAGCACAAAGCAATGGTTGTAACAAGGAAGAGAATAAGAAAAGCTAACAGGATGTTTCTATCAGTGTTGCTTGTACCTGCAGAAATATCAAATGAGCATGAAATACCTAAAGGAGAGAAATGTGCACTATACAGTAACATTATACGTACATTTCATGCATTATTATAACTACATACTTCCACTAATATCGGGAATGAAGATAACTGGCAACTCTCTCCGAACTCTGGGTCACTCCGATTCGCTAAGTCTTTTGGGAAAAATATAGAGTGTTGAAGGAAGCAATTGTGATTACTAAGCGAAAAAGATAATAATAAATAATAAAAATAGATAAATAAATAGAAATAATAAATAAGCGTCGTTATAAGTTTTAGAATTCCAATATCGAAGCAAACACTATTTTATTATTCTTTCACAAATGAGCTTCAACGAATCAGAGTACTCCAGAGTGTTGGGTGACTTGACACTTTTCCCTTCCTGAGACTGGACACCCTAGAATTAAACCGGAAAAGGTCCTCACACTCCATTCTATTGTAGGTGCTTTGGTCTTGGTCCTGAAGGTCACGCCAATCTCCCAGACTCTGCACAGCCCAGGCCTTGCCTCCGTCAGTCTTCATCTTCATCAAGGCATCTTTATTTGCATTGGTGGGGTTAAGTCTTCTCAAAATGCGGCCATCATCACTCTGTTGGAGATGGGAATTTAGGATAATTCCCCTTTACTCTACGCGGATAAATCCAAGATCCTCGGATATTCACACTGAACGCATATAGGCCAAATATACATGTTTGTACCTTGATCTTATGCGACTCGTAATCGAGTGTGATCTTGTGCACCTCGTGAGCTGGCAAGGCTTGGCAGTCTCCCTTGCTCGTGTTGACTGCCGTCTGTTTTCCATCCCAACAAAGGAAAAGCTCTTCTCCAAATATGGACAAACTAACAGTCAGGTTGACTTCTGGAATAACGGCGAAATGTTCCCTCGTGGAATTCCAGCGTGGGAAGTCGATCCAGGTGGCTAACGTGAGCTCTTTATTTGGCAATCCTAAGAAACATTATAAAGGAAATATGTTAGAGATAGGTAAAAACAA
>NC_051412.1:21951326-21951640 GCF_015228065.2 Penaeus monodon
TGTAAGAGTGGCGCTCGTCACCGCAGCCTCCTCGTAACGGCGGGCATCCCGCAACCCGTTCGCTTTACCGCTCTGAGAAGCAACTTTTCAACTTTTCTCCCGCGTCTTTGTTATACTTTTACGTTTTTTTTTCACTTCTTGTCGTTTCTCCCGCGTCTTTGTTATAGTTTCACATATTTTTATTTATTTATTTTTATTAAAATCTTCTTTCACGGTTTTGGGGGAGCTTCAGATTTTAGTTACATCCGTTTGGGTCTGGGTTTCTTTGGTTTCATTTTGTTTTACTTTCCACTCGTGATATTCGTTCGTTTACG
>NC_051412.1:21951842-21952120 GCF_015228065.2 Penaeus monodon
CTGAAACAGAAGTTATTTGTGTCCTGACAGTTATCTTATTTTTATCAATTATGAGCTGGACTAACTTAATTTATATAATGATAATCAGTAAAGGTGATGGGAATTTTCACATTACGACCCATTTTTAGTACTGTTTCATGTATCCATTTTTAGTGTTTTTAATACTACCTGATCTTATTTTAAAGTAATTTTTGACCAAGTTGTTTATTCTTTAATTTAGATATTTCATATTATTATTTTTTTTTTTCACGGAGAATGTCCTCTGAAACGGTAATCAC
>NC_051412.1:21952182-21953708 GCF_015228065.2 Penaeus monodon
GGAACAATTATATACTTAAATTGCGTATGGCATCCCCCGGGGCTACATAGCAGCTTACTCTCACAGTATATTTTTGATGATCAGCGGTGGGATCGTTTCAGCCTTTCATTTACGGGTGGCTCTCTCTCTTATCACGTCCAGCATAGTTTACTCATGGTAGGTTATATTGCAGGATTTTAATAGTTTCGGTGAACCATTTTTTCCCCATTGTTTTATTCCGCTTGTCTTTTTTTCTCTCTCTCTGTGCGCCTGATTCTCTTGCACTTTGTTTTTTTGTAATATATAGTTAACGTATTTTTATTGGTTTTTCTTTTAAGTGTGATTACTTTGGTCTCTCTGCTGCTTCTTTAAAAGTTCTTTTATATCCTGTGGCCTTTCTGCCTTTTTCTTTAGGTCTTTCTTTTAATATTCAGACTTGTCTTTTTTTTCTCTCTCTCTCTTCTCTTAATGTTTTGTTTCATGAAAGTCACTTTCCAATTTTACTTATTTATTTTTTGTGTGTGTGTTTGGCTCACGTAAATTAGGATTACCTGTTTATCCTGTGCTTTTAATGTGTTTTTCTTTGTTGTGGCACTTAATCCAATTCTATTCCCTAAACTGTCATTGGTCAAACATTGGTTGTTTTTTGGAGTTGGTTTTTGCCTAATACCTCTTTTGTGTGGTGTCTGCACCCTGTCTGTCTAATATGCCCAGCGAGAGGGCACGCGAAGAACGTTACCACAGATTTCAAGAGCGCCGCAACCTAATGTCTGCTAGCCAGCCAGCGCCTACTGGCCAACCAGTATCTGAAGCGTCTTATCTTGCAGCCAGCTCCTCGAATCCGGATATTCGACGAATATCCGGAGGGTGATGGAGGGTGAAATCGCCCTCTTTGAAGAGCTGATGGGCAAGATCAACAACCTCTGCTCAGAATTCAGGGACTACAGAGAGCGGAGCAAACAAAGGTTTGAGCAAGAGGCCCTGCAGCAGCGTGAGGTTAGTGAAAGGGCGATGCCGACTACTCCAGCTGAAGATGTCCGAGGGAGAAGGACAACATCGTCCAAGATCTGTGGAACAAGCTGGAGCAGAAGTCCCGAATACTGAATGAAGTCCCACATGCTGACTCACCACAGGAGTGTTGAAGGGAACAAGACTGAAGGTCCTTCATTAGAAACTTTATCGACAGGAAGTAGGGCCGCAGGAGACAGACAGACTGGCCAGAGCTTCTGTTGGAGCCATAGAAGTTCTCAGTTCCATGGGCCATCATGACCGCAGTGCTGAAATGTATGCAGCAGCACGTATAACTAGCTATCAGTTGCTGTCACTCCCACTGACTGGTCCTAACCCTCCAGCTCTAGCCCTTCACCTGTCCGACTCAACACGCCAGAGAGACCACATGCCTTTGTCCCAGCCAGTTCAGCCAGATCACAGCCTCCCTCCTCAGGTTTGCCATGACCCTTTTTCATCTTAGTGTTCGGGTGCTACAGTGAACTACTGCCTCACCTGAGAGAAGGCCCCAAACTTTTGTGGAGATGCCCCAGCCTCTC
>NC_051412.1:21954211-21954445 GCF_015228065.2 Penaeus monodon
GTCCTACCTGTGCCTGTGACGCATATGCCATGCCTGTTGGAGCCACTACTCCACATGAGCCCCAGGACAAATGGTGCGCATACCATCACCTGGCCACACATGATACTATGGAATGCTGTGCCCAAGCCCGAAGGTCCTCTCCCTCCTCACCTATGAACAGGCACTGTTTCCAGTGTCGAAGTTCACAGCACTATGTTAGAGAGTGCTCTTTTCACCCAGGCCAGGGTCCCATCA
>NC_051412.1:21956129-21956240 GCF_015228065.2 Penaeus monodon
TTTACATGTTATCATCCAGATAGGCCATGATGTCATCCAGATAGGCCAAGGTGTGACAAGGTGTGCCAAGACTGGTGACAAGATTAGATTCATAGTCCTTTGGAAAGTAGA
>NC_051412.1:21956358-21957241 GCF_015228065.2 Penaeus monodon
TTGTATCCGTTGGGCCCAACTCATTGATAAGCTCATCTATACAAGGTAAAGGATACACATCTGCTATTGTGACTGCATTTACCTTCCAGTAATCGACACAGAATCAGAAGTCACTACCTTTCTTACCAGCACAACTGGACTAAGCCATGGTGATAAGGAGTGCTCTATAACACCAACCTGAAGCATGCTATCACACTGCTGACGAATAATGTGACAGGTAGCTTGAGAGAGTTGCCACTGGCGGGTACAAACTAGTGTGTCCATCCGTTGTTGAATATCAGGTATGTGTCCCACAGCCAGGTCACCACTATCAAATAGGACCTTGTAGCATCAGAGAAGCTTCTGTAGCTTCTACACTAGGCCAGCTCAAGATGTTCCCAGTCGACAACAGGTTCTTTGTCTTGTGATACCTCATCTACTCTGGTATCAACTGATGCAACGTCAGCAAGTGCCTGAGAAGGAGGCACTCCCGATGGTTGGAGATAGTGTCATCTTCACAGTAAAAATCAGACAAGCCATGCATCTGGTCAAAACTATCCTCCTCCCAGCCAGAGTCACCATGCTTCTATAAGCTCTTAAAGGGGTCAAAAAAAGGATCACCAATAGCTTCTGAGTGTGTGTCCTTAGTTGTGTATACCTTTTCTACAGCTGCTACTGTTCCTAAGCGTGTCCCGTTTCATATGTACCACTCTTGCTGTGTCATTGATTTTCCACACAGGATACTGGCATTCTATGGCAGTGGTAACATGTAGGGTGAGATGAACAAAGCAGGCACTTGGGGTGTAATGATGTCACCATCAGGGGGTCCAGATCTGCTAACGATACCTTCAACAAAGCACCCATTGTGTGGTGGGAGCTCTACCATCTGCCAAAGGCTCTTGAC
>NC_051412.1:21957432-21957642 GCF_015228065.2 Penaeus monodon
ACTGTATCTGGCCTAATTGATCCCATTGTATTGAAGACTGTTGGCGGTAAAATTCCAAGAGATATTTGGCATAATCCTGTTGAGTCCGACTAAATGTTGCAGTGCAAGATCTATCGGTTTATTTCGACTGATGTTTTTCTAGTTGTAATATAAAACCTGTACAATGTTTTGGTTTTAGTGAACAGATGAACAATAACATATCAACAAAGT
>NC_051412.1:21957783-21957958 GCF_015228065.2 Penaeus monodon
TGCAGGACTTTTTCACCACTCAGACTCATATCTAACATTTATCAACTCATGGTGTATATTAAATTAAATCAATTAAATCTTTCCTCCCTTGTGCTGGTGGTACATGATATCCATATCTGTATATTTTGATTGCTAGCAGTTGATCAACCTTTTTTCATAAATACATTCAATGAGT
>NC_051412.1:21958201-21958285 GCF_015228065.2 Penaeus monodon
AGCCATTCACTGTATTATTTAAAAACTCTCACCCAGCATCGGTGAAGAGGCGAGTTAAACCTTTAGCTGCAGCATGTGCATAGC
>NC_051412.1:21958431-21958598 GCF_015228065.2 Penaeus monodon
GAAGCAGGATTTTTTTTTGTGAGCATGTTTATGGAGAGTAGAAACACATTGCGATGACAAAGCCATTTTCACATTTGACTATTATATTACCCTTGCCCAAGTGCGCATGGCGGCAGGTAACAGTGCTTGCATGCCGCCTAGGCCATAGGGTTTTGCGGAAACCTCAT
>NC_051412.1:21958660-21958810 GCF_015228065.2 Penaeus monodon
AATAACCATGAGATTTTGAGAGAACCTTTTTATACAACACTCCAAAGTGCTTGCTCACCTTGATAACTGGATGATCGAGTTAGTCATTCAAGATTGAGCAGTATACGTCAGAGACTACATTCATATTCCTAGAGTGAATTCTGTGTAGAG
>NC_051412.1:21961347-21962151 GCF_015228065.2 Penaeus monodon
CAAAGAGCCCTAACCTTGAGGACAGTTAGCGAGGACTTCGGCATTCTTAATCGTAAACTCTTTCAATAGTAAGTCAGAATTCTTCTTCTCTGCAGTGTTGGACATCTCTTCACCACATTCAGGCTTTCCATTGCTTGAAACTCGACATTCAATTTCTGTCCACTTCTTCTTCTTCGGTACGTTCGGAGGCTCTTTTGTGTCTTGACCTTTAATTTCTATGGCAACATCGTCATTTTCATTGTTGTTAGCGATGGTCACACGGAGAGAGTCCCTGAAGGTTTTGATCACAACTCCGTCATAGGCTTTCTTTACAGTGCAATCTGTAGGATGAAAAAGAAAACGATATATTGAATATATATGAAAACGAACATATTTCCATAAGCAACAGGAATATTTTGCACAATTTTGGATGATGCTCACACTGTTAAGATGACTGATACCTTCGTCCTGATATTTGTGTGTATCTATTTCATGTACAGAATATATTCAACACAGGAGGTAAATATGGGGGCTATCGACACGAGGTTCCCACTCAAAAATACTCACCAAAGGAAATATATCAAGGGAGTTACACCTAAGATTCATTGCACCCCATAGATTATCTTGAACGGCGTGCAATGGTGGGGTAACCACGATTTACCAGACTTGGTACTTGTATCAGTGCTGTTTATTCAGTTCATTTTAGAATATTGTTTTGAGTTAGAGTATTTAAATTCATTGTAATCTTTTTTTATGTATGGTTTTCTTGATTATTCATTTAGATATTTGTGTTTATTACTTTAATTTAACACACACACACACATA
>NC_051412.1:21962186-21962259 GCF_015228065.2 Penaeus monodon
CATCCAATCACCCTTTCCACTGCAGGACTTACGTCTGTTTTTATTCATTATTGGTGGTGGTGGGGGGGGGGGG
>NC_051412.1:21962323-21962503 GCF_015228065.2 Penaeus monodon
TATATGCTTTTATTCAGTGCAAATGTTAATGTGTACTTTTATGTTGTTTTTTTTCATTTGGTCTGGTTACTAATTTAATATTCATTACAATTGCCATTACTGTATTATTCCAAAGAAAATATAAACACTTATCGTAAAAAGTCGCACAGATTATCGAGGTAAAAAAGTGGTAGCATAAAA
>NC_051412.1:21962832-21962993 GCF_015228065.2 Penaeus monodon
TATTTAGATAACACTCAAAAATATTATGATAATAAAAAAAAATCTACAATTATTTACATAACACTCAATAAAAAAAAGGATAGTGGTGTTCTATACCATAAACAACTGTCAGAATACTAAGTTGAAAGAGTCTACTTCAATTTTGGTTTTGATAGGTACCC
>NC_051412.1:21963097-21963199 GCF_015228065.2 Penaeus monodon
TTCTGGAGCACGGGGACAGGGTTAGCATTAGTGATGGGCGTAATCGATTCCTTGTAATCGATACGTTGACTAATTATTATAGTCAGGATTGAACTGAGGACT
>NC_051412.1:21964458-21964582 GCF_015228065.2 Penaeus monodon
CAAAACAATCGATTACTAATTGCAAAAGTAATCAAAGAAATCGATTGCTCATCACTAGTTACCATCATTCCCGCAAATGCTACGAATGGGACGCTAGAGCCATGATTTCGGCGTTGACTGGCGA
>NC_051412.1:21964653-21964786 GCF_015228065.2 Penaeus monodon
ACAAAATAGAACTGAAGGGCAGCCGTTGTTATGCTTATCTTAATTCAAAGTCCAGGCTCCATCATCACATTCGCATAGTTAGTGGTAGTGGCGGTAACTGTGCAGGAGGGTCGGAAACCAGTAGTTAATGAAA
>NC_051412.1:21965860-21966010 GCF_015228065.2 Penaeus monodon
GACAGACATATATATTTATATACACAGTCAGTATTAGTTAGTGTACTGCCAGGGAATAAGGCTGTATGGGATCTTGGCCTTCCCTTGAATTACATTAGTTGTATAGAGAAAGGGGACCTGCTGTATGGCAACGTTTTGTTTTTGATGTCA
>NC_051412.1:21966046-21966364 GCF_015228065.2 Penaeus monodon
TCAAAGGCAACAACACAATATGAGAAATGAACATAAGCTTCAGTTTTGATTGTAAATACAGAGATATACATATATGAAACATTAAGAATGGGAGAGGCGAACTAGCCACCTTAACAAAATGGGATTCCGGCACCCCCGTTTTCTGTGAGATCTGCTCTATTTTATTACACGAAATGGTGTGGCTAGTTCGCCTATAAATGGCTGGGAATTAATAATATAAATGTTTTAAAACTCGTGGTCATGGCGAAAAACAAAATTTAAACCCATTGATTTCAAAACTTGATTTCGGGAAGTTCGCCCTTTCTTTAATAGGCGTCT
>NC_051412.1:21966455-21968534 GCF_015228065.2 Penaeus monodon
ACAAAATTAAAGCCAAGAGTTGATAGAATATAGTAATGTAATAAACTGAATAACTATGAGAACATTTTGCTTTGGAAAGACAACCCTAAAGCATACATTACCAACAGGGTTAAGAGCCCAATGACCTTGTTCATCACAGAGACAGCAATATCTGGGATTTGTGCTTATTGATGAGAACACTTCCTTACAATTGATTCAGCTGTTAATCAGTGAGAAGCAGAGCTGTGGAGGATTTTTAAGGTTCGGATATGCTATATACTTATAAATTTGCTGGAAAATCGTAGGGCATTGACGTTTGCCTGTAGGTTTCAGATTTGACTATAATTGAGAACACCCGTATAAGCCTAGTCCTTTTGTGATCTCCAGGTGTTATCACCATCTGTCAGTGTTATCTAGCAAGGGTCTTCATAGTAACTGCGGCCTCCTTTGAGGGTGTCAGAAATGGGATAAGAGATGATATTTTCTGTTTTTTCTTTTTCTTAATGTCGATATTTTCGTAAAGGTGGGTTAATAAGGAAATAATCAATAGATTTAGAAATTATCATATTACGTGTATAAGAATACGTGTGTGTATTATATAAGTGTGTATATTTAAGTGTGCATGTATTTATACATCATTTATGATTTATTAGATCATCAGCACTGAATCGTATTTTATTTAACAAGATGTTTGTCTAATAGCGATATTTATATAAAGCTTGAACATGTATTTCTAATAGTTCTTATTCGTTCAAGAAATGTATTTTTTCTTGTTAGTACAGTTCCTGCATCTGGTATCACCGTTTTTGCTTGAAAGCCACACAACACTGAATTAGCTCATCTAGTTTATGCAACAGTTGGCGCATCGGTAGCATGGTGTCTATAAACAAGAAACGCGCTGGTTTTCATTCCTGAAATGCGCCTTTTCTTTTACTCTACTTGAGCTGTGCTTGCCATAGCATTTCCTGTTTTCACTATTATTCTTTTAATTACGCCGTTCTGTTTAGATTTCATCAACTATGTAAGCTTCGAATTGTGTTACGAAGAACAAGTTCCCACCCTGTGATGTTAAAACGAAATTGTTGACAGAAAAAAACATAACACATTAATAATGAGCTCCAACGAAACACTGCATTCCCACGATGGAGTAAGCAGATCGTGGGTATTGTATATCCTGAAAACAAACGCTTGAGTATCGCTGTGGATTTACTTATATAGTGCTTGTTGGTAGTGAGGAAACGATAAATTTAAAATACAAAAAGCTACTTGATTTTCTTGCCGTTGATAAGCCCTATGCATTCTCGTTATACTTATATTTTATACTTATATATCCAAATGACGTCTCATTCTGACTTTTCTTAGGGATACACGTTAATAGTGGGAACCTTGGTGAATCCAGATGAACCTTTATGGCGGAGGAAGGAACGGCATTAATTTTCGAGAACCTTGCCCAAAATAATGAATCCCAAACCCCGACAAATTGTCAATCCAGCCCAGCATTCAGGCAACGTCGCACGAACACCCTTACCATCATACAGATAGGAACATCGAGACGTATACACCACGGATGCCAGAAGAGAGATGTAAACCCAAAGACCACGACCACGAAACACGATCATTTTCTGATCTCTCAGCCAACATCCACAGCAAAAACAGAATGAACTTGGTCTCACAGGATATAATGCGGGACTGACTGAGACGCCCAAGCGATAAGGTTACGAACTATGCTCGCGTGGTGCCATATGTCCACGTTACGTTAATACTATGGCATTAATATAATCACAATATCAGCATAATGCGTTGCAAGAGTTCACATAAGAGAACTAGAGGGACTGATGTACAGTCTAGTAACGTTTCTTATAATGATCTTATATATCATAACAAAATGCACTGTTTAGCATCAACCAGAAAAAAAACTAAAATGAAAAATAGCTAAGTCGTAACTGAAGTACAATTACGACTAAGCTATTTTTCATTTTAGTTTTTTAAAATCACACTCTATATTCAAAATAAAAAATGGTAGAAAAAAGAAGGGAGGAAAAAAAATGTCACAGGCCTTTGAGTTATCTTTTAACAGGATGTGATAAAGCAGAAAAGGAA
>NC_051412.1:21968876-21970999 GCF_015228065.2 Penaeus monodon
TAACGCATCTACAAAATTAAAGCAAAGAGTTGAAGTTGAAGAATCTAGTAATGTAATAAACTGAAAACTCATGAGAACATTTTGTGACTTTGGAAAGACAACCTAAAGCCATTACATTACCACAGGGTAAGAGCCAATGACCTGTTCATCACAGAGACAGCAATATATGGGATGTGCTTATTGATGAGAACACTCCTTACAATTGATTCAGCTGTTAATCAGTGAGAAGCAGAGCTTGTGAGGATTTTTAAGGTTCGGATATGCTTATAACTTAAAATTTTGCTGGAAAATCGTTAGGGCATGACGTTTGACTGTAGGTTTCAGATTTGACTATAATTGGAGAAACCACCCGTATAAGCCTAGTTCCTTTGTGATTTCCAGGTTTTTTTTTTGTTTATCACCATTCTGTCAGGTTATCTAGCAAGGGTCTTATAGTAAACTGCGGCCTCCTTGAGGGTTGTCAGAAATGGGAGAAGAGGTATATTTTCTGTTTTTCCTTTTCTTAATGTCGATATTTTAGAAAGGGGTTAATAAGGAAATAATCAATAGATTTAGAACTGACATATTACGGGTATAAGGAATACGTGTGTGTATCGTATATAAGTGTGTATATTAAAGTGTGAATGTATTTTTATACATCATTTATGATTTTAGATCCTCAGCACTGAATCGTATTTTATTTAACAAGATGTTTGTCTAATAGGATATTTATATAAAGCTTGAACATGTATTCTAATAGTTCTATTCGTTCAAGAAATTGATTTTTTCTTGGTTAGTACAGTTCCGGCATATGGGTATCACCCGTTTTTGCTTGAAAGCCACACAACCTGAATTAGCTCATTAGTTTATGCGAACAGTTGGCGCATCCGGTAGCATGGGTTATAAAACAAAGAAAAGCGCTGGTTTCATTCCTGAAAATGCGCCTTTCTTTACTCACTGAGCTGTGTCTTGCAATAGCATTTCATGTTTTCACTATTATTCTTTTAATTAACGCCGTTCTGTTTAGATTTCATCAATATGTAAGCTTCGAATTGTGTACGAAGAACAAGTTCCCACCCTGTGATGGTACAAAGAAATTGTTGACAGAAAAAAAAAACATAAACACATAATAATGAGCTCCAACGAAACACTGCATTCCCACGCAGGAGTAAGCAGTCGTGTTATTGTATATCCTGAAAACAAACGCTGAGTATCGCTGTGGCATTACGGATTATAGTGCTTGTGGTAGTGAGAAAACGATAAATTTAAAATACAAAAAGCTACTTGATTTCTTGCCGTTGATAAGCCATATGCATTCTCGGTTATACTTATAATTTATAACCTTATATATCCAAATGACGTCTTCATCTGACTTCTTAGGGATACACGTTAATTGGGAACTTGGTGAATCCAGATGAAAACCTGTATGGCGCGAGGAAGAACGGCATAATTTTCGAGAACCTTGCCCAAAATAATGAATCCCAAACCCGACAAATTGTCAATCCAGCGCAGCATAGGCAACGTCGCACGAACACCGCTTACCATCATACAGATAGGAAACATCGGAGACGTCTACACCACGGAGGCCCCAGAAGAGAGATGAAACCAAAGACACGAACCACGCAAACACGATAATTTTTCTGATCTCTCAGCCAACATCCAAGCAAAAAACAGAATGACACTGTGGTCTCACGGATATAATGACGGACTGACTGAGACGCCCAAGCGATAGGACGAACTATGACTCGCGTGGTTGCCATATGTCCAACGTTTACCCGTTAATACTATATTGGCATTAATTATAAATCACAATATCAGCATAATGCGTTGCAAGAGTGCACATAAGAGAACTAGAGTGGACTGATGATACAGTCTAGTAACGTTTCTATAATGATGCTTATATATCATAACAAAATGCAATGTTAGCATCAACCAGAAAAAAAACTAAAATGAAAAATGCTAAGTCGTAACTGAGTCAATACGACTAAAGCTTATTGCATTTAGTTTTTTAAAACACACTCTATATTCAAAAAAAAATGGTAGAAAGAAGACGGGATGGGGGGGAAAAAAAAATGGCCACAGGCCTTTGAGTTATCTTTTAACAGGATGTGATAAAGCAGAAAAGGAAACACACACACACACAC
>NC_051412.1:21986455-21986542 GCF_015228065.2 Penaeus monodon
TGTGATATTTTTCATTGTAATAAACTACATGAGAGATAATCTATATAATAATTCTATGATACACCTAAGACTTTAAGAAACGTTAAC
>NC_051412.1:21987030-21987132 GCF_015228065.2 Penaeus monodon
ACTGGACTCCCTGTTCAGTGCTCTCCCACATAACTTCACCAGCACTCTCCTTGCCCAAGTTACCAGCAAAAGTCTGTCCTTGTTACGTGACCATCAAAAGAT
>NC_051412.1:21987462-21987658 GCF_015228065.2 Penaeus monodon
AGCTGCAAGATATCGCGTTGTTTAGCGACAGAAAACACATAACGGTAAAAAATAAGTTTACATCCCGTATGCAGTTAACTGAGAACAAAGGAAGCATGCGTGCAGATAACACTGAACTTACCAGCTGTAAGGTTTTATTGAAGTAACATCTGCCACGTACTTGAAAAATCACACTCTATAGCAGTGGTTCTACAGA
>NC_051412.1:21987792-21987867 GCF_015228065.2 Penaeus monodon
TCTAAAGAGCACACTTCTTTTTATGCAAAAAAGAAACGGCCACTCATTATAATCAAGATATACAAATAAGTTCAA
>NC_051412.1:21987915-21988325 GCF_015228065.2 Penaeus monodon
AGGTAAACACCCCTGCACTATACCCAGTTACCTTGTGTTTCAATGTCCCGGGTCAAAGTACTCATACTGCTGCAAGGAACAAGTAGCATAATCTGCCAGCCTCTGCAGCTGTGTGCGAGCAGGTAATCATTTCAAAGCAATAAGAGATATATGGAGTTCACAATCCCTAATCGTAAAATATCTTCATTGTACAAATGACGATAGTATTCAGCGGTATGGAAATGAATGAGTGTACTCTTGACCAGACTAATTCACAATATATAATGTTACGTTTCTGATATAAAGAGAAGGGAGTTTCGTAGTGCCACCGCGACAGCTGCTCCCGACAGTAACAATGATTTGTATAGATAGATACTATGCTAATATGATGGGTTGCTTCTGATGCCAACTAGCCATTTTATTTCTATTTC
>NC_051412.1:21988353-21989287 GCF_015228065.2 Penaeus monodon
ATTATTTTTGTCAGCAATGGCCACATAAACTGGTGATGACAGTCCTTAAGATATACAAGAAAATTAAATGGCTAATTTCCTGATAGAGTACACTAATGATAACTACATAATAATGTCGACATCCTGGTAAGACAGAGTTTAGTCAGTCCAACAAATATTACAGTGGAACTACAATAAGAAAACACACCAGTGGCAGAGGAGCACAGGGGCAGATACTGTAAGTGAAGGAAGCAAGTCTATCTATTGAATCTTAAGGCATAGAGTCGATTAATGACACTGTCGCGAATGGATGCCCATATATGTTAACCTCTCCAGATTGACGTTACATTAACTCTGATAAGACCAACGTCCCCCTTTGTCGTTGGCCACTACGCATACTCCAGGTCAATATTTATTTAAGATAACCACTCCCCCGCCGATGGCGAAGCAGATAACGATCGACTGCCTGTGATGTCTACAGTTCAATTTTAGTTGGTAGATATAATGACACTATTGGTTTCAACATCTAGGGCCGGTTTGATGCCTAAAGGAGATATTCAGGAGTAGAATCGAAAAAAGTACTATGCTGTGATAATGACAAGGCTAATATAACGCAAAATATTTATGCCATGATTAGGGGTCAGATTATCATTACGGGTTTCACCAGTATGTATGTATATGCATGCGTACATAAATATGTTATTTCAATCAGTGGTAACATGCTAATAATGATGATGATAACGATAA
Source organism: Penaeus monodon (assembly GCF_015228065.2). NCBI lineage: Eukaryota > Metazoa > Arthropoda > Malacostraca > Decapoda > Penaeidae > Penaeus > Penaeus monodon. The sequence continues at coordinate 21,989,080 of NC_051412.1, forward strand.
AAAATAACTAACAACAAAAGTAGTAACAAATATCTTAGTTTGTGATTTAATATAGCTTCCCCTTAAAGATGAATTTTCTATGATGTTATATACACTAATTCCATGGGTAACTATGCTTTACTTCAATCTTGTTTTGTTTCCCAGAATTGAACTACAATATACAATGGGCTGTATAGTGTATTTAATGAACAAGGGTATCTTTCATTTT
>NC_051412.1:21990677-21991016 GCF_015228065.2 Penaeus monodon
GTAAAGCATCGGCTGACAACATTCTTTCGTATATATGCGGTTATATGTAGCGTGCTGCAGTATAACTATGCTGTACTGGTACGTGTATAGTATTGCAATAACAGATAGTATGCCGTCATAATCCTGCTATAATTACAATTAACACAAATCAAGGGGAAATACCTGTGTCACAGTCGTCAGGAAAATCAGCTGGAAGTTCCTAATGAAATTTACTGTCCGGTGGATGAGCGCAAGTAATACTTCACTAAAATTTTATGAAAAAAACTCCTAACAACAGTCTGACTTTCCTACATGTGTTACAGTCGCCACGAAAGTAGGCAGATAGGAATAAGGTGTTTG
>NC_051412.1:21994481-21994947 GCF_015228065.2 Penaeus monodon
CTTTTGGCGATGTTTCAATAGCTAATTCCATAATGTAATCTGAATAGTGATCAATGCATTACAAAGGGAAGAAATTTGTGTGTTCCATAAATTACTGATTAAGGAGGGGTTATATCAGCTCAAAAAGCTTCATTTTAGCTCCCTTTCAAAATTATTTTATTCTTGAAAGGATAAGTCTACCATTTCTTGGTGTTTCACATTTTCTTATTTACTTTTAATGCGCTATAGTTATGTAAGAATGATAGATAATGTCTTATAGTTTGAGAAAAGAAGATGGCCTATTCATTTGATTTCACTAGTATAAAGTATGTAATTCTGTACTGAACCTCTTTTAGATGAGTGTAGCGATGTATATTATAGTCATCCCTAAAAGAGGAAAAGTGCATAGTGATAGAAAACGTATATTACATAGGTAACTGATCAAAATATGTTTAAGTATGGTAGGACCAAACACATTCTTAACCCC
>NC_051412.1:21996246-21996538 GCF_015228065.2 Penaeus monodon
ATGTACATTATATCATTCTTGGGTAAGTAAAAAAAATGTTTGGATTCGATTTTTATGAACGAATGTGCAATAAAATAATACTCTAGGAAAGAAAGTAACTTAATAAGATATTTAAAATGAATGCAGCCAATTATTGATTTATTTATATAGTAATGAAAAACATTTTCAAGTCAGCGAACAAATTTTCCTATTTCCAGTGAACTGTTCATGATAAATAAAATGAAATATACATTTTCATAGTTCGAGGAAATATCATTTATGTCAAGATTGTTTTCAGTATATTATCCGTGTT
>NC_051412.1:21997001-21997124 GCF_015228065.2 Penaeus monodon
ACAGTATAAAGACTGCGTTTAGAAGCACAGTCAGTGCCTTAAAATATGGATTTCATTCCTTGGCGTCCGTTTTAGTAATGTTTTCCTCTTCTGACTTCAATACGCTACTTATCACGGACCGAC
>NC_051412.1:21997202-21998088 GCF_015228065.2 Penaeus monodon
GATAGAGGGTGGAGGTGAGAGGGTGGGGGATGAGAGGATGGGGGTGTGAGAGGGGTAATAGAAGTAAGGGTAAGGATTAAGTGGCTAAGTGAGTCGTACGTGGGTGGGGAGAAGAATAAGGTGAGAGAGATGTGTGAAATTAAGGGATAACTCATAGAGAGTGGGAGTGAGTGGGTAAAGGCGTAGGGGGTGGGGAGAGGAGGGGTTGAGATAGGGTGAGCATAGTGACTGCGAATAAGGTAAGAGAGGTGTGTTATAATAAGGGATACCTGAAAGAGAGTGGCAGTGAGTGGGTAAAGACGTAGGGATGAGTGTGGGAGATATGGGTGAGTGGATGGGGGAGTAGGGTGGTTAAAGATATAGGAGGTAGGGAGGCCAAGTTGGGGAGTACGTGGGTGGAGAAATTAGGGGTTTAAAGAGATAGGGAATAATAAGGCAATACAGGATAATGGGAGGTAAGGAAGGAGTGTTTGAGAGAGGCAAGGGTCGAGTGGGGACAACAAGAGAGTAATAGGGTAGTAGAGCAAAGTAGGGGAGTGGGGAATTAACGGAGTAGGGGGAGTTTGAGCGAGAAAGGGGGAAAGAAGGGGACTTACTAGGCAACGGAGGAGGGGAGTTCGAGTGCTAGAATGCATCATCCCTCTGTGATGATTATCGAATCTTTCAGCCAACCGCACCGAAACTTTCTTTGTAACAAGAGACTATCGGCCTCCCCTGCTTACTCTTACGACTGATAAGTACGTCCCGGCCTTGTAAACGACTCACAACAAGGCTTTTGTTATGGAGTCGCCGCGGGAGAGTTGTGCCAAGTATGTGCACGACTGATTGTACGTGTTATTGTTAAATTGCATTGTATTGCTAATTTGGTGAATTCTTGTCATTGGGT
>NC_051412.1:21998395-21998707 GCF_015228065.2 Penaeus monodon
TTAATGAAACTCGTACAAGTGTGACAAAGTTCCCAAGAGAATCAACGCCTCCCGGAGACCTATCCCCCTCGACCGATACAAAAGAACCACAGCGCTCAATTACCACAGCCTGGGACTCAACCACGCCAATTTGTTCGTGCCAAGGAACCCATTCTTGTTATAGCAGGCAGCGGCATCCAATACTGGGCTGGCTGGAGTGGCTGGACGGGCTTTAAAAAAGGGTGGGGAAGGGGGGGAGGGCGATCGAGAAAAAGGAGAGGGAGGGAAAAGGAAAGAAAAAGTGCTCACTACGGTTAACAATGTTTCACTTTT
>NC_051412.1:21999117-21999205 GCF_015228065.2 Penaeus monodon
TCTTGTCTATGAACGATAACGAACCTAAAAGAAAATTCAAGATAGTATTTCTTTTCTTTATAATTCACAATGTATATATATATATATT
>NC_051412.1:21999270-21999504 GCF_015228065.2 Penaeus monodon
TAGTTTTCACAGATGTTGTGAAGGTATCAACAACATCTTGTCTGAGATTAAAGAGAATCATACTCCCAAAGAAAATTACCTTGTGTGTCTTATCTAATAATTTTCTGGAAAAAAAGAAATTTAAAACATTATCAGTAGGAGATGGACGAAAATACGAAGAAAGGAAAACAGAAAATAAAAAAACAAGGACGAGATTTGATGCTTCTCTCGACGTCTGAGAGGTTCCCATGGCAA
>NC_051412.1:22001875-22002390 GCF_015228065.2 Penaeus monodon
ACAGCCGAGGCACTTGCGGTATGTAAACAGCGATACCCAGGGCATCAATCAACTCCATTAGTTCGAAGTGGATCAGGCCGTCTATTTACGTAAAAGACCGACCATTAAAATAGCGTTAAAGGGCTGTTGAGGGGAGGGGGGGGGATGATTTATAAAATGTTTGAAGGCCTTAAAGCGGGAAAAAAAACAGGGAGGTTTATTACATCTACATTGTACTATAGAGATTTAATGAAAGACCTAAATTAAGATGGGTGTCACTACCGGTGGTATTATCCTCATTACTTTCCTTCTCCCTCGATTAATAAAAGCTAAATGACTTAGAAATGAGGGGATTAATAATTTCATATTGCTGGAGAATGAGTGTTGGTGGCTAAAATGGGAAATAATGACCTAGAACGCGCAGTAGGCTTATGCGAATGTGGGATTTAGAATGTTGGGAGTCATGTCGTGGAGGATAAAAGTTCATGCGTTGCGTCTCGTTTGGAATTATTTCCAACATACGGTCACTGTTACAG
>NC_051412.1:22003822-22004172 GCF_015228065.2 Penaeus monodon
CTTATCTAGCGAGGATTGCCACCCGCTGGTCGCAGAGGATTAGCATGAGGCTCGCTAAACCTTAGTAGAATTATGGTAGGCCAGTTTGCTAAGCGTTCGTCATTGTTCATATTGGGAATATACTGTCATGAAATCAACTAATAGTGTTTGACAATAGGTAATTATAGATTTGGTCTCATTTGGCCTAAAAATACGCAGTAAAAAAAAAGGAAGAAAAAGAATTAGAGAGAGAAATAAAGCTGATAGGGTCGCTGATGTGTCGGAGCTTCGAGAAAGGTGTCGCGAGCGCAAAGAGGTTCAGAACCACTGTCCTAAAGCAGCGCCGAATTCCACCACATCAGGTAAAAAGG
>NC_051412.1:22004237-22004548 GCF_015228065.2 Penaeus monodon
AAAAATAATAACTGACATCTAAAGTCAACGCCGCGATCGCCACATTTGATATGTGTTTTTGTTAAGCCACATTGCAGAGGAGAGGACCTAAAAAGGGCGGTATTCGAGTTGGGAAGTGTCATGGTGTCCAGTTAATTGACGCGTGTGAACTTGGAGGCGAGGGTGACACGTGTGACAGGTGTCTGAGCTCTGTGCGGGATAAAATCTGGAATGGAGAATTTGATGTGTATGCCTCCGTTGACGTCGGTTTCACTGTTTGTTGTTGTTGATGGTCTTATTCCTGTTATTATGGATACTGTAGCCGCCGCTAA
>NC_051412.1:22004592-22005074 GCF_015228065.2 Penaeus monodon
CTTCTGTAGTTGGTGTTCTTATTCTTCTAATTAAGTAGGTATGTGAATCATCTAATAATATATGGATGGTGATTTTGCAGTTGGACAATTAATTTCTTGAACAAATGATTAACAAAGAGAAAGGATGCAACAAACAAACAGACAAACAAGCAAACAAATAAACAATATATCTAAGACATTTCGACATTTCTAAGACGGAAAAGATTAGAAAACAGAAAAAGAAAGAAAGAAAGGAAGAACAAGAAGATAAATAATATTCATACGAAGCAAAAAAAACAAAGAAAGAGAGAAGAAAAGAAGATAAAGTAAGGAAACAAAGAAAACAAAAAAAGTAAGAACAAAACATAAACATCGTCATTATCCTCTGCATATGTAAGTTTCCCACACTGCCAATAGCGAGGAGATTCCCTACGCCGAAATGATCATCTGTGCAATGTTGAAATTGTTGCAAGAATTTAATATATTGAGGATTGAGCGACGCT
>NC_051412.1:22005396-22005640 GCF_015228065.2 Penaeus monodon
GGAATCGCAGCAAGAAACCTCCTTAATATTGATGGCAAGCGCGTAGAGTAGTGGGTGGGTGGAGGAGGAGGGGGGTTGCGTCGCGAGCCAGGCCGAAAGGGCCTCTAAAGGGGCGTTAAGGGGAGCGCTGTAAGCTGGCCCTATCAATCACCTATTGAATTTACATGTGCCCGAAAATTGAGAAGGTTTAGCACGGGTAATGGTGGACCGTATAGGCATGTCAGGAGCGTGCTCAATAAACCCA
>NC_051412.1:22005721-22005929 GCF_015228065.2 Penaeus monodon
GGGAAGTTGTGAGGGGAAAGAGGCAAGGAGGTGGAAGCTAAATCTTGAGAACTTCGCATATGGAGGGTAGTCAAGTGTTCAGGCAAATGCTATGTATACAGGTGTGAGGTAAGAAATGTTGGGCGTTAGATGGTCAGCAGCTGTTTGGATTTCCGTGGTGCCTACGCGTAGTGCGCTTATTTAGAAGAGCATGGAGACAGAAGAATTA
>NC_051412.1:22006870-22007162 GCF_015228065.2 Penaeus monodon
TTCATTTGCAAATAAACTGAACAAACAAATGAAGAAAAGTATGGTAGAGAAAACACGACAATCTCCATGCTGCATAATCACATCACAATAAATTTAATCTACTTATATCTTCAGCATTTTTATTCTAAAAATACTACGACGGGGATGTTAGTTCACCTATGAGAAACTTTGCTCGATTTTAGCATTCTTTGATGTGTAAAAATGTTTTAAACTTTGGTCAAAGATTCTGTAAAAAAAAATCCCTTAATGGTTTCTGAGAAAGGAGTTTTCCTAGGTTATATATTTTCTGTTT
>NC_051412.1:22008397-22008778 GCF_015228065.2 Penaeus monodon
AAAACAGAATGGCACTGGATCACGGGCAGGGCGTGGGCGTAAGCGTGGGCGGCTGGCACTACGCCCGCTCTTCACCATTTAATGAGGTGTTCTTGTCCTGCTCATCATGTCGGTGCCACGACACATACCCTCTGACACGGGCGACACGTCCCTCTGCGACGGCTACCATCTGTGACACTAATAACCAAGACGACCTCTTTAACCTGTGAACATTTACTATTTATAAGGCCATCTGTAGTACGACCAGCCGGGGCCGCCATGGGACGGATTCCCTGGGAGAGACATATTTGGTCAGCATAACTATGTGGTATATATCATGGGTTTATGATATTATTATACTTTATGCCAGACACTGCAGCATATGCTGTGATATTCTGTGGC
>NC_051412.1:22009253-22009485 GCF_015228065.2 Penaeus monodon
CTCTCTCTACAACCAGAAAATAGATTAAACGAAAGCAAGTATAAACATCTCTAAGTATACCGAGTTAAAGAGCGATACAAATAGAGTGACTTCTACGGTCATTACTTAAATCATTCTCGTGGTTTTGCAAGCAGTCAAGCAGAAATCAAAACTCTAAATTATGAATGCACGCGGATATCATGTGATACGCGTTACAGATGTTTCCGTTCCACATCAGCTTAAATTACAGTCG
>NC_051412.1:22009947-22010235 GCF_015228065.2 Penaeus monodon
CGGGGGAGACGACGTTCGACGCTGGGCGAAGCGGGGAAAAGATCGACTGGAAGAAGAGAGAAAACCAACGCGATGATATATTGGTCGTGCTTGATGGAAAAGAAGGAAACGGATGGAGAAAGAATTTATCTGCAGGTGACAGCTAACGTAGCAGGGAAAGGCAAGAGAGAAGGGGAAGAGATGAGGTGGAAAAGTTTGCGGGCAACACATGGCAGAAATTAGCACAGTGCCAAGAATCGTAGAGGTGCCTGGAGATGGCCTTCGCTCAGCAGTGGACCAGCAATGACT
>NC_051412.1:22011162-22011322 GCF_015228065.2 Penaeus monodon
TACAGGCAGTGGCTATTCATAAGCAGTATCTTTGCGAAAGGAAATTTATCTTCCTCCCTCGCACACCCTAGGCATTTTCGCTTCATACAATCAATTACTCATGCCTGCTTTTCTGTGACTCACCCATGCACCTGCGAGTCCAAGTGGGGTATCCCGGGCA
>NC_051412.1:22011672-22011881 GCF_015228065.2 Penaeus monodon
GAAGAGGATGTTAGGTAAGGATATAAAAGAGAGAAAAGGAAAGGAGAAAGAAAAAAATAAAAGGAAAAAGGGATTAGTTCACACAGAAGACGAGACAAGCCGAGACGGACGAGGAAAGACGGACGCAAGGTTGGGGGGAAGGGGAGGGGGGATCGGGGGGAGGGGAGGGTGGAGACAGAGGTGGAATTTCGGGTGACGGGGGGTTATAG
>NC_051412.1:22012168-22012253 GCF_015228065.2 Penaeus monodon
CGTAATACTCAAAATATGAGTATTACGGCTCAAAGATAAATGAGAGATGGGAAAGGGGAATGGGAGGGGAACTGAGAGAACTGCA
>NC_051412.1:22012564-22012717 GCF_015228065.2 Penaeus monodon
TACACGATACATACGAAATGAGTGTCAAGCAAATCACGAAACGACACCCATGGCAGCTACAGTCATGAGGTCACTGGGTGCATGAAAGGCAAATCATGATAAGTGGGTGGGTGCCGCGTAGTCTATGGCACGGTGTCCTGATGTCTATGGCAC
>NC_051412.1:22012791-22012859 GCF_015228065.2 Penaeus monodon
GCCTGATTATGTAGATAGTTGTTTATAATTGTCTGGTTGTGCTTTCGTTATTTGGTCTATACTTATTG
>NC_051412.1:22016466-22016635 GCF_015228065.2 Penaeus monodon
CTGATACCCTTCGCCTCAGAAAAGACCAGAAATATTATGTGTGAGAAGAAGAAACATCCAGTGGCTTCGAGTAAGGCAAAGTCTCCCAAGGACACGGTTGTTTTAGAGACAGAAAGCTTGATAGAAATTATAATATTAAGATGTCTTTACTAAAGATGGTAAACAAAAG
>NC_051412.1:22016761-22016848 GCF_015228065.2 Penaeus monodon
CTGCAATGAACGTTTGATGATTAGCTACTAAACGTGATATTAATGATATAATTTTTATTTGATTGTTACTGAATGCAAATTATAGCA
>NC_051412.1:22017811-22018141 GCF_015228065.2 Penaeus monodon
AAAGCAACGTTGCATGTGTAGAGATTTGCCTTCGTGGAATTTACCGTTAATAATAATCAACATTAATGATAATGTGAACGTGAAGATATTAAGAAATGATTTGGGACGACGAAACTCACGTGTAATGTAAAGAGAATAGGGAATAGGCTAATAATAACAATAACTATTACACTTATTAATGACTTGCTTGCTTGCGGTTCCATAACGCACTGACAGAGCCCCCGCTCTGCCAACACAAGTGACAACGAAGGCGGCAAAGACCCCACGCGGATGGAGTTACGATGCCCCAGGTGAGAGCTGGAGTCCTGCCGGCGCCAGTAGCAGGAGGCT
>NC_051412.1:22018194-22018423 GCF_015228065.2 Penaeus monodon
TCTCCTGGCAAGATGGCAAGCACGGTCTGTGGCGGTGACAGCGGTCTCCTGGCAAGTAGGCAGGCACGGGTCTAGGGCATCTATCTGGCAAACCTCCTGGCACCGTTCGCCGTTCGTGCATAGAGCTGGCAAGCGAGGGGTCGATGCATGACTGCAATCGACCTCTTGAGCGGGTACACGTATGCCTTTGGATTTGTTACTTCTTATTTTATATTTTCTTTCTCTTGTC
>NC_051412.1:22019925-22020114 GCF_015228065.2 Penaeus monodon
ATTGCTCTAAATGAGGAAGCGAATCTTCAGTCCCAGCAGAGCATCGATTCTGCGCAGCATCTCCCAGCATCCGGCAAAACGGGAAGGACATCTAGGCCACGCGGTGACTTTGTCGAGCATTTTCTCCGTGTCCTAGACATTTTCTAGAACTCTTGTCGTCAACCGCGGTACGCCCACGCCCTTTGTCGA
>NC_051412.1:22020147-22020338 GCF_015228065.2 Penaeus monodon
AGATTTGCCATCAAAGGAATCAGGGATCCTCGTGTGTTGCCGCAGTTTCCGTCGTGACCAAAGGGGCGCCTCGCCTCCTCCTGAGGGTGATACGGGCGCGCCCTTGTCCCGATGAGTGCCGTGGCCGCCCTTCGGAAAGGTCATCGCTGAAGGGGCTGTATTTCAACTTTTCTCAGCCTCTCTTTTCTGTT
>NC_051412.1:22020623-22020761 GCF_015228065.2 Penaeus monodon
GTGAGATTTTGGTATAAAAAATACGCTGCTTTTCCAGAGCGATCTTGTGGATAGATAAAGGCAACTGCATCAAGATCCAAATACGGATTTTGTTTTTGTTTTGCGTTGTCTTGGCGTTCCTTTGGGAGTCATCGGGGG
>NC_051412.1:22022544-22022779 GCF_015228065.2 Penaeus monodon
TGATAAGAGAAATTTTGGAACGTTCAGCCAACTTGAAAAAAAAACCAAGGAAAGTTCTGCCAAAAAGTATTTACCTTAAAAAATGCGTTAGTCACTACTATTAAAGTCTTATTTTTGTCGCCTTTTTTTATTTCTTCCTGAATCACGCTCTCTGATTGCGACATCAACAACAGTACCTGCAAGAAGAAACAACGTAAGCCATGTGTCCGGGTCCTGTGCGGGAGTGGGTGTGTGG
>NC_051412.1:22023132-22023402 GCF_015228065.2 Penaeus monodon
TTAAATTATTACCCCCGGGAAAAAAGAAAAAGGGGCGAAAAAGTGTTTCAAATTTCCTTACCGAACTTTTTTACCAAATTTTCCGAAAAACGCTGGGGTTCCGTTTTGTTTTTCGGGTTACTCAACTTTTGAAGGGGTTAAAGCGGGCGGGGAAGAACCCTCGCATTTTTTCAGTGACTAATCAGAAAGGGTGCTTGCAAAGAAAGGAACATTTGGCAACAGCGTTGGTAGGTTTGACTATTTATAAATCAAACCCCGGGTTTTGGGTTT
>NC_051412.1:22023771-22023852 GCF_015228065.2 Penaeus monodon
GATGCTTCTTTGATTGTATTTTTCTAAAATTTATATTATTTACTCTCGTGCATCTTTTCCTAATAACTTTCGTTGTCTTTT
>NC_051412.1:22024164-22024293 GCF_015228065.2 Penaeus monodon
TATTGTTAGAAATCGCACAGGAGATTGAAGGTTCCAGTGACACTTAAGAATGAAGTCATCCTTTATATAACAATATGTTATCTTCGGGTTGAACTTGTCTCTCTTCTGAACTATTGTATGCCAAGAAAT
>NC_051412.1:22025318-22025641 GCF_015228065.2 Penaeus monodon
CTCAAAGGTCAAAGATACATCAACATATTTTCGATTACGAAATTCGGCAATATAACGGATACGAGTACCGTCGGCGAGTGCGAAAGGTGGTCAAGGAAAGATGTAAATAGAGTAGAAAATCCAAGGAGAATATATAATCTTAAAAAACACGTTCTAACAAGTGATAAGGCAGATACACAGAAGTTCCGTGTGCTTTAAAACTTGCCGACGCATCTGGGTTAAAATAACAAGTTTTATTTTTCTTCTTCTCTCTGTGTCTATTTATAACCACCGCTGTCTATTTGTCTGTTTTGTTCTTTGTTCCCTCTCTTTGCTTGTTTTCA
>NC_051412.1:22025802-22025961 GCF_015228065.2 Penaeus monodon
CTTCTTTTCTCTCTTTAAGTGTTTGTGTTTATCTTCCCCATTTCCTCTGTCTTTCTCACAAACACAAACGCACATGCAGACACTTGGCATACAGCCTCAAGATGTTCTCTTCCGGCATACGCACATACATCGAGCAAAGGCGAATATAAACTCAGTCCA
>NC_051412.1:22026131-22026211 GCF_015228065.2 Penaeus monodon
GCTCGGTCTCTCGTTCTTTCGCTCTTTCTCATTCTCCCTCTCGTGAAATCAGCTTTCCTCTACAATGCAGAGTTGTCTTT
>NC_051412.1:22026281-22026491 GCF_015228065.2 Penaeus monodon
CTTATGCAATGGCAGGCTAAGACGCAACAGCTTCTGGGATTGATATAATTAGGAGTAAAAACTCTGGCTTGATATTCAGGTGCAAAGCATACCGACCTTTGTACGCCATAGTAACTCCGCGTGTTGGCCATTCTTCATTATCTAATATTTCTCTAAGAGCAAATAAGTCTATGGGAAAAAATTAAGAAATACACTTCTTAAAAGAAATGG
>NC_051412.1:22026673-22026883 GCF_015228065.2 Penaeus monodon
TACTTGTAGAATGATATATATGTAGATAACTACCCAAGGATAAACAGGGTGTTTTTTTTTTATCAGAATTCATCGATTTTCCTCTCTCAATTTCGACCACTTCGGTGTAGCGAAGCTGGTGACTCATTCCCAAAATATACAGTACTCGGATTCCTTACATTGCTTCTTGTTATCTGCGTGTTTTTGCCGTAAACTTTGGTAACGGAAAAA
>NC_051412.1:22027709-22027954 GCF_015228065.2 Penaeus monodon
TATTTCCATACACCCATAGGTAGAACATGTCCCCATTCCTGAAGGCGTGTGTTTGCACCAGAAACAACCAAATGAGCAAGACAGAAGCCGAGAAAAGCTGCGCGGATGAGCTCAAGGTCAAGATGTCTGGGAATGACTTCAAGCAATGGCCGGGTAGGATGATGCAGAAGACGCTCGACTTCAGCGGGGCCGTGCGTTCGTGAAGTCAGATTATCTGCTTCACTATTTTGAGTGGGTTTAGTTTT
>NC_051412.1:22027973-22028379 GCF_015228065.2 Penaeus monodon
GTTGCTTCATATTTTGTCTGTTGTTTCTTTAACCAAAAATCGAAAATGTGGCTTCTCTTTTATAGCCCAGTAAAGTTTTATGTTTCTTTTTTTCGCAAAGAAAATAAACGTAGTAGGAAGTTAGGAATGGGATGGTCAAACTGGAAAAGAATGTATTATAGATTAATAAAACTGAAAGAAAAAATCAAATGCTCTATAAGACTATTTACTCTTTTGATTCTAAATCAGACGACCTTGTACGACCCCAGCCTCCAACCAGTAACAAGAACAATAGTGCAGTAACGATTAACAACAACAAAACATAAACACATAAACACGCGTTCAGAATTCGCACGCACACGCACACGAAACCGCATCTCGACCATAGAGATATACATAACAGCGACTCACACCATCACCCCCCCCC
>NC_051412.1:22028571-22028931 GCF_015228065.2 Penaeus monodon
CACACTCAATTATTCCTCGAGTTCGACGCGAAACAGGAGCGCCTCGTCCCCCGCTTGGCGACAAAGTGCCCGAGTGTTTACATATTTCTTGGCGCCAAGCAAGATTAGGTGGGCACGCCTCCACGCTCTGCCAGCTGCCCCCCTAGTAACTTGGGAATGTCAGAATTACTTCAGTCCAAGCGAAGAAAAGTCCAGATTTGTTTTTTCTTCCGATTTTCGTGTTTATTTGTTTTACGCTCCTTGCCTTGGTAACAGTTGGGGGATGTCTCTTTTTTCATTCTGCTTTTGACACGTGATTAGTTCAAATTTCAGTCATTTATATAATCAGTTATCAGTTTATGTGTTGATTAGTTCACACGT
>NC_051412.1:22029276-22029434 GCF_015228065.2 Penaeus monodon
TCTCCTCACCTGCCTCGGCCTGACATCCTTTTAATTAGAATCTGCGATGTTCTTCAGTTATCAGCACGATTATCACGCACTGCTTCTCCCACGTAATTGGGGAAATGATAATCTGCATCCTGTGAAAATGTTTTGAAGCATTTCTATTTTGGTGGTCA
>NC_051412.1:22030881-22031253 GCF_015228065.2 Penaeus monodon
CACAATACGCGAGGACCATTATTAGTTCGTGTTGCCCTCCGGCCGTGTTCGAAACCGTTGTTTCTATGTGATAACAGCCTTTTTAGACAAACAAAATAATGATGTTTAATCCTGTAATCCCAAAATCCCGGACGAGTTTAAGCACGGGCGATGTTGGTGGAAGTCTCAATTATTTGCAAGTATTTTGCAAGTTTTATGCATTTTTTTTTTTTTTTAGTTCAGTTTTGTTTATTCGTATTCTGTGGGTTTTGTTTTGAATTACGTTGTGTGTCCCAGCGTGTTTGTTGGATTTATTTTCATTCTCTATTATAATTTTAACTATTCGACTAGTTATTATTGCTGCCGTGAAAATTGTTCTAATGGCTGACGATT
>NC_051412.1:22031452-22031675 GCF_015228065.2 Penaeus monodon
TGAACTAACCAGTCCTTCTTCTAATCCGTGCATAGAGCTCGCACCTGAATGAACGCAGTATATGTGTAAAAAATAAAGGACTACCTGGCGGACGGACTGGCGACGCCGGAGACACACAATACGGGGCCAAGTGCGTTCGCAGGAAGGCTCGGGCAACAGCTAGTGCATTGTCAAACGATCGTGGTCTGCCGTGTTGTTGTTGGCGTGGGTGCTTTTGGAACAG
>NC_051412.1:22032080-22032249 GCF_015228065.2 Penaeus monodon
ATAAAATAAGGGAATGAGGGAAAAGAAAAACAATGGAGTTGGCAGAGATCCTTTTTCATCAACGAGGACAGTTATCAGACATCAGTGCGTGTGAAAGAGCGGTCACGTGGATGAAATCTCATTGGGGTTGTGGCTACCTGTGCTGTCATTCAGGGTGAGCGCCGGTTCA
>NC_051412.1:22032547-22032724 GCF_015228065.2 Penaeus monodon
ACCGTGTACCTCAGTGTCTCTTGCAAGCCTCATGGGTGCCACCGGCTAGGACGTGAGTGCCACATGAGTGTCGAAGGTGTAGCGTACAAGTCACAGCAGAGAGATCACGAAGCAAAAGAAACGTTGCAAGAGGGTGTCCTGAAAGTGCGACCACTTGCGGTACTGTAGTGAGCCAAA
>NC_051412.1:22032789-22033089 GCF_015228065.2 Penaeus monodon
AGCCAAGACTCTTAGCCAGTTAAAGTGTGTCCTTGTTCGCCGTCCTTGCGCCCCTCCCTTCCTCTTCCCTCCCCCTCCCCTCCTACCCCCCCCTAACCCCCACTCACCGCCGCCTTCCTGATGTGCACCATCTGGGAGGCTGAACACACAGCCACCACCTGGCTTGGCGCAAATACCATCTGGGCTATCGGTCGCTCCCACAGCACGCTTCTTATCCAAAGTGCTTCCACGTGACCAGAACTTGGCCAGAGGCAAACAGATGTGGGAGGAAGAGCACAGACTCACTCAAGCTGTCTAGGA
>NC_051412.1:22036949-22037525 GCF_015228065.2 Penaeus monodon
AAGTATTGTATAGATGATATCAAATACGGGTATTTTATACTTTTATACTTTCGTTTCATGTTTTTTTATGTGGATATCATAAGTGATGGATTCTGATAGATTAGATTAATATATCCAACATTAAATATAGTTTTTAGAACTGAAGTAGAAAGCATCAGATATAAGATCATTTTATCTGTACATTTGGTTAAATAAGAAATTATATATTTTTTTCAATAACACGAATAAACTTAACGCGTAAAAAAAAATCTCCTGGTATTGTAAACTGGGTGAAAAAAAATATTTAGAGATTTCTTTTTTTATGAGGACAAATGAACCTATTTTCTGTTTATGTATTAGTTACAAATGTTGACAATGAAATCTGAATATGCTACAATCCACTATTAAAGGATACACTTAGGCACGTATGAAATAAAATGTAAATATTAATGATCCACAAATTGAATATGCACCCTCTCTAAATTATTTATAAAAACAGTCTGACATCAGATTATTCTTTAGAGCCAATGGCGATAATCAAATACTTAATCCTTTTATAACAGAGTGCAAATTGTGTTTGTCAGCATGAGGCTCATT
>NC_051412.1:22039322-22039607 GCF_015228065.2 Penaeus monodon
GAGCGCCGTCTCCGCGCCACCTGCCCACAGCATCAAATCGCCTTCATGCCCAATTGGTGCCAAACGCGACGCGATGCAAGCCAAGCCGAAGTGCGAACTATCATCGCCCTCATAAATACAAGCAGATATGCGGCGGCTCCTCGAAAGACAGCGAGACAGCGGCTTGTGCAAGGCCACTTGGCAACGCGTGTCAACGACCTCGCAATCTCTGCAACACGTGCGGACACTTCCATGAGCCAGGAGATTAGTCGAAGTCTGCGCCCTCCGAGAGTCAAGCTGTTTCTT
>NC_051412.1:22039742-22039818 GCF_015228065.2 Penaeus monodon
AATCGGACATCCAACTACTTGCATGATATCACAGGTACAAAACCACAGTTAGAAACAGATACACGCGAACTCATTT
>NC_051412.1:22039882-22040567 GCF_015228065.2 Penaeus monodon
GCAATGAATGAATAAAAAACAGAAACATGCCAATGAGTCTATAGCAAATGCCTGTGCAAAAAAGGGAAAGTTGAACTAAGATAAGATCACCTCAAACCACATAATCAACGGCCACCAAGTAAAGAAACCCCCGGCGTTAATCCCCTACAAACCTCCTGATAAATCCTTTTATCAAGACGAACAAGATAAAGCACCGAGTCTCCTGTGTTAGTCCCGAGTACTCGTCGCTCGATAAAGGAATCCAACCCGATCCGAGGAATCAAAGAAGGATTCGAACCTGTGCTTTCTCTTTTCGCTCGAGACTCGACGACAGAAAACCTCAAGTGTAAAAGGGCGTGTTCCTCTGCAACAGCTGCAACTTACTTGCATATCTGTGTCTTCACCTTAAGATATGTCTCGACAAGCTAGCAACCGACGTATATTCTTAGCAGACAAAGTTGCTTCGCTTCGGACTTTTGAATCTTTTCTCCATTTATACAGAAACGGTGGGATTCTTCCTTGTCTCGCGAGGAAATGTAATCAGGGACAGGAAGGGAAAGAAGGCAAGACTACTGTCTTTGTTCCACGCCACTTAAAAGAGAACACCGGTGATGATCACGAACGGGACATACCATGTAGTATTAAGATGTATTTGTTTAGTTTACATGTAAGATGGCACCTGCCTCGTCCCTTCTTTCTTGAGGAA
>NC_051412.1:22045414-22045556 GCF_015228065.2 Penaeus monodon
ATCACACGCACAAATATTGCAAATATTGTTAACGTTTATCAGGGCTGAAAGAGGTTGCAAATACAGACCAATAAATTAACTGACCACCTCGAGTGTAGACCCTTCAACGTGCTCTTTTATATGAGAAGTAGAAATAAGAGAG
>NC_051412.1:22046422-22046551 GCF_015228065.2 Penaeus monodon
ATACTGAAAGCGACTCTCTTATTTCTACTTCTCATATAAAAGAGCACGTTGAAGGGTCTACACTCGAGGTGGTCAGTTAATTTATTGGTCTGTATTTGCAACCTCTTTCAGCCCTGATAAACGTTAACA
>NC_051412.1:22047344-22047441 GCF_015228065.2 Penaeus monodon
TTATCGTTATGTGAATTATGATATTAAATGAATAATCAGGTAAGAGCGTTTTGTGTAACTAGATTCAAATTTGCATTTTTCGAATATTTTAAGAGCA
>NC_051412.1:22047739-22048095 GCF_015228065.2 Penaeus monodon
GGCGTGACCTTAACACGAGCAACGGGCTGCATACTTAATACACATGTGCGCGTCACAACAGGTGTGTTTAGGAATTTTGCATTTTTGTAACGCTCGATCGAGGGCTGCCTGTAGGTGCTATGTCATTAATTTAAACATTCAATTAACTAACCTCATCGTAGGTATCAAACAGGTGTGACTATTGGCCAGCGGGCTGTAGATTATGATATATATTCGGTTTTATGTTGGAAGACAGTGAGATTAGGGAATAGAATAGAGGGAGATTTATTCGCTGGACAAGTTGGTGTAACTCTGAATGGCCTGTACAAGTTTTCCTACAAGTGTGCGTTTGCTGCAATTCATTGGTTTGACGTTTC
>NC_051412.1:22048950-22049606 GCF_015228065.2 Penaeus monodon
TCCTGGTCACAGGCCAAGGTTAAGCAGGGCCACTCTAAGACTTGAAGGAAAGAAAGAAAGAAAATAAGAACGACGGAAAGAGAATGAGAGGCGAAAAGAAAAGAAGAGGGAGAAAAAGGAGCAAAGAGAAGGAAAGGAAAGAAAAAATGCAGATACATCGTGATTGATATTGATGTCAATATCTACGATACTGTGTCGCTTTTTATCAAGTTATTACAATGTAATTCATTGATATGCTTACACCTATTATAATTTTTTTTTTGTCCATAAGTGGAATTACTAAGGCACAATAAAATATGTGTGAACTATCACCTTTATTAGAAGTACATGTCTTTAATGAAGCTGGTCATTATTACTTAATTACATTAAATCATCCACACATGCAATATCAGCAATAATAAACAGTACTATATTGCACTGGGGCGAGCAATATAACACCAGGATTGCAATTACATAACTACACTAACGTTCTCCTCCACCAATAAATGTTATAATGATAAAAAACAAAATTAATCAGTTGACTCTTCTCATCGGATTTGAGTCGATTAAAAGACACTTGAACATTATGGAAATGATGAACTCCTTTTCTATTTAATTACTTGTCTCTACGTAATGGATCTGATACAACTTGATGAGAAAAAGTGCGTATATTAAAT
>NC_051412.1:22049674-22051068 GCF_015228065.2 Penaeus monodon
ATAATAAAATAATCTTGGTCAGTTTCTGTCGACGTTCTTATAACGGCTTTAAAATAACTCCTTCGACAAGGGACCACAAGATGCCTCAGTCGACAAGTGATTCGAGAGAAGAGTCGATAATGCGACTTCGGAAGATCCTGTGGGTCCTCAGCGCATTCCTCAGCGTGCCTCCTTCGCGCTCGACGGACGAGGAGGCCGCTTCCAGGTCGAAGACGGTCGGCAGCTCGCTCGGGGGCAGTGGAAGAGGTTCCGAGAATTTCGCCCTCAGTGGTTTAAGAGCACGTGGAGGACACTTCGGCGCAGGTGGAGGCGGGGGTGGATGTGGAATGTCGGATCTAGCTGGGTCGTTGGCGTTCCAGTCCGACGCTAACTCAGAGTTCATGTATGACTCGTCGTCGTTGGTCGAGTTTCGACGCAGCAGCTTTCCAATTGAGTACAGCTCGTTGATCGAGGCGTACGAGTTGATCGTGGAGTAGATCGAGTCATTGTCGTTCGAATCGCCAGCTGCGGGTGTGGCTTCTCCTCGAGGGTGTCTGGAGTAGGACAGTTCCGGCTGGTCTGTTACGCTGTTTTCCATATGAGAAGATAAAGTCGTACCATTCAGACGCACCCTCGTTTCGTTATTAGGGCTCTTCACTTTCCTTAATTTATAGACGGAGAAACACGCAACCACGACGGTGGCCACGAAAAGCATGGCAAAAGAGACTACGTAAGTCACAGGGACGCAGACCTGAGCCTTTCTGTCTTCCACTGTCGTTCCATTTCCAGTAGCTACGGATTTCTGGATTACCTGCGCCATTTTTTTCAAATTTTCCGCCATCTAATTATCAGCACTGTCACGGCGTTCTTGTCGTCCCGAACAGGTCCTTACCACTGGCATCCTGCGGTCTACCAACCCCAGAACAGACAGAGCAATTCTTATCTCGGGTTATCACCTGGTTCTACTGCGCGTTTGTTTCCTTGTAAGTAAAGCAAAATCTTTTTTTCCTTCTTTCCTTTCTATTGATAACCCCCATGTTATTACCAGAAACGACGACTTTGTCAACCAAATTCAGTGATGAGAGAATATCGTTATTGTAATGTTCTCGAACCCCATATTAAGTAACACGAATTCCTAAACAAAAGTATATAATTTTTTTTTTCTCATTACAATAGTCCTTGCTTTCTTTTCTGTAATAATCAGTATAATCACTTCCTTTAGGGTTGTTATAATCATCATCACCATTATCCACAGTAGTCACAGTAATAAGATTCAGCATAATATTTTAAATTAACATCATCATTGTTGAATAGCTGACAGGAGAAGATGAGCAGTTTCATTTCGTTCTAATCGGGATATGATAATTAGTGGACAGGATGTAGGATAAAGGACGGAAAAATGAATATTTTCTAGG
>NC_051412.1:22055186-22055429 GCF_015228065.2 Penaeus monodon
TTAGGATCGGCTGGTATCGTGGAAAAGAAGGCACCGGAAGAAGGGCGTGGTTGGGGGGGGGTGGCACCGGAAGAACGAGGGAGGATGTGTGGCACCAGAAGAAGGACCGAAAAAATGGCACCGGAAGTAAGAGTCGAGAGGGGGGGGGGGGCACCGACAGAGGGGTTGGTTGTGCGCCGGATATCGTGGCGGCGGAAAAAGGATGCGTTAGGGGGGCGTGTTATTTGGGTAGGGGGGGGGGGG
>NC_051412.1:22057335-22057607 GCF_015228065.2 Penaeus monodon
ATCCTTTTAGAAATAAAACTCGACAGAGATTCTCATTTCAGCCTCGCGGGGCCTTAGACAACGCTTCCAGGTGGAGCCAATCTCTCAGATGACGTCACAGCAGCAATATTGCTTAGATCCTGAGGTGCAATATAGGCCTATAAATGAAATTCGAGGCGCATATGGACTCTCCCTTATAAGCCTAACGCTGCATGGTTATTTATATGCATATGGAAGCCTATGCAATAAAACGCATCTGCTGGTCTCTGACTCCCAGATGATGTAGATGCTTC
>NC_051412.1:22058858-22059289 GCF_015228065.2 Penaeus monodon
ATGGATATGAGTAAAAACTATTTCCTACCTAAATCAAATACAATACCATGATAATGGCATATTATTAATCATATCATCCAAACATTTATAAACATTCATACCCACGAGTTTGACAGTTTCGTAATCAACATTTCCACAAAGTAAGACCCTTTAAAAAAAAACAACTTAATATGTTTTCTGCCACCTGCTGTGCATAATCTTACCTTGCGATGTCAGCAATTTAGTCCACACTTTTATTTGCTTTTTAAAAATATTTCGTATCATATATAAAAATAGTATGTTATGTAGTCTCCAAGCCATTTGTTTCCTAGATATTAGTGCATATACTTTACGTGCTAACTGACACATGCACACAAACACAGATGAGTAAGTGGGTTTAGAATTTAAAGAGATTTTTTATGAGAAAAGTATATCGTTGTTAAAATCTTCAT
>NC_051412.1:22059786-22059993 GCF_015228065.2 Penaeus monodon
ATAAAATAAAAACACAAAAAGGGTGACTTTGAAGCATGATATTACTAATCGGCAACCGCTAAGTGTCGGGTTGTTACCGCTGTCGCACCTTCGCCAGTAATTAACTTGGGGGTCATATGGCACACTAAGGTACTGCGCATCAAGTTCGGAACGTGTTATAGAATTTCAAATTTGAAGGAAAATCATTTGATATCTATACTTCTTCGG
>NC_051412.1:22060198-22060652 GCF_015228065.2 Penaeus monodon
TCCATTTCCCCTTAAAATAACACCGCCTTCGAAAGCTAGTTCAAGAAAACGAAACTCGAAAATGGCCGGACTTTGTTCGGACGATAAAATCTCTTTCATTCCCGCCCATTCGGACAGTGTGGAACAACGTCTTCCTTATGCCCGCCTCATAACATTAAATTCGTACCCGTCACGCAATGCACTGCAGTGTCCACGCCCAACCCCCCCCCCCCCTTCCCCTTTTCAAAACGCCCTCTATCTCCTTTTTTTAAGGGGGTCGGGGTGGGGGTACGTCTAAGTCCTAACTGCTCGCTTCATCTACTTTCTGTCCTCATATACAGACGCATAATGGTCGCTTTAAGGCTAAATGTATTCAGTAGTCTCTGGGGGGAATTTGTGCAATCAACTCTGACTGTCTGTTTGCCGTCTTTCAGTTTGCTCGCGTTCTTTCTACGTCCTTTTTTCCGGGCTATTT
>NC_051412.1:22060924-22061137 GCF_015228065.2 Penaeus monodon
GCATACGCCCCTACACCAAACCCCGCCCCCGTAAAGTGACCTAGCCTAATATTCTCTCCTTTCGACCCTTGACCCAACGCAGGACTTGCCTTCGCGTACTGTTTGTACCCTGGAACTGACGCAGTAGTGCTATTAGCATCTCATTTTCCTCCAGGTAAGGGGAGACTGAAGTGGACCCATCCTTGTGATATTTATGATTTTTCTCCTCATGCA
>NC_051412.1:22061238-22061307 GCF_015228065.2 Penaeus monodon
AAAATAATCATAATTTTTTTTATCAGTGTACTTAGTCTGCTGTGTGCATACAAATAAATAAATAAATGA
>NC_051412.1:22063515-22063602 GCF_015228065.2 Penaeus monodon
ATTCTGCCGTTCATGCTGTTCTTTCTTTATCACTTTTTTCCTTTTGAATACTCTGATTACAGAGTGGCTGTTTTATAACTGAAAACA
>NC_051412.1:22063659-22064273 GCF_015228065.2 Penaeus monodon
GCCAGGCAGTAGAACCCGAAATGTTTTCTAAAGCCTGATGAGAAATATAGTTAGACTCGAAAAACTATATTTACACTGCTGTACACACGTTACTGTGTTCAATTTATCATATTTCCTTTTACAAGTGTCCTGTTACTTACTGAACAGTATCTCATTATTAGCATCTCACATACATATCCCCTCTCCCGTAGTCATAATATTACAGAGAAATCATATTACATGCTGTATAATCAAACCGTATAAATGTATAACTGTATATACTGCACTGTACCTCTCTCCTCGATTTCCCCTAGAAACACCTACGCCAGTGACAGGCCCTCTCCTTTAGGTTTAAGCAGCACGCCATAGTTGCAGAGAAACGCTCCGAAGCACAAATCCTGAGCGAGCGAAGCAATGGGAGAGAGAGCGAGAGCCCTAACTCCCTTCTATTAATTTAGCGATCGCGTTTGGTAATCTCTCCCACAGTGAATGACTTGTCCTGACATGTTACGTATATGAGGTGGAAGCTGCACTCACAGCATGATTGTGTTGGGATGAGATTATGCTGTTCGTATATCGTTATGTTGTTTCGAGAAGGGATTCGTTGAGTCAGTATTCAATTGAGGTTGTAGCTG
>NC_051412.1:22064373-22064706 GCF_015228065.2 Penaeus monodon
GAGCACATGGCTATCCACACACATCAATAGAAAAGCCCTCAGCGGAAGCCACTGATACTGAGCGCCCGTCTTCTCCCTCGCCCACGCCTCAGCCAATCGCCCCCAAGGTCATCTCTCTCTCCTTGACCTTTCCCGACTCTGACCTCACCCCGCAAGTCAAGCAGTGGCACAAACGCTCTCCAAGATCCAGGTTATATCTGCTTGCTGTCTCCTCAAGCAGGCCGGATCTGCTTTTGTAAGAGTAGTACCTTGGTCAAGTTCAGGGTCGTTCGTGTGCTTGCATGCATGAGAGTGGCTGGGCATGGATACAGCTCAATTTCGTAAAGACTGCTT
>NC_051412.1:22064914-22066459 GCF_015228065.2 Penaeus monodon
GGTTATGCAATTCACTGACAATCATTGAATGTATTTTTGGGGAGAATTAAGACACATACAGAATCCAGCCAATAACTTTAATGCGTATATTGATACTCGTGATGTAGCATAGAAAACAATAATGAGAAACAAGGAAATCAAGAAACAAAAAACAAGAGAGCATGGACCAAAAAGGAACAAACCCAGACCATTCAGCATGATTACCTTGCGCAGAATCTCACAAACACCTTTAGAAAACCATGAGGATATCGCGTGAACAATACCCTCCACCCCCTCTCAACCCTCCCCTCTCCCCCATCCACCTAACCCCATTCCCTACCCCGCCTCTCGGCCTCCCCCCCCCCTCCCCTCTCCCATTCCCTACCCCGCCTCTCGGCCTCCCCCCTTCCCCCCTCTCCCCCATCCACCTAACCCCATTTCCTACCCCGCCTCTCGCCCTCCCCCCCCCACTCCCCTCATCCCCTCCCCTCCCTTCCTCTATTCTGCAACTTCCTCAGTCTTGCGCCTCTTCCTCATTGTTCCTTATCTTATTTAGTCTACACTTTCCTTCCTCCCTTTTTCTTCTCGTATTGTTTCTCTCAACTTCTTTCCTCTGTTATCTTCTTCTCTCTCCTTCCTGGGCTTCTACGTCTCCTTCCCGTCTTTCTTTTATTCTTCGTCTTCTTCGTCCCCATTCACCTCTCTCCCTCCTTCTCCTTCCATATTCTCTCCTCCTTTCCCCTCCTTCCCCCATCATCAAACCTCTTTCCTTCTCTCTTCGTCCTTCTCCTTCCACGCTCGTTCTCCTTCCCCAACCTCTAATCTCATTTTCTCTCTCTTCCCCTCATTCACTTTATCCCTTCCCTCTTCCCCCTTTCATCCTATCTCTTCCCTTTCTCCTCCTCACTCACCTCATTCCTTCCCCTCCAAGTCCCCCCTCACCCCCTTCCTCTTCACTAACCTCATCCCCTCCCTCCTCCCCTACATCTAACCCCTTCCCCTCACTCCTCCCTTGCCTTTCTCATCCTTCCCCTCTCCTCCCTCCTTCCCCCTTGCCTTCCTCATCCCTTCCCCTCCCTCTTACCCCCTCCCCTCCCTCATTCCCTCCTCTCCCCCCTCCCTCTATCTCCCTCCACCTCTCCCCCCCCTCTAACTCCCTCCTCCTCTCCCCTCCCTCCTCCTCTCCCCCTCCCTCCTCCTCTCCCCCTCCCTCTAACTCCCTCCTCCTCTCCCCCTCCCTCCTCCTCTCCCCCTCCCTCTAACTCCCTCCTCCTCTCCCCCTCCCCCTACCTCCCTCCTCCTCTCCCCCGGGGTAGACCGAGGCCCGGGGGAGCGTGGCAAGCAGCTATTATCGCCTGAGAGGTAGCTGACAAGGGGGCGGACCTGTGCATGATGGTGTTGACGCCTGACGCCTGCTGACACGTATATTATTGTTGCTGTGCATGTGGCGTCAGGCAAGGCCATCTCGGACTGCCTGGCTGGCTGACTGCGGTCGCGTTTGCTCATCTCGTCTTCTCGTGCGACGGGCTTTGCTGGCGGAGATATATAGGTTTGCATGTTTGTTAA
>NC_051412.1:22067303-22067382 GCF_015228065.2 Penaeus monodon
AGATTCTTGCTCTTCATTTGTCCTTCTTTTTCATTTACTAATAAACTGTTTTGTTTACTCTAGGACACGGCATAAGTTT
>NC_051412.1:22068335-22069413 GCF_015228065.2 Penaeus monodon
ACACAAACAGTCAACCGAATATCCACACAGACACACAGACACAGACTCTTAGCACACGCTGGAATAACGGTGTCGTGGTTGTCTACACCGGCACACACAGCCAAGGAGTACCGGAGACTCAATTGCACGCATTCTTAACACAAATAGGGGTGGGGGGAGACGTGGAAGGGGAAGAGTAAAGGGGGAGGGAGAACGGGAGTAGGAGGGAGGAGAGAGGAAGATGGGGAGGGGAAGGGGGGTGGAGAGAGGAGATGGATAGGTAGGGAGGGGGACGGGGGAGAAGGGAGAGAGGAAAGAGGTTGGTGGGGAAGGGGAAGGGGGAAATGTAGGTAGGGAGGGGGAAAGATGGAAGGGAGAAAGGAGATGGGTTGATGGGAAGGGGAATTGGGAGAGGGGAGAGGGTGAGCAGATGGGGAGGGGAAAGGAGAGAGAGAAGAGGGTAGGCAAATAGGGAGGGAAAAGGGGAGAGAGAAGAGGGAGTCAGATGGGTAAGGAAAAGGGGAGAGGGAAAAAGAGGAAAGATAGAACTGGATGGAAAGGGGTATGCAGGGGAGGAGCAAAGCTAAAGAGTGAGGAAACTGGGAGGGAGGAAAGGATAAAGTAGTAGAGATAGAGAGATAGAGAGTCGAGTAGAGAAGGGGAGGAAGGAAGGGAAAGAGGAGAGGTGGAATGGGGTAAGGGAAAGGAAAGAGGAGGTGGGGAAGGGGTTGTAGCACGTGGGAGGAAGGGGGGGAGGGGAGGGAAAGAGAGGGAGGGAGAGGGAAACCACAGAACTTTGCTCTCAAATAGTGTTGTTCTGCAGTTCCTCAACCCGGTCTGCAATGCATAATGTATACGAGACCAGACTTTGTTCTTGTTTCCCGTTAGCTGTCTCTGGCGATGTTTTTGTTGTGTGTTTGTTCTTTATATCTTTTGTTTGTTATTTGATCTGTGTTGAAAATACGAGGCACAATCTATGGTGTTTTAATGTATGAGTAAAACTGTTCTACATTTGAAAAAAGGAAAGTTTACAATGCACTGAATATAGATATTAAAACTCAAGTAAAAGTCAAGATACAAACAGGGATCTTTAAAGCAA
>NC_051412.1:22070272-22070416 GCF_015228065.2 Penaeus monodon
GCCCCATTCTGCAGGTCAATGAACCTCCCACCACCGCCGTTCATTCATAAAGTTCCTGCTAACCGAACACCGCACGCGTCGACCCTCCCTTGTCTACACTACACTACACCTTCCCCTTTGGTGTCTTCCCGGTATGGTTCTATC
>NC_051412.1:22070770-22071156 GCF_015228065.2 Penaeus monodon
CCCTCACTCGCTACAAACGCACAATCAATCTATCCTACAAAAAGACCCGAACTAACAGGGTCACACAGGTACAACCACCTAGATCGATGAGCCAGACCATCGAGACAACACTGGGGTTTTCCGGGGCTGTTCCCCACCGCAGTAACAGGCGCCAGTTTGCAGCGCAGACAGACGAGCAGACAGATACAGACACAACCTTCCACGCGTGACGTCTGCGGCTGGTGACCCCCTGAGTTCGTTCTTACTCCTCCGCTGGACACACTGCAGCCGTGCTATTGTTTGCAAGGATCATTAATATTGTCATAAGGAGTTGGGCATTTGGTTTTGCCTTGGACAGAGTTATAGAAAGGGTGAGGAGAGTCACTGAGCAAGGGGGAGGGGAGATT
>NC_051412.1:22071405-22071564 GCF_015228065.2 Penaeus monodon
GTGAGTGCATACAAGCACATGTGAGTTCCATGCGCTGCAGACGAGCGAGAGGAGCCGCTTAACAAGGCGGCGGGGGAGGCCAGTTCATATGTCTCTGTCTTACCCAAAGATTCAGTGTCTGCATCTCGGGAGTTTCGCTCTTCGGGATAACAAGGCAAG
>NC_051412.1:22073169-22073284 GCF_015228065.2 Penaeus monodon
CAAAACGACCTTCCCTCCTCCATAAGCATCAGACTCTGCAAACACGTTCGCTCACCTTCAGTCAGGTCGCCTTCCGAACTGGTTCATGGCGAAGCACGGCGCACACGGAAGGGAA
>NC_051412.1:22074077-22074325 GCF_015228065.2 Penaeus monodon
TTGCTAGTCCACCCTGCCAAGAGTAAAGCCGAACTCCAAACACCAACCAGCCCTGAAGGAGTCCCCCCCCCCTCGCAATTCCGGATGCCCAAAGGGAGTCCTAAGCTAGAAGGACAGCGGGAAAGAGGGGCCGAGGTGTTTGGCGAGCACACAACACCTTCAGCGTCGAGTGTGTTCGGCAGACAACAGGCCCTGGCTCTTCCGCTGGTAAAAGTGAATGGTCAATATGTAGGCAAGGCTGTCTCTTG
>NC_051412.1:22075349-22075441 GCF_015228065.2 Penaeus monodon
GGAACCTGCGAAAAAATATCTACTTTTGCCTTTTTTACACACACACACTTTTTCCAAAAGAAGAAAAAACAAAGTGTTCTATGGCTGCCCCC
>NC_051412.1:22076005-22076145 GCF_015228065.2 Penaeus monodon
CTCCAGCTGTGACCTTCTCTCACAGTTTTACATGTAAATTAACACTCGAACAGGGAATTGTATCGCGCTTAGGCGGACCCCAAGTGCAGGGCTCATCACACCTGGTGCTTTCTGTTCCAGCGTGCTACTGCGCCCACTGC
>NC_051412.1:22077390-22077636 GCF_015228065.2 Penaeus monodon
TACTATATCATATCACCGGGCGCCTCTGACGTCAAACCGAAGCCTTCAACTCTATCTTAAGCTTTTGTAACTGTATCTGAAAATCCCCTCCCCCCCCACCCCCCCTTCACTAACCCCGAGAGCTACTTCTGCCGGCTTGGTCACCTCAGATCACAAGGCGCGCCGGTTGCAAAATTACCAAAGCTTATTTATTGCGGTTTTTATCAGTTCAGAGAGACCGAAACCGCCTCGATCCGCTCTCCCCCT
>NC_051412.1:22078348-22078437 GCF_015228065.2 Penaeus monodon
AGGGGATGAAAGGAAGGGGGAAGAGAGAAGGAGGAAGGGGAGAAATGTTGCTACGTAAACGCCATGCTGTTTAATCTGGTTGTAAATGG
>NC_051412.1:22078605-22078678 GCF_015228065.2 Penaeus monodon
TCTGTTCCGTTATTCTATGTGTTATCTGCTTACCTATTTATTCGCATTTGTGTTATCTTTCTTCATTCCCAAT
>NC_051412.1:22079193-22080170 GCF_015228065.2 Penaeus monodon
AAACCCTTCCCACTTCTATCTCTGTTCCTCTGAATGACGATTATCAAGACATTTTCAAAATGTCAGTCGACAACACCACCTCCAGATTCTTTATAATATACAGAAGCCTTAACAAAAACTTCTCCTTTTCTACTATTCATATTAAGCCTAAGAATAGACACTCCTAATGATTAACTTTCGATAAACTTTGAAAGAAACTCAATCAAGACTAATTAAAGAGAGAATGGTATCTGAATGTTCAAATTAGTTTACATAATTCGGAAACTTAGAATAACCTTTTCTAAAGGTAACTCGGCTATCGCGGGGTTACTTTTTAGCAGAATTATCAATGTTTCTTTTAATTTTGCTATGGTTGTTGCTTTTCTCATAACTCGCTGGTAATGAAAAAAATTCATTTATTTTTTTTCCATTACAATCACTCTTACTATCACTTTTATAATCGTAGCCGATATTACTATTACTTTTGCAATCGTTGTTATCATTACCATCACTTTTACTCCTTGTTATCTCCGTTACCGTCACTTTTCCCATGCTAATATTGTTACTGTTACCCTTACTTTTACTATCACTGTCAATATGTTCGTTTCATTTTCTTGCTCTATTCTTTCATGCTATCCTTATTACTGTTATCACTATTATTACTGTCACTGTTTACCACTGCTTTTGCCATAGATATCATCACTATTTTTATATTTTTGTTAGAATTTATATCGTTCTTTCTAAATCTACGTAGTTTTACAAATAACATGATTATTACTACTGCTATTATATATAACTGAATACGTAATTATCATTTGCATATAGAATAATAGCTTAGAAATACAAACTGGCTTATCTTCAGTAATATATGTCCTTTAATCTTTTGAGACAAAATTATCATAATGGTAATCTTCAGAAGAGGATTAGATACTGTGTAAAATTTAGAATCATTATGATAAAAATACAGGATATAGATATGTGATCAATCCAGTGTTTCC
>NC_051412.1:22080229-22080305 GCF_015228065.2 Penaeus monodon
ATATCCAAAGCTTCCATATATATTACAGATTATAATCGTTCGAGTTTCTCCATTTCACAAACATACACACGCACTC
>NC_051412.1:22080324-22080463 GCF_015228065.2 Penaeus monodon
TCTTTAGAAGGACTATGCTTAACCCGAGAGGACCCTTTTTTTCATTTATTTTTGATTGAGTGATATCGACTCACTGAACAATCATATATTCAACAAAGATAATAAAGCTGTATATACTATTTCATATTTAGATTCATAT
>NC_051412.1:22080482-22080847 GCF_015228065.2 Penaeus monodon
CTCCCAGTATATATTACACATTTCTTTTCTTCAAAGTCCTAAACGCATCACCCCTATCTCTTCACCCTCCCCCCCCCCCTATTCCTCCTTCTCCCTCCTTCAGGATTTCCAACCCGCCCATTTTCACGCGACCTTTCGGGTCTCTGGGGATCGCCTGGCTACAGCTTCCTTCCAGCCTCCTTCGCTAATGAGGGAGAGGCGCACCATCAGAGAGAGAGAGGGGTCGGGGAGTGGATGGGGGTTGGGGGGGGGGTGAGGGGGGGATGGGTGAGCAGAAATCCTACAGAACTCGGCAGTGGAGGTTGCTTGGTTTGATATCTATGGCGGCTTCTTTCTCGTTCGTTTTGGTCACTCTGCTTCTGGCC
>NC_051412.1:22081207-22081311 GCF_015228065.2 Penaeus monodon
GCCTGCCTGTCAGAATGTCTGTATGCAGAGGTCCAGCAAGGCCAGATTCGCTCTCTGTCCTCTATTCTCTTCTTGACTCGGAATCTTACTCTTTAATGATGCAA
>NC_051412.1:22081354-22081655 GCF_015228065.2 Penaeus monodon
GAATTAAAAAAAAACAAATAAATAGTTAAATAAAATAGATAGATAAAAGAACACTTGTCATTCTCTTTTTGGAAAAAGGAGGATTAGCGTTCTAGTGAAGCTGCGGCTCCTTTTGGCTCGGGGATGTCTACATGTCCATAGAAGATGTACTCTTCCCTGCCCCCCCCCCTCACCTCTTCTCCAAGGAAGAAAGAAAGAATCATGTCATCCTCCTGTATTGAATTTTATTATTCAAAGTATGTTATGGTAACTGATGCTTTGGAGAAAGGAAAATCCGGTTACGTCTGCTTAGATGCATCAT
>NC_051412.1:22085141-22085663 GCF_015228065.2 Penaeus monodon
AGTCCAGCTGGGCAAGATAGGCCAGAGTATCTCATTTGTGCCAAGAGGAATCATACCTTTAGATAATCTATCTGCCAACTTTGGAGAACAGTTTCACCAATAGTATATGCGTAATTCAAATTAACGGCACCTTGAACAATACTATCTTCAGGAATAATTAATACAACTGAAGAACATTAACAGAGCCATTCTTCAGGAGAGCTCTTCATCATACCGTGTGTTGATGTTGTCACTCGCAACACGAAGTCTGGTTGTCCCATGCCACACAATCGCCACTCCCCAACCCTACCGATTACTCGCTGTTGAATTTCACTAGACCAAGGGATTCCTCAATCTGTCCAAGACGGAATCCTCAGGACTTCCCTTGTAATCAGTATTCTCGAGATCTCTTCCCAGAGGAATACAGGGCCTTATCCTATGCTGAATGTCCGGCAATCATTTCCAGATGGAGGAACTTATCGGGCTCAGTGATGGCTAGATGATCTATGTGAGGAATGCAGTAGTTATCAAAGGCTCTGACAG
>NC_051412.1:22086530-22086726 GCF_015228065.2 Penaeus monodon
AGAAAGAAAATATATATATACACACATTGAAAGGTCGACGGAATCTTTGTCTCCAGTTTTCTCTCGTTGAATCCGTGTCCTGAAAAACACACGTAGGACTTCGAGCGATAGGAGGGGGAGGATCCCAGTGGCAGCGAAGTCCTCGTCAAGGAGTTTCGCATATCAAAGGATGCGGTGGGGATACGGGCAAGGAAGA
>NC_051412.1:22088104-22088238 GCF_015228065.2 Penaeus monodon
AAAGCGCACAGTACTTCTCTCCGATATTTAACTTTCTGGAAACCCCAAGGTTTTTCAAATCCGCAGCTAACCATATTAAAAGCTTATACACTGGGAATGAAATATGTACCATAGTGGGCAGCCACCGCCCGTGA
>NC_051412.1:22090423-22091207 GCF_015228065.2 Penaeus monodon
TCCTCAATGGTCTCTTCATGTTGAGCATAACGATGGCCATCCCCTATAAAAGGGCATCAACAAATAACCATTTTGTTCCCGCGGTCGCTGGCCCGGGCGGGAGGCGGCGCAGGAAAGACTCACCTCGCTTTGATGTCTCTTTCCCCAAGTGCTCTGAAATTGATCCTGACGAGAGACGGCGTCGTAAACGAATTTATTGGAGGGTTAATCAGCGCGTCTACAAGGCACGGCTTTGATCATAAACTTTTAATAGAACCTTGTTTAGGGTGTCTGTGAACGCGTTGCTTGTTTATGATTTTCTTCGCTTTTTTTTTTACTAATTTTCAAAAAGGTTTAGATGCAAAGTCATATGCGTGTATGCGTGCGTAGTAGATGAAATCCAGTACACTGTATATGTGTGTGCGTTTATGTTTTACAATCCAATGAGTGTAAGGGACAGGGAATTAGCGGTGTTAAGTGCTCTTACGGCTCAGTGCCCCGATGCTCATTTGTCTGATATGGCGCATTATTTTAGAGTCGACCGTTTATTGTTACTCGGTCGCAAAGTTCCCGCGGCCGGATGTAATTTTGGCGTTTAATGACGACGATACCGCCGGCAAAAATGTTTGTTTACTTGCTGAAGTTTGTTGAATTGTTGGTGAAATGGCTATCCGCATTAGTACTAACAGAACGTATTCCCAACCGGATCAGTGTGGAAATCCTTTCGTTTATAAGAAATTTCATTGTGTTCATTATGTTTAAATGCCAGTGATTTGCATATATTGACCAAGTGGTGCCCGACTAC
>NC_051412.1:22093481-22095034 GCF_015228065.2 Penaeus monodon
CGTGGGAGTGTGGATTTAAACTCCTTAGCAAATGAGAAAAAAAAGAAAAAAAACTTTATATACATCAACATAACCCTTCATATACTACGACCCGGAAAAAGAGAGGGCCGCCCGTCAGAATGTGGACCTCCCCCTCCCCCTACCCCCTTCCAGGAATCCGAGGCAGCCTTATAACCCGGAACTAATATAAATCCTGCAAACCCTAGAGACGGAGGGAAGATATTTCAGACGAACCCTAACGTCTTAACGGGAAAAAGGACATGGAGACCGATTTTGTCTTCTTTTTTTTTCGATAGATGTGTGTTCATTTTTTTTTTTCTTCTGTTTTCTATTTTGCCTACATAAAGATATTTTGTTATATTGAACACTAGATACTTAACACAAGGGTTTTGAATGATGTTATCGTGACAGCCTATAGCCAGTTTGAAATGTGTGTTATTCTATTGAACTTCCTCTTCCTTTCTCCCCTCCCTCATTCCTCCCTTCTCCTCTATTCACCCTCCCCTCTGTCCCCAGCACCTTCCTCCACTCCCCTTGCCTCCACTACCACACAGATCCTCCCTCCTATTCCTCATTCCACATCCTCTTAAACACAAAATCTTCTCCCTTCCCTCTCCCTTCACCCCTTCCATCCTCTCCCCTCCCTTTACTCGTCTCTCACGCTATCATCCCCCCTCCCCCTCTCCCCTCACCTCTTGTATCCTCCCCCTTCCAGTTCCTTCTCCCCCTTTTTTCCCCCCCTCCCCTCTTTTCTGCCTCTATTCTCTCCTCTCCCTTTTCCCTCACCTCCTCTATCCTCTCGTCTTCCTCCCCCCTTTCGTCCTCCTATCCTCTCCTTTTCCTTCTCCCTTTATCTACATCCCTCTATCCTCTCCCCTGCTCTCCTTCTCTCCCTCTAGCCTCTCACCCCCCACCCCTCTATCCTATCCTTCCCCTTTCCCCAGCCGTTCTCTCTCTCCATCCTCTCCACTTTATCTTCCATCATCCCCTCTATCATCTTCCCTACATCTTCATTCTCTATCTCTACCCCCCTCTCTCCCCGTCTTCGAACTTCTTCTTTCCTCTCCTTTCCCTTTTCTCTCGTCCCCACAGTCATTTCCTCTTCCCTTCCTCTCCCCTCGTCCGCTCTATCTTCTCCCTTTTCTCTCCTTTCACCCCTCTTTCCTCTCTCTTCCCTCTTCCCTTCTCTCCCATATACCCTCTACCTCTTACTCTCCTCTTCTTCCCCCTTTTTCTATATATTATCTCTGCTTCCTCTTCCCTCAACCTCTCTATCCTCTTCCGCCACCCTTCTGTCCTCTCCGCTTCCTCTCCCACACCCGTTCTATTTCCTCCCCTCACTGTCCCTTTCCCCCCTCCAACCCCTCCCTCATTCGCCTCTTACTCTTCAATCCTTTACCCTCACCTTCCCTCTATCCCCACTCCTCTCTCTCCCCTCCCCTCCTTTACCCCTCTATCCCTAACCATCTCTCTCCCCTCCCTTTCCTTTCCTCTCTACCCCTACCCCTCTCTCTTCTCTCCTTTTCTTTACCCCTCTATCCTTAACCCTATCT
>NC_051412.1:22095084-22096294 GCF_015228065.2 Penaeus monodon
TCACATCATCGCGACCCATCACCGTAACATTAAAGGAGATTCTGGATCGCCACAGTAAAATGATAACGGCTTGTAAACAAAGCTGTGACGAGGGAGGGACCCGCGGGAAGAAAGATTTGTGATGATACTGCATCCGAGGAGGTTATGGTGGCAGAGGAGAGAATCGGAAGGCATTCGATAGGCTCTGACTCCATCGTAAAAAGCCGTCGCGTGTGAAAGGGGGAAAGGAGAGGGGAGAGGGGGTGGGACGTAAAGGGGAGGAGGGAAAAGGGGAGAGGGGAGAGGGGGTGGGACATAAAGGGGAGGAGGTGTGAAGGGAAAGTAGAAAGGGGCTTGTAATGTAAAGGGAAGGAGGGAGAAGGGAGAGGGATTGGAAGAAGAGAAGAAGATGGAGAACGGGTAAGGGGAGAGGAATAGAAAGAGAGAAAATAGTAAGGAAGAAGGTGAGAAAGGGGAGGAAATAGGGAAGGGAAGGAGAGGGGAGAGGGATTAAAACGTAAAAGAGAGAAAGAGTGAGAATAGAAGACAAACGGTAGAAGGGAAAGGGAGAGGAATAGGAAGAAGGAAAAGGGTTAGGAAAAGGGTGAGAAGGGTGAGAGAGAAGGAAGGGAAGGCGTGGGGAGAGGAGTAGGAAGAGGATGAGAATGGAAGGGAAAAGGTAAGGGGAAAGAAAGAAAAGGGTAAAGGGAGAATGTTGAGAAGATTGGTAGTAAATGAATGAGAAGAATATGGGGGAGAGGGGTATGAAGGGGAAAGGAGAGGAAAGGGAGAGGAGATATGAGGAAAGAGAGAGAAGTGGAGAGAGAAAAGGCTGGAAGAAGGATGAGAGAGAGGGAAGGGAGAAGAGGAGGAGGAGAGAATAAAGGAGAAGGAAGGAATAAAGAGAGAAAGGATGAAAGAGGACAAAAGAGGGCATGCAAGGAGGTGATAAAGGAAGAAGGGGAAGGGGACAAGAAAAACGAAAGAGAGGGAACGACGAGATACGAGTAAAGATAAGATACGAGTAAAGAAGGAAGTGAAATAAGAGAGGAAGAATAAAAAAAGAAGAAGAGCGAGGAAAATGGAAAGAAAAAGGGGTGACAAAGGGGAGGAGAGGGGAATGAAGGAAACAAGGAAACGAGATGCCATATGATCGCCGAACAGACGAGGGGAAATGATCAATGGTTGGGCTTCTTGAGATCATAATATCGGGTTATGTTGATGTGAAGGA
>NC_051412.1:22096682-22097029 GCF_015228065.2 Penaeus monodon
AATCCTAAGACGCGCGGAAATTGGTAACTCTGACATTCGCTCTACCATTTCTTCATAGCAATCCTAGAATTGCATAGGTTGGTATCCCTGTCATAAAACCTCTTCACTTATTCAGACTAAAGATGAATAACCTTCTTTATTCACAGAAACCAAAGTCAACGTAATTAAGTTTCCATAGAACGAAATAAAGACCACTTTTAATTGCACAAGGGAACTGCAAGTTTGCACTACAGCTGGGGAGAATTATGAAAAGGAATCTGGATGAATAAACAGGTTAATGAATGGGATATGGAATGGAGATGAAAAAGCGAATGATTTTTGCATTTGCTTTTGTCGAAGTATAATTA
>NC_051412.1:22097392-22097477 GCF_015228065.2 Penaeus monodon
CGGGAAAGTGAAAATGATATACGAAAATAAATAAACCAAGAAAAAACATATCAACGTGAACAAAAACAGAGACGCGCTAGGAAGG
>NC_051412.1:22097499-22097766 GCF_015228065.2 Penaeus monodon
GCCCAAAGAAAATGTAGCAGAAGCAACGCGAATTAATTGGACCTTTTCATGATCCACTACATCTCATAAACAAAGAGAATGGATCTTACGTTTTACACACCATTAGGGAGTCTATGGCCAAGTACCTCCACCTCTCTCGCTCCCTTAACACTATGTAATATCTCGTGGGTTTGGGGAGAGTGTTATTAAACGGAGGATGTATGGTGTCATCGCGGAAGACGTGCGGCAAAAAACGGGATTAAAATGAATTATTGCGTGTGTGCGTTC
>NC_051412.1:22097881-22098136 GCF_015228065.2 Penaeus monodon
AGTACGTGCATATGTGTATGCGTGAGTTTTTACTTGTCCTTCTTTCAGCACATATCAGGTTTCACAGACTCCCTGAGCCACGTGCACACCTCAAGGCCTAACTACGCGCCCTATCAGTGTTTACTTAACACAGCGATACTTTCCGGTGCTCCTCCTTTGATGAACTACGATACAGGGGCGACCGAAGTGAAGATAAGATCCCATACATTATATGAGGACTACCGTGAAAAATAGCTTCAAAGGGTGTACAAAACA
>NC_051412.1:22098211-22098651 GCF_015228065.2 Penaeus monodon
TCCGAAACGTTTGTGATTCGCATTTTTAAGAGCGTTGGCACTGCCCTCAGAGACGGCACTCGTGTCAACTACGCTATGTGAGCCACGGTCGCTGGTGATGGATTAGGGAAAGGAATAAGCTAGGGAGAATTATACCCCTCTCCCTCCCCTCCCCCCCCCCAAGGGCTCTAATCAGTTTTACACACTTACCTTCTACCAGGGAATAAGCTTATTACATTTCGGAGCAAATGGTAGGTGTTCAGCCCCATTTTTTCTTAGCCTTTAATTCGAAAATGCGAGCACATCGCTGCCGTGTTTGGGTGCCATAAGGAGATGAATTTGTCTGCTGGGAAGGCTAACCTGATGTCATTTACAACAATAGCGATGTCAGCTTCCCTCTCTCATGGGGCGAGGCTGCTGAAGTTCCGCTTTTTGAATTGAGTTCCACGGCGCTGGCAGTA
>NC_051412.1:22099011-22099269 GCF_015228065.2 Penaeus monodon
GAGTGGTTTTCGAACCTCTGCTCTGAAGGAGAGGCGGAACGGATTCGAACCCGCGCCGAAGGTAAAACCCGTGTCAGAAGTGGGATTCGAACCCACGCCCGGAAGACCGGACTGCGACCTGAACGCAGCGCCTTGGACCGCTCGGCCATCCTGACTTATGTCGTAGATAACACCTACAGCTACGTGAAAATGCATGAAAAGAAAGAAAGAATGCATATCTGTTCAAGGCACCTCTAAGCATTTCTTATACAAACACCA
>NC_051412.1:22099560-22100227 GCF_015228065.2 Penaeus monodon
TTCTCTTTTATATCTCCGACCCTGAAATAAATATTACAGCAATCCGAACAGTCATAGAATTCAATATTTCATCTGTGTTCACATTTTCTATTCATATCTTCACATGCAAATATACAACAACAATTGAACAAGCTCCTCCGTACGTGAAAGTACACATACATATGAAGTGTACCTGTATGTTAAGTTGGATGTGTATACATATAACGCAGTGGCACCAATCTATATGAT
This sequence comes from Penaeus monodon, assembly GCF_015228065.2. Taxonomy (NCBI): domain Eukaryota; kingdom Metazoa; phylum Arthropoda; class Malacostraca; order Decapoda; family Penaeidae; genus Penaeus; species Penaeus monodon. The sequence continues at coordinate 22,099,789 of NC_051412.1, forward strand.
TACATATGTGTCCCGAAGCGCCGGAAGTAGAGACGGATATTAATGAACTCTATTACAAATTATGCGATAAAAGATTACGCAGAATATCATAGGATATGAAAAAAGTATGTCCAATTAAAAATACAGCGAGCAATTAACTTTAATGATTTTAATAGTAACAATTAACCATTTATGTATATGATAAAACAAACAGTTAGAAAAAATACACACATGACGTTTTTTTATACATAAAAAACATCAACAAGAAAAGGATAGAAAAAAGGTTGAACTCCTAGGTTGAAAAACACTACAGTCTACACGAATAAAATCATATATAACAGTACCACATGCCCGTCCCCTTGGGCACTGGCCCTTAACATCACATACACTCGCCTTCAACACCTTAGAGCGTGAGAGATGGATGAATTACTGGCGGTGATTCATGCACAGTTACCTTTTG
>NC_051412.1:22100289-22100519 GCF_015228065.2 Penaeus monodon
TAACCCTTCCGCGGCGGGCAACGTCTCAAGACGCTTTGTCGAGAATGGCCCAAGAACTGGGTTATGTCTCAGGACTTTGACCGAATCGATAGCCCACCGCGAAAGGGTTAGTTAAAGAAGGGCTGGGTCAGGGAGAGAAAGACAGGGATACTGCAGAGTGTGTAAAGAAGTGATGAGGTAGAAGAGGATAGGATTAAGAGAGAGATAGCCGAACAGTCAGAGGCGATAAG
>NC_051412.1:22100861-22101136 GCF_015228065.2 Penaeus monodon
ATTATCAAACTCATCCGGGATTCCCCCTCTTACAAACCTTGTTTTGATTAGATTAAAGTGATCTACATCTATCTGAACTTTTTTTGCTGACTAATCTAGGTAATCTATATCACTTAGAATAAACCCCATGAAGGCAAAATTATTTAGATTGGAATTGTCTCGGATTCTGCAATTTTTTAGAAGAGATATTTTGCAATGAGCTGATCGATCTAATTCCCCGGATTCTTCCACAGAAAAATGCAAATACACGCAGATGACCAATAAAACTTAATTAA
>NC_051412.1:22101428-22101789 GCF_015228065.2 Penaeus monodon
CCGAGGTACACTTCTGTCTTCAAGCTTGTGTTTATGTGTCTATTCTCATGCACATATGCCTCTTAACCCCCCCACCCCACCCCTTTAGCCAAAAGCACGACATTCACCCAAACGCAAGTCGGGAAAGCACTAACCCCCCCCCCCTCCACCACCACCCCAACTCCTTACGTCATCACCACATCATTAGCCACTCCACCACATCGCCCACCACCAAGTTATTGACCACAGATCATATGAATGATGCCTTTTGCTTCCCTAGCTCTGTGACCTAGCATTTTACATTTGTGGTTACATTGCGAGACTTATTAGGGTGTGTTTGCAGCTTCATGTGCAATGTTGCAGGTGTCAAGGTTTATCCTGA
>NC_051412.1:22102253-22102603 GCF_015228065.2 Penaeus monodon
CATCTTCCTCACTCACTTCCCTCCTGTTCTTCCTTATATTCCCTTTACCTCCTTCTCTGCCTTATCCCCTCCCTCTCTTATCTCTTATCTCCCTTTTTCTATCCCCTTTCTTCTTTAAGTCCTCCCTGATTCCTCATCTCTATCTTCCCTTTCTCTTTAAACATTCCTTCTCTTCCTTTTCCCCTTCTCCTTTCTTTCTTCTCTCCCTTCTCCTCCCTTTCCCCTTCTCCTCTTTTTCTTCTCCCCCTTCTCCTCCCTTTCCCCTTCTCCTTTTTTTCTTTTCACCCTTCTCCTTCTACCTTCCTCCCTACCCCCCCCTTCCGGGAAAGTCTTGTAGGTGATAAAACTAT
>NC_051412.1:22102887-22103012 GCF_015228065.2 Penaeus monodon
AGTTGTAACAGAATTCTTATAGCTTCGTAATGTGTGTCGTTCTTCAAAAGGAAACGATTAAAAAAAAAGCCAAGTGGAATATGATAGCCAGGTGTCAGTTGGATCTTTCGAAAGAACAGATTCAT
>NC_051412.1:22103203-22104288 GCF_015228065.2 Penaeus monodon
TAGGAGTAAGCTTAGAAATACACATATTTTTATATAAACAAAATACGAAAAGTTTTAGAAAAGTATAAATTAACATATATGAAAAACCTGTGCCTCTAAAAATAGATGAATAGATAGACAGATCCTCTAAAACCAAAATAACTGAAAAATCAAATAAAACGTTTTCATTAAATAGATTAATGAGCTAAGTAATTAAAATATTTTTATACATAACTTACACAGACATTTGTACACCTATACCTCTAAAGCCCAGTCAAAAAAGAAAGAAAAAAAAACATATTACAAGATATACACGATAAACCCATACCTCGAAATCCACCTCGAGGCGTGATATTCAACTGACATTTCTAAAATAAGGAAGAGGAATGTGAAATGAACTTTTCAAAGGGAGAAGTCAACGCCTGAACCTCCTCGTGGACACAAAGGGACGAAAAATATCTCAAGAGAGGAGAAAATCCACTTGTTACTGTGAGACGTTTTCCCCTTTTGAGAAATGCTCCGAGGCTGGCCGTGTACCTCGGTTGGATAGGAGGCAGAGGAAAGATAAAAAAAAAATGTCAAAAAAAGGCAAGAGAGACAAAGATAAAGATAAAGTGGAATAGACACAGAGGTGAGAAAACTATACCTTTTATTAGGATTCTCGCTAAATGTATTCCGGTTAGAGAAGAGGGAGAAGAAGGATAAAAACATAAGGAAAGAAAGACATAGACAAGGGACAGATAGATAAGAGGAATAGACAATAAACAGAGGAACAATAGCTATTATTAAGAGGAAGAGGAGAAGCAAAAGCAGGAGACAAGAAAAACAAAGACAAGAGATACATAGATAAGAGGTTGAAAGAAAAACGGAAAGACAAAGACAAGGAACTGATAGATAGGAGGAATAGACAATAAGGCGAGAAACTATATTTTTCATTATGATTTGAGTTCTGCAGTTTCGTTGGAAAGGAGGAGAAATAGGTAAAAAAAAAAGTTGGAAGGAAAGGAAGACAATGATAAATGATAGAGAGAGAGATCGAGAAGTGAATACGGAAACAAGAAATGTCTTTAGTTGTTTGTCATGATACGTCTTTCCTTTCAGAAAAG
>NC_051412.1:22104941-22105160 GCF_015228065.2 Penaeus monodon
GGTAGTGACAGCAATACCCCGTGTAACTTCCTCAGCTTACGTAGGGCCACTTCTCAAGCCAGAGTTCACGTGATTAATCGCCCTTGTGTCGTAATGAATATTATTCAGAGTGCAAACATTACCGGAGATTACATACGATAATGATGAAAAATGGTGAAGATGTTTGAAATTCATTTGGTTAATGGCGCCTTCAGACTTCGTTGAGCATATAAATTACAC
>NC_051412.1:22105180-22105377 GCF_015228065.2 Penaeus monodon
ACTCCACAGAAGGAAGATGAGGATGAGGATGGAGAAAAAATGGGATAAGAAAAAACATAAGAATAGATGGGAAAAGTAATGATTCCGGTGATGGAAGGAAGGAGAAGGCCGCGAGATAAGAAATGTTGTGAATGTATTGAGGTTATTTGAATGTTGAATAATATAGGTTATTTTTCTGTTAAGCACATAAGACATAT
>NC_051412.1:22105703-22105908 GCF_015228065.2 Penaeus monodon
ATGATCATCGCCAAACGGTGAAGAAGTGCCAATTTTTAGCTTTCCTCATCTAACCTAGATTACCACCATAACACGGAATGATGCTGTAAAACGTGCACATATGAGGCGAGCAGACGTAAAACGTAAAAGAACCTTCTTAGTAAACAAAACGTGTAATTTACTTTAAGCGTGCGTCAAGACATAGTGTGATGCGTAACAAGGGTGC
>NC_051412.1:22106372-22106566 GCF_015228065.2 Penaeus monodon
TATGGGTAACGTGAAGGGGATTATAATGTCTAGAGAACATTATTTTTGAGATACTGGTGTCTGGAAGAGTGTATATATGCTGTATATCTCGGATGATAGGTACTGTAGCAGGTATAAGCCTGGAATTATGGTTATTTGGGAGAATATGCCCTGATATATGCGCGTATCGGCAGGAGTACATGTAGATTGTTTTA
>NC_051412.1:22108794-22109028 GCF_015228065.2 Penaeus monodon
AAAGCCCCATTATTTCCGAAAGGTCATGCGTCATTTACCACATCACCCTGCTCTGCCACATGTCCGGCCTCATCCCCTTTATCGTACGTAACGATCAGTTGCAAAGCTTCCCTTAGTCAAAGGCTCTACGCTTCGTCGGAACTCAGTCAACCGCAGATTCGATTAACCTGAGCCTCCTCCTCTGATCACGAAGACCCTGACAGTCAATGGGACGCCTAATCATGTTGGATGGTC
>NC_051412.1:22109478-22109635 GCF_015228065.2 Penaeus monodon
TACTCGCTTAAACACCAATTCAGCCGATCCCAGCTTCCTGTCCAAGCATCCGCATTATAGTGAAGACCATCACGCAACCCCCAGTCATTACTTATCATAAAACCGATCCAAAAATACAAGAGCTACAGCACAGCTAATCCACACACACAAGTATTGT
>NC_051412.1:22109970-22110130 GCF_015228065.2 Penaeus monodon
ATTATCCAACAGGCACGGGAATTTACCGTTCCGTACTCGGCAGATATAAACCTGGGGACAAATGGCCAGCGCAGCCAGTGAAGGGAACGAGGGAATTGCATAGCTAACAGGTATTAATCAGCTCTGTGAGTTTGGTAGGCAGTGGTAGCATAAGTGCGAG
>NC_051412.1:22110378-22110718 GCF_015228065.2 Penaeus monodon
GCTCACATACTCATACATGCATATATTAAGAAAGAAAAAAGACCGAGGGATTGAGAACAGAAAACAATAAAACAGCAACAGATGACTGAACAAACCGAGAGAAAAAAGAAGCGAAAAGAGGGGTGTCGGAAAAGCGGGGGTGGGGGGAGGGAGCTAAAAAATGATCCGCATCCCTTCCCTTTGCCGCAATTTCAGATCCCATTAGCCCACTCCTCTCTATCTCCACGAGCCAGGGAAGCAAGGACGTTGGGACTTTGAAGTACTGTGGATTAAGAGAACCGCGGATGAAGTTATTTGTTCCAGGGATTCGGACGCGGTGCTGTTTTTTTTTTTTCTAATT
>NC_051412.1:22110758-22110900 GCF_015228065.2 Penaeus monodon
CGAAATCGTTGGATGTTCGGTGATTCGTGAATCATGTGCTTTAACCAATTACTTTTCCCTTGTTCTGATTGCTTAACTGCTTGCTTGTTTGCGTGTGCTGTTACCTGATCGATGTTTGGAATGGTATTTTATCTGTTTTTTT
>NC_051412.1:22111136-22111238 GCF_015228065.2 Penaeus monodon
CGCTGGTTGGGGACCAGGGTTCATTCTAGCAGAGAAAAGGAAATATATATTGGAATTACTTATGGATATGATGCAAATGAGATACGCGTGTACAGTACAAGC
>NC_051412.1:22111527-22111673 GCF_015228065.2 Penaeus monodon
CTTAGTTATTACATTAGTTATTACATTAGCCCGAGGCTTAAGCTGTGTACGCCACGCAATCGTTACCTGATTAGGCTAAGCACTAAGAGGATATATGAGATCCTTTTCTGTGCAATTTACGGACGCCATAATTCTTTCCATTTTGT
>NC_051412.1:22111950-22112099 GCF_015228065.2 Penaeus monodon
TTGTGTTTTTATCATTTTTCATTCGAGTTTTATGGCCCGTATTACAGAACATTATTCCTGTCACTTGGGCATATCTGATATCACGAAATACTTATGCTGGCGAACGGTGTAAATTACATTGAGTGTGTATGTATACCTGATAATAAATT
>NC_051412.1:22112222-22112295 GCF_015228065.2 Penaeus monodon
TCCAATTGTCAAAGTTATTTCACCTCTCCACATTCAAAGCATTGCCGACTTTTCAATCACATTTCAAATGACG
>NC_051412.1:22112335-22112576 GCF_015228065.2 Penaeus monodon
CGTACCGATATATACACACATACGTCCTTCTTTCTCTCCTTTTTCACCACCCAATAAACATCAATTTAATCTCCCTCTTGAATATAGAAGGCAAATTACACTCACAACGACCCTCAACACGATATATAATATTACCCTAGTGTCAGGTAAACAAGACGGATGGCGATGTTAATATGAATAAACTAATATATGTTAGAATAGGAGCCTGGATCAGCGTTTTTGAATATGATATTATTTGGAG
>NC_051412.1:22113366-22114150 GCF_015228065.2 Penaeus monodon
CAGTTCCCACACATCCCAACCAATCTCAATCCCAGCAAGACAACGGTTTAAAGACCACCAATCTTCACACCAGAAAATAAATCGACAGTGAAGTCTAACATTTTCATCTCTGTTTTTTTCCTTTCGTTTTTTCGCCTCCCCTCATAAGACCGCGTCAAGGCTATCATTTATAAGAATTACTACAGGACTCGAACGTCGGCGGCTACTGGAGCGGAGAGAGCGCGGGCGAGGGAGCTCATCCTCCCTTCATTAAGCGGCAAATTACCACCGGCTATTAAGGAAAAAATACACAGGACTCGTTTTAAATGAGGAGCCAAACCTCTTGTAAAACCTTCCCGTTAAAGGGCCATTCACGCTGTTCATTATCCACCTAAATGGTCCAGGAAAACGTTAGATCATTGTAAGTCATTGTCAGGCGGGAGGAGAGTGTCGCTAGCTTCACACATCGTAACAATGAAGAGGAATGTAGCTTGTGTCCGGCCGCTAATGGATCATTTAACAATGGCGACGTTGATGAAGTGCTTAATTAGTGATAGCGGACGGTGATGTATCGGCAGAAATAAATCTCTAGGCCCTCGGGAGGTCTGGCGGCGCGTGGCGGGACCTGCGGTGTGTGTGGTGGAGGACGGAAGGGCGTAAGAGTGATGGAACACAGTGGTTTTAGGGTTGGAAGTGTGAATGCGTAGGATGGGGGTGTGGGGTGTAATGTATGGGAGAAAGGGGGGTGGGGGGTTCTCCGCAGTGATATACTGAAGGTTTTCCAACAACCCTTTGAATGTTGTTT
>NC_051412.1:22114286-22114636 GCF_015228065.2 Penaeus monodon
CTCACTTACGCTCACTTCCTCCTTATTTATCTGATTCTACAATCTCTACATATGGCCACGTTCACCGCTCGCAGTATTCCCCCCTTTCACTACCTCACCTAAAATAACACATATTTTCTCATTACTTACGGATGATCCCATCTCAATTTCTTTCACGTCATCGATATAGATCCACTAATTAAAACCTGTGGCAGCGGTGGGATTCGAACCCACGCCTCCGAAGAGACTGGTGCCTTAAACCAGCGCCTTAGACCGCTCGGCCACGCTACCTGTACGACGCTCGCCTTTGGTGCATTTATCCATTCTAAGTCAATTTGTGTTTAGCATATGTCAGTTCAAGTGGCATAAGC
>NC_051412.1:22118710-22119324 GCF_015228065.2 Penaeus monodon
AATCGGACGCTGCAGAGACCACCCCGGCGAAAGGCCTTCGCCCATACAAACCGGCGCCTCATTCCCCTCTGTAACCCAACAGTATCGGCGGGACGAGCGGTCTCCCGCCTGTTAAAATAACACCCCCCCCCTGGCACCATCAGCCAATGACCAACGGCGCCCAAACGGAGCAGATCTTGAGGGGCGAGCGCGCCAGCAACAGATGTTCAGCCGTGAGGTCACACTTCGCGACCTCGCCCACCTGGCAGGCTGCAACGTGCCACTTTGGGCCTTGCGTTTGAGCGCCGTTAGCTCCCCTTTTGCTTGGCGCGTTTTCCCCTCCGACGCTACGCGAGGGAGAGGGAGGTAATTTTCCTCAATTCGGGTTTTCCCCAAATGCCATGTGTCTGCGCTCTGGGGGGTTTGGGCTTGGGGCGCGAGGACGAAAGGAGTGACCTTTTTTTCTTTTTTTTTCGTCTGTCTGTGCCTTTTTCTTCTAGACACTGTCTATTTGTCTATCTCTTGGTTGTTTTGGGTTCCTTTTTCTATTGTCTCGTTGTTTTTCTTGGCTGCCTGTCTGATGCCTGTAATTGTCTGTCGTCGGCTATCTCTAACTGTTTTTTTGGATGGGTGTT
>NC_051412.1:22120176-22120372 GCF_015228065.2 Penaeus monodon
TTTTCGAAAGGAAGCAGATTGCAAATGCACACAGAGAATAACAATCCCACAGAACTCCCACAGGAACTACTACTGGTCTAAGTTCTTTAAATGCTCTTTTGTTGTTGAAAAAAGTAAAGGAATCCACAACATGAGATGGAATTTTCATGATCCATTGCTTGATAGTTGTATATTTTCATTTCAAAGATAATGGGGA
>NC_051412.1:22120765-22121019 GCF_015228065.2 Penaeus monodon
TACGCTCAAAATATTCTTTGCCTTTATAGCCACCAAAAGCGATCTTATAGCTAATGCAGACTACTTACTATGAACACATCATTAAACTCAGAGCTCTTCCAGTAAACTTTCAGGAAAAGTTAATTATTATCAAGAAATAAGTATCAAGAAAGAGAAAGAGAATTAAAAGATTACATAATCCGGATTGAAACTTACGCATTTCTTGTTAAAATAGCAAATATCTTTACTTATAGCTTGCTAACGTTAGACGTACA
>NC_051412.1:22121522-22121670 GCF_015228065.2 Penaeus monodon
TGGTGCTCACTCCCAAGCGTCACCATGTTATTGACTCACAATCATTTCTAAAACGTTAATTGAGGTTTTGCAGCTCTATGTTGCAGGAAAACGCGCTAAGGATGAGAATTCCTGTTAAGTGTGATTAGCGTATAAATTTATTTCAATG
>NC_051412.1:22122181-22122826 GCF_015228065.2 Penaeus monodon
TCATCCAAATCCTCCCAGTGAAATTAAGCCTAACAAAATCTAGGTTATATATCATGCTGTGGGATCGTGTCTATCAAAACTTCGTTCTTTGTGGCTATAAAGTTGATAGAAAAATCGCCATTCCATCTATCAGATTAATCTCTTTTCTCACTCCGTTCGCCTTATCTCGTCTCTCCTTCTTCCCCTTCTTACTATCCTTCCTCTTCCTCCTTCATCTAGTTATCTATAATTTTTTCCTTATTATCATTGCCTGCTTCCTCATCCTCGTCTTGCATAGTCAGTATCATCTTCCTTAACACAATTATCATTTTCTTTATAATATTCAGATTCAGTGCTAGTAATTTGTATTGATATAAGTATTTAGCAGCTAGTTTTGTTGAACTTCCGTGATATAAAACTAAAAGCTGAAAAGATCAATAGAACTTATCACAGCTTATCCAGGATAAACAACTGTCATGGTTGTGACAGATGACACTTATTATGACGTTCCTTCGAGTCTTAGTTCTGTAGCTGAATTGTTACGTTATCAAAGTATGCTTAAAAGATCAATAAATAAAAGATAATGAGAAGTGAAAAATAAGAAAATGAATTATTAGGTGAAAGGAAAGAGTGGTTGGCATCTGTGGATCGAGGGCTGCAAAATCT
>NC_051412.1:22124183-22124280 GCF_015228065.2 Penaeus monodon
TGGCATTCCTATCTGCCTCCTCGATGACCTCCTTCGAAAATGATGACACAATGGCAATGGGGAACTTCATGACTAATGTGCCACCTGATTTCCTTTA
>NC_051412.1:22124775-22124942 GCF_015228065.2 Penaeus monodon
TTTATCATAATCATAATAATTGCAGCTGGAAATTAGGTTCATAATCGGTTACACCAAGGCCGCTCTGTCATTATGTTGATTATCCTTGTTTTCTTTAATAACTGTTATTACCAATTATTTCAATTAATTTCCTGGAGGACACTTATTTCATTTCGTTAGAGCTTGCA
>NC_051412.1:22124960-22125629 GCF_015228065.2 Penaeus monodon
GTAAGTGTAATCTGTATCGTTATCTCATTATGAATATTATCCTCACCGTTTGCGTAACATTAATATAGCAAAAGGCCTTTTCTGTACAAGGTTCTAGAACACATTAAACGACCTTTGACAGTACATTAACTCCCTAGAACCTTCTGGAATACCTTGACCCCCCCCCCTCCGCTGTAGATTTCTAGTACATTTTGACAGCCCACTGAAATGTATGTCAGAGTTCCTTATCCTAACTCTCTCCACCCTTTGCAAACTTCCACAACTCTCTAGAAACCACTGGGTCTTCACTGAAACCCTAATCGGATTTCCTGAAACCTCCTAAAAAATACCTACATTGAAACCCTCCCGTTCTTGTTTCTGGAATTTACTCATTTCCCGCAACATTAGATTTTGAATTCCGTGCCAAGAAGAGACAAAAGTACATGGATATAAGTGTACTTTATTACATCTGGCATTGTATTAATATATGTTACAGAGTAGATTTAACAAGTTGATAAGTTAAAAGTAATGTTTTAGTGAACTGATTAATAACTTCATTCTATTTCCATTTTTTTTTAAGAGGATACCCATTTCGAAGTATGCTACCAATACATTTGTAATGACTATCTTTATCCTTGTAAAATTTTAATAGATTTTCACACTTAATCTTTTGGAATTTGCGGCCAGATT
>NC_051412.1:22126346-22126492 GCF_015228065.2 Penaeus monodon
GTATGTACACCACATATACGTGCGCGCGCTCTCGGCATAACGAAATCGAGTTAAACTTTTGAAATTCTCCGAGTCTGTTGATTTTTGAACGGTTGGTGTCAAATAAGGGTACGCAACAGTACAGGGTTTTCTGAAAGGGTACGTTT
>NC_051412.1:22126553-22126758 GCF_015228065.2 Penaeus monodon
TGTACGCTTAAAGGAATAATTAACGTGAAGGTTAAAGTAGTTTCTCTTACGCTTTGTGAAATTAATTTTTGATATTTGACTTCAGGAAAATTCGATTTGCAGTATCTTCAAAAGAGCCACCTTTTAAAAGCACTGAATGAATTAGGTTGATAGAATAGTCTTCACTGTGCGTGTGTATAAGATGAGTTATTGATATGAAATGAGG
>NC_051412.1:22127308-22127582 GCF_015228065.2 Penaeus monodon
CTCCTCTTCTCCACAGTTCGTCCTCCACATCTTACCCCTTTTGCTCCTCTTCCTCTTCCTCCTCCTCTTTCTTCCACCTTCCTTCCCTTTACATTCTTTCTCTCCTCCTCTTCCTGTTTGCCTCCCCTCGCCTTCACCCGAAGCCGTTCTTCGCCCTTGACACTCCCCTTCCTTCCCCTCCTCCCCCTCCCTTTCCCCCTTCTCGCACCTCCTCACCCTTCCCCTCATACCCACAACCTCCCCCTCCTCCCTTCTATCAATCCCTCTTTCTCTA
>NC_051412.1:22127623-22127823 GCF_015228065.2 Penaeus monodon
TCGAGCTTCTCTTCCCGTCCCGCCCATACAGACGTGGGCGTTTGCGAGGGGGAGGCGGGTAGGCAGCCAATAACAACAGCGTCAGGGGTGCCATTTTCAACCCCTCAATCGACAGATCTTCCTGGGAATCTATTATGTTTTCGTGTTTTATTTTCCGTCTGTTATCGCAGATTTTTTCATCTCGGTTGTGTGTGTGTGTG
>NC_051412.1:22128226-22128397 GCF_015228065.2 Penaeus monodon
TCTGTTTTGTTTCGTTTCCTATTTCATTAAGTTGATTAGATGAACTTTATTTTTTCAAATCTTATTATCTCCTCTTAGTTCCAGGATTAACGTGAGGTTTGCGTTCCTTCATCAGCGTATGAACACAGGATAATTTTTTAAAAAGTATTTATAATCGCAATGATTCTACAG
>NC_051412.1:22129042-22129197 GCF_015228065.2 Penaeus monodon
TTCACTTTATTTCGTCGTAAACACGAAACGAAATTAAATTCATGGATTTACAAGGCAATTTGGTTTACCACAACCTACAGTTAATAATTTTACTAAGTTAACGAGAACAATAACTCGAACAATATGATAACAGCTATAAGTATCCTACTAAGGGG
>NC_051412.1:22129260-22129411 GCF_015228065.2 Penaeus monodon
GTTTAGCGGATAAAAAGGATTTTCATCAAAACTCAATGCGTAGCAACTTTACAATTTAATTACGCTCAGACATCAAAGAGATTTTATTAATAAAAGATATCTGTATACCCAGTATTTTTAACAGTTGAAAGATATATATTTGATGACAGAC
>NC_051412.1:22129766-22129886 GCF_015228065.2 Penaeus monodon
CTATTGTGAATTTACGAAAGATTCTACAAAAATCGCCAGGAAAAGACAGACACTATAATAAGGCACAAAAAAATGTTAATTCATCCCGGAATCTGAAAAATTAATAACAAAGGGGCGTAA
>NC_051412.1:22130524-22131096 GCF_015228065.2 Penaeus monodon
CCATTATTACATCATCATTATTATCCTTATTGAGGAAATTATGGATACGAAGGGAGTCAAGGAGGTGAAGGGTAGGGAAGAGAGTTACAGAAAGAAGGTAAATGAGAAACGAAAGAGAGGGCGAAGCAAGATTTAAAAGGAAGGAGGGGGGGGAGGACTGGTGGGGGTTGCGTTCATCGGTAGGGTGGTGAGGGAGGGGGGGGGCGAGGGAGCGAGGGGGTAAAGGAAGGAGGGGGTGAGGGAAGGAGGTGGAGGGAAGGAGGGGGTGAGGGAAGGGTGGGGAGCAAAGGAGGGAAGGAAGAGGAGGGAAGGAGGGGGGGGAAGGGAAGGATGGGGAGGGAAGGAGGGGGTGAGGGAAAGAGGGGAGGGGGTGAGGGGGGAAGGGAAGGATGGGGAGGGAAGGAGGGGGTGAGGGAAGGAGGGGGCGAGGGAGAGACTGGGATGAGGAGAGAGAGAGAGGAAGAGGGTGGGTTAGGGGGATGGGTGGAGGGGTAATCGGCGTGTGTTTTGGGGTAAAAGATGTCGCGTTTATCGTCCTCTCTCGCGGGATGAAAACACGTTTAATATCACGG
>NC_051412.1:22131514-22131695 GCF_015228065.2 Penaeus monodon
TCCTTTAAATAATATTAGTATTCACTCAGTCATCTTCTCTCACCAGACTTTCTCAACATTCCGTCTTTAATGAGCAAGAAAAAGAAATTCGCAGAAACATACGAGAGGAAATTATTCTCAGTCAAACACACCCGTGCATAAGAATATATACGACCGTCATTCACAATAACATTTCCCTGGC
>NC_051412.1:22131753-22131844 GCF_015228065.2 Penaeus monodon
AGCCATAAGAAAGGGGAATGGGGCGGTGCAGCAAGCGAAGACACGGGCAATAAGGTGATAAAATCGGAAAGGGTTAAAAAGACAACAACAA
>NC_051412.1:22134323-22134491 GCF_015228065.2 Penaeus monodon
GTCAATAGGCAAGTCTCAAAAGAAGCACTAATTATAGAATGTCATGTGGAACAAGTGTCGCAGTATGTGCTACATACGTTGAGCTCCTCCCAAAGAAGGAATCTGCGTCATGTTGTTTTTCCTGGCTGGCTTCCTGCTTGCCGCTGGTCTAGACTCGAGATTCATAAT
>NC_051412.1:22134748-22135019 GCF_015228065.2 Penaeus monodon
ACAGCCCGGGTTTCATCCCCCTAAGTACATAAAAAAAAAATTCTCAAGGACTTAAGTTACCGCCGCCGTCTCCCTGGCCTTCACAGTTTTAGCGGGCGTCACGTGGCCGGGCGTGACATTGTCATTCAACCGCAGGCCCTCGGGAGTGCCAAGATTCCGCCCATAGTGCTGAAGGCTATCTTGTGAAATGATAGGCAAATTAAGATCGACGACTCCTGTATGTCTCTAAAAAGAACAAAGCTAAATTTAAACACGCACACAAAAAACACAC
>NC_051412.1:22135411-22136128 GCF_015228065.2 Penaeus monodon
TTCATCTCTGTTATCATACACACAAAAATCCAGCACAGCCCCCAAGCCCACATGCAGTATATCCCCCAACACTTTGGCACAGCCCTCAAAAAAACATACATTCTACAAACACTACGACTCACCATCTGACTTTAAACCCCTACCATGCACCCGGGATGCACATACGCAGCAAGGGGCACAACCCCCCGGGGCAATACTTCCCCTTTCAAGAATACGCACCGTTGAGGCCCCATGATGTCCCCTGGCGCTTCCCTTGGGACTGGCCCTCAGCAGCCCCAGGCCGTTTACACGCCCATGCCAAAAAGTAATTTAGAAGACCCATTTGATTTTCTGATGTGTTGTTTTTTAAAGGGATTTTGGTGCGGTGGAAGGTGGGAACTGAACCCGCGGGCGATTTGGCTGGGCTTTCCCGAGCACTTCTCAGGTGTCGCGGACACCTACGTCTGTTTTTTCTCTCACTTTTTTTGGGCCTCCTTTTCTGGCCTTTTTTTTTCCCCAATTTTTTCCCTCTGTTTTTTTCTTCTTTTTTCCGTTTTTTCCCCAAAAATAAATATATAATTTTAAAAAAATAATTTAAAATATATTAATATAAATATAAACGGAAGTTAAAATATATATATAAATAATATATATAGATATAAAAATTAATAGTATAAAATAATTAAAAAATATAATATTATAATATAATATAATAAAATATTAAAATATATATATGGG
>NC_051412.1:22136249-22136337 GCF_015228065.2 Penaeus monodon
TGGTTATGACAAAAAAGATAGAAAATAGAAGAAGGTAGATGTAGATATAATATTTGTTTTATATATAATGGTAATAATTTTATAGTAT
>NC_051412.1:22136463-22136554 GCF_015228065.2 Penaeus monodon
ACAATATTTAAAAAATAGAAATATATATTTTTATAAATATAAATTATAAAATTAAATAAAATAATATAAAATATATAAAATTTTTAAAAAT
>NC_051412.1:22136603-22136736 GCF_015228065.2 Penaeus monodon
GAAAAATAAAAAGATTTCCCTTTATATTTTTATTTTAAAGAAAAGAAAATGAAAAAAAATTTTTTTGTGAAGTTTCATTCCATTATTTTTAAATTGCGGAAAAGGGGGAAAAAAAACAATTTAAAAAAAAAAA
>NC_051412.1:22136836-22136951 GCF_015228065.2 Penaeus monodon
GTCTTTTAAAGAGCGAAAAAGAAATTCGCAAAACATACGAAGGAAATTTTTTTCATCAAACACACCCGTGCATAAGAATATATACGACCGTCATTCACAATAACATTTCCCTGGC
>NC_051412.1:22139176-22139477 GCF_015228065.2 Penaeus monodon
TGTCTACTGAATCTGTGTTTTTCTCTAAAATTTTTTAAGTACATGTAGGCAATAGGAAAAGTCTCAAAGAAGCACAAATTAAAATGTCAGTGAACAAGGTCGCAGTGGGGCTAATACGTTGAGCTCCTCCCAAAGAAGGAATCTGCGTCATGTTGTTTTTCCTGGCTGGCTTCCTGCTTGCCGCTGGTCTAGACTCGAGATTCATAATTTTCCCCTCCTCTCCTCTTCTCTTTTCTTCGGGGGTTTCTCTTTATCCTCCTTTTTTTTTTTCTCCATTTTCCTCCCACATAAAATATTTAAA
>NC_051412.1:22139652-22139924 GCF_015228065.2 Penaeus monodon
AGCAGTCTCGGTTCATCTCCCTAAGTACATCAAAAAAACTCATCTCACAAGGACTTAAGTTACCGCCGCCGTCTCCCTGGCCTTCACAGTTTTAGCGGGCGTCACGTGGCCGGGCGTGACATTGTCATTCAACCGCAGGGGCCCCCGGGGTGCCAAGATTCCCCCCTAGTGCGAAAGGGTATTGTAAGATAGGCAAAATTAGATCGGACCCTGTATGTCTCTGAAAGAACAAGTGAATTTAAAAACCCACATACACAACACACACTTACCCC
>NC_051412.1:22140275-22140790 GCF_015228065.2 Penaeus monodon
CACAAAAAATCCATGCACAGACCCCTAAGCCCACATGCAGTATATCCACCAACACTTTGGCACAGCCTCTCAAACATACATACACTTCTACAAACACTACGACTCACACATCTGACCTTTTAATCCCCTACCATGCACCTGGGATGCACATACGCATTGCACAGGTGGCACAACCCAGCGGTGCAATACTTCCTTGCAAGAATACTGCACCGTTGAGGCCACATGATGTCCCCTGGCGCTGTCCTTGGCACTGGCCCTCAGCATGCCTCAGTGCCGTTTACACGCCCATGCCAAAACGTCATTCAGAAGACCTATTTGATTTTCTGATGTGTGTGTTCTTTAACGGGTATTTTGGTGCGGTGCTGAAGGTGGGAACTGAACCCGCGGGCGATTGGCTGGTCTTTCCTGAGCTACTTCTTCAGGTGTCTTGCGGATCACCTACGTCTGTTTGTCTCTCTCACTTTCTTGTGCTCTCTCTGTCTTGGCCTCTTTTTGTCCCAATTTTTTCATTCTCG
>NC_051412.1:22142427-22143087 GCF_015228065.2 Penaeus monodon
CTTCTCTTTTCTCTTTTTCTTCCTCTTTCGCCCAATCCTTTTCTGTATCCCACCTCCTTCCCCCACCTCCACTCACCTCTCTCCTCTCCTTCAACTTCTTCTCCCTCTTCCTTTTCCTCTTTCTCCGAGTCCCCCTCTTTTCCCACCCTTCTTCCTCCCTCCCTCTATTTCTTCCTTCCTCTCGCCTTCTTCCTTTTTCTCTCTGTCCCTCTCCTCTCCTTTTCCTCTCTGCCCCTCTCCCTCCTTCCTCCTTCCACCCACCTCCTTCCCGCACCTCCCTTCCTCTCCCCCTTCCTCCCTCATCCCATCCTCTCCCCCCTCTCTTTCCCACCTGCCCTCTCCCTCCCCCACCCCTCCTGCGTCGAAGTCCAGACAGAGCCTCAAGACCGCTCTGCGCTGCCTCCTTCCTCGTAGATCAGAGACGGATGCTCATAATGCGTCGCCGTTAAGATTGCAATCAACCTTTGCAATCCGGAGATCACTGGGAGACTGTTGCAATTAGAAAGCATAAAACGACGCTGGATTAGCCGTTGTTCCCTCTTATATACCGGCGTAGCCATTACTTAGCCGGAATTTATTGTTTAATGACGGTGAGTGTGTCGATAGTGCTTGCGGGGCGTTGTGCGTGAAGAAGGAGAGGGAGAGACAGCGGGAAAGAAG
>NC_051412.1:22143198-22143390 GCF_015228065.2 Penaeus monodon
ATGTGTGTGCGTATGCAAGAGAAGGAGACGAAGAGAGAGGATTGGATACAAAGAAGAGATCAAATGGGAGAACGGGATGGAAGAGAGGAAGAGGCAGAGGTCAAGAGAAGGGATGAGTAGAAAGGAGTGAATGGAGAGAGAGAGAGAAGAGAAGGGAAATAAACTTTGGGAGGGAAACAGATTGGGGTAGAA
>NC_051412.1:22143633-22143980 GCF_015228065.2 Penaeus monodon
GGTAGAGAGGGCCACCAAATATTTTTAAAAATTGCTTAAAAACAAAGCAGAATAAAAGCAGTAACATAACATACAAATAATAGCGAAACATAAAAAAAGAAAGTGGGAACCCGACTAATAAGAAAGGGAAAGGGAGACACGTGTACGACAGCAATAAACAGTAAATAAAGAAATAGATAAGTATCCGCTGTCGACAGACGAGGCATAAAAAGAAAACGATCTGACCTTATGTTTAGTCGAACAGAAATCGCTGATATGTACGTACGCTCCCATGACTTGGCAAAATCTTGGGTCATCGGAGGAGACCGTGCCAAGATGCTGAAATATCTCTCATGTTTCATTTTTGT
>NC_051412.1:22145367-22145649 GCF_015228065.2 Penaeus monodon
CACTGAAAGCATGTATTCATTTCGTTGACAAGAAATTGCATGCTTGCCTATTTATGCATGTGTGAATGTAGACCAACCATGACAGCTTTCGATTATAATAGTTTTTCGCCTAAACTTCAAGGCCAGACCTTAAGCAAATGCCAAGTCATCCTGAAATAAATCTTAGGCCGTTTTAAAGTCTTGAGATAAAACACACCACTTCTCATTTCTGGGAAAGAGATCCAGCCACGGCTCATATAAACAGAGAAAAAAAAAATGAATTTGGGCGTTGACTCTATCTGA
>NC_051412.1:22145742-22145950 GCF_015228065.2 Penaeus monodon
CAATATAAATAAGATGAATAATGCGAGGATTCTCAATATTCATTTCACGGAAATATTTGCCAGACGTGTTTTCGATCGATGTTGTAGAAGCAGATACGTCATGTTTATTAATAGTTTAACAAGAAAAGTAATAGAAAATTTGGATGTAATGCGATATAAGCTGAAAATATATATTTTCCTATTTTTCTTTAGAGGAAATATCAGGAAA
>NC_051412.1:22145990-22146423 GCF_015228065.2 Penaeus monodon
AACAGAAATAAGAGGAGAAGGAGGAGAACTAGGAAGAAGAAAAAAAACTAGAGAGGAAGGAGATGACAAAACCAAGAAAATGAAAAGAAACAGAAAAGAGAAGAAGAATAGAAAAGGAAAGAAAACAAAAAACAAATCAAGAAAGAAAAAAAAGTATTAAAAAGGAAAACGAACTGAAACCTAATACGATTCCTCTGCAGAAACAAAGACGGTTTGTGCAACATGTACATTATACCATCATGAAAGGATATACCGATGAGGCCCGAGATACGGCGAGAAAACGCGAGATGAGAGCAGCCTCGGCCGACACAAAGGCAAGAATTAGCTTCCACAATGACAGAGGCGGGAGAGGGCGCCTTGACGTGTGTTCGAGCCGGTAATGTATGGTTCGGGAGAAAGATGAAAAAAAGAGGTAAAAGAAGAGGGAAAAAGA
>NC_051412.1:22146547-22146952 GCF_015228065.2 Penaeus monodon
AAGGAAAAATGGAAGAGACGAAAGAGGAGGGGAAAGGTGCATGACAGCCATGAGGTATGAGGGAGGGGGAGAAGGGAAGGAGGCAGAGAGGGGAGGGAGAGGGTGGGTTGAGCAATGCACGGCGGAAACAGGTCACGACCGCCATGTTGGAACTGATAGATAACGCGGTGTTTCTCGAGGTGGGGGTTAAGAGGGGGGGGGGGGTTGAGCTTGATGGAGAGGGGTTGAGGGCTGGGGGTTGAGGAGGGGGTTGGAAGAGGGGGGTGGAGAATAGAGATGGTTTGGAGGGGGGTGGGTATGGGGAAGGGCAGAGATATGGGGGGGGGGGGCTTGGACACCAGACTGACCGTGCACGAATTCTGGCATATGTGAAGGCATATTTGTAAATGCATTTGTGGGTCTGCG
>NC_051412.1:22147110-22147702 GCF_015228065.2 Penaeus monodon
CTAGAGAGAAAGAGAAAGAACCGTAAGTTATATCGAACACTTGAATACAAGCACACATTTCCCCACGATTACAAATATAGCATATCCGACTTACACGTACATATAATCGACCCCGATTCAAAATATATCTACGTCATGGCACACAATATACTCGACTCCATGAGCATATTCTTGCTTGTCATTTTAGCGTTAGGCTTAATATGAGATTGTTGTCAAATGATCAAAAATAATTTACTTATTTTATTATTAGAATTAGCTCCGTGAGATGGAAGAAGAAGAAGGGATATAACAAAAGATAAATAAAAAATATATATAAGAAGAAAATAAAAAAAAACAAGTGAAGAAACAATCAAAAATAATTAACAGGCAACGAATTGAAAAATAAAGAAAAATAGAAGAAAGAACAAGAAAAGGAGGAAAGGAAGAATAAAGAGACGAAAGACAGGAAAGAATCACACGGAGGTTAAGAAACAAAGAAAACCAACGAAGGAAAATGTGAAAAAAATTACTCAAAAATATACATATACAGATATTTCTTTGACAAAATACGAGAATATCGAACACCCTAAAGAAAGAGGCAAAGACTGACACC
>NC_051412.1:22147784-22147913 GCF_015228065.2 Penaeus monodon
GCAAGTGTGGTCTCTCCTCGGGGTCACTGAGTACGCAGACACCTGTTATCTCACAGAGGAACAGAAATCACGTCTCGGAGGCGGCTGCACGTGGGGCGCGCAGACGAGGGCGATGGCCTAGGCGAAGCA
>NC_051412.1:22148289-22148603 GCF_015228065.2 Penaeus monodon
AGGGATGAAATAAGGAGAAGGGGCTGAAGAATGAAAGGTCAGGGAAGGGAGGAGAGAGGAATGAAGATGTGGTGAAAGAAGAAGTGCAACACAAGAAACAGTAGAGAGAAAAGAAAAAAGGTGGGGGAATCGCAGAAAAAGGGGGGGGGGAAGTTTTTTAAAAAAAAATTTTATTATATTTATTTTTTTATTTAAATTATTTTTTCTTTTAATATTTTTTATTATATATTATTTTTTAATATTATATTTATATTATTTTTTATTTATTATATATTTAATGATGTTAGTATTTTTTTTCCCTGGTTCGCTTTTGC
>NC_051412.1:22149508-22149815 GCF_015228065.2 Penaeus monodon
GGGCCCAAGCATCGTTTAGGTGTCACAGAAGGACCGCCTTTTGTCAGACACGGAGCGAGAGGAGTTGGCATTTTCACTGTTTACTTCTTGGTGTTGGCATTTCTACCGTGACGTTGGCAGAGGCGGTCATAAGGCTGCTTTCTCGAACGTCGGGCGTGGAGTTGAAGGACCTCGCGGTGCTGTCTAGACGGACGGGCGTGCATTATTCCTACGCACCATCCCCCTCCTTACCCCTATCCCCACCCTCCTCCTGTACCTCACTCTCTGGGTATACTTTCTTTCGCCTTTTTCTTGTGCTGTACTCCTT
>NC_051412.1:22149873-22150030 GCF_015228065.2 Penaeus monodon
GTCTTAATATCTCCCCCGCTTTTTTCTTGCCTTGTCATGTCACTTCCCTCTTCTGCCCCTTTATCTTTCCCCCTTCAAGTCGTAACTTTTTCCCATTTTCCCGTGTTCTTAAGTCCTTTCCTTCTTTCCTCGAGTATCTATCGCCCTTGCCTCCAGC
>NC_051412.1:22150283-22150548 GCF_015228065.2 Penaeus monodon
ACCCAGTAAGGATAAGCACCCATTCAACCCTTTCCCCTACCATAATGTCTGTCTCCTTGAAAATAAAAAAGCAGTGTTGTTGTTGGATGACAAGACATAATGAGAGTCTAAGACGAAGACCTTGTTAAAACAGTACGTGTATCTGTGGCCTCAAGACGAAAACTTTTTGGTGTTGAAATACTGTCTGAATTCTTCGGGTGAAATATATTCTTTCACTTCTTATCTTTTTGTGAGGCAGAATTGATGGTAATGTAAACAAGAAAAG
>NC_051412.1:22150672-22150741 GCF_015228065.2 Penaeus monodon
CCATTTTGGTCGTTTTGGGGGGGGTGCGCGTATTGTCTGCATTGCAAATATCAAAACGAAGGGGAGAGA
>NC_051412.1:22150867-22151008 GCF_015228065.2 Penaeus monodon
GGACACACCAGTGAAAAATTTAGATTAGCCGTAATCTGACGAAGCCGAAAAACAAAAAAAATTCTCAAAGGCGACCAAAAAATCCGGCCAAAAGGGGTCCCCCCTCCAAGAGGTTTTGTCTTGAAAACGAACCATTGCAAT
>NC_051412.1:22151282-22151955 GCF_015228065.2 Penaeus monodon
AAAGGGGGTTTACTTTTAAAAAAGGTGCGAGGGATTTCTTATATGTTTTTTTTTCGGATAGTTTTGGGGAATTAGGTTTAACTGTATCGGGTTTCTACCCCAAAAAAAAAATTTTCGCCCGGGGTTTTTTCTCTGTCTTTTTTTGTCTCCACACCATTCTCTTTTTTTTTTTCCGCGCTCTCTCTCATTTTTCAAAAAAGCAAAGGGAAAATTGAAAAATGTGTTACTTCTTAACATTCATAAACATCATTTTACCCCCGTGGTATTCCCAAACTTTCTTGATGTTTATTAATTTTTTTTTTTACAGATTATTCCAAATTTTGCTCTTTTTCTTTTTTCCCTTTTTTAAAATTTTTGTAGGTTATATAATTTTCCCCCCTTTTTCCCTTATTTTCATCACAGGCTTTTTTTCATGTGGTTTGCTTATAATCAAGTTACCAAACAAACCCAAAGATTTGAAAATTTAAAAAAACAAGTTTTAAGTTTTTTTTTAGCCCCCCCTTCCCCCAAAACCCAAAAAATAAAAATTTTATAAACCCCTATTACCTCCCCCTGAAAAGAAAAAACTAACCCCAGTAAAACAACAACCCTGTATTAAAGCAAGTTTTTCCCATCTTTTAAAAAAAACTTAAGTGGGGAGGGACCAACCCATTTAAACACCCTACACAGGAAT
>NC_051412.1:22152331-22152456 GCF_015228065.2 Penaeus monodon
GCCCACCAGCGTTGTTATCGTCTGGCAGTAAGTCTGACAATCACCTGAGATGCTGAAGCTCTCATATCGCCTGGGTGTGTTGACCTACTAAGTGTTTATTGTGTGCAATAAATGTCAGTCGTGTA
>NC_051412.1:22153161-22153528 GCF_015228065.2 Penaeus monodon
GCTTTTTATACCACAAACGCCATCAACAACCGGAAAATTAATCAAACAGTAATTTCACCGAAAACCAATTAATCCTTTGAAAATCAAGTGAGCATTGCAATCTAAAGCGTGCAGTTGCAAACCCGAAACAATATATGCATTGGAAAGACAGCAATGCGGTAGGCGAGGTACGCAAACCACGTACTTTCTCTCTAGTACATGTTGAACAGTGGCAAATAGTGTATTCAATTAATGAGCCTGTTTTGTGCAAGTTGCAGGTTCATCGGTCGAAGAATTAGGGTCATGCGCATGGCACTTTGTGGTTAGGGGGGAATGTTGATTGCCGTTTTATGTCCATAGAAAATATTGCGTGTTTTTTTTTTCCTTC
>NC_051412.1:22153612-22153755 GCF_015228065.2 Penaeus monodon
CCATCTTTTCTCTTTCTCTAATTATGACTTTTTGCAAAACCAACACACATACCCCTGTGTTGATACAGCCTAAACTACATAAAACATGTACACAAATGATTTCTACAAACAAATTACGCACTCTCTTACATGCATTTGTTTTT
>NC_051412.1:22154947-22155303 GCF_015228065.2 Penaeus monodon
CGGCGTTCTGAGAAAATCATATATAGATGTATAAACGACATACAAACTCTATTCCTGTTCCATTGACTGTTTTCTCCGAAAGATAAACATTTGCGCTTTCAAATTCTAGTCAACGGTCTGTCTTTAATTAGTACAATCAGATAAATTTCCCACGCCCGTGAAATAGAAATTTTAATTACATACCACATTTAATTATAGCTGCCAGAAATATCCACTATAATTACAACCACACAAGTAGTATAGTTGGTCATGTATAACAAACGTTGACAAATTTACAGAGTGATTATTATTGCAGTCTGTAGGTTTCAGTGTAAGAAATAGTTTCAACAATATATGTATATGTATATCACTGAATA
>NC_051412.1:22155550-22155940 GCF_015228065.2 Penaeus monodon
GTGATGAACCAATCAAATATCAAAGTAGCATGGTGGCAGCGGTGGAATGGTTTCAGACAAAGACCCTGTAGATATTAGGATTCACTCTACATACAGGGATGCGTCACCACCCGAGAGACTCGAAGCCAAGAATTTCTCTGTAGGAATCCTGTTCTGGTTCATCTATTTTCTAAAGATACTGTCGTAATATGAAAGCCGATGTTGTTTTGATCTTGGGCAAGGCATGTGTGTGTATTAATTTGGAGGTGTGTGTGTGCGTGTGCGGTTTAAGCAGAGCGGTATTAATTATTTGGTTTAATTAGTAACTTCTAATTAAATTGTGTAATTCTCTTGACGTGCGCGCTACTTTACAAAAAAGGATTCATGGTGTTGCCTTGGATGATGGTACAA
>NC_051412.1:22156129-22156333 GCF_015228065.2 Penaeus monodon
ACTAATGAAACTATCGAAATCAGCAAAATAATATTTGCCGTTTTTGTATTTGATATCTGCAGCTGCCGTTGGCGAGACCTCCTCTAATAATAATAATTTCATGAATTAAGTAACGCTACCTGTTGACAGCATGGAAGAGGATGTGGTTTTGTTATTGAAGTGCAGCGTAACGGTCATTGGTACCGGTCACTGCTGTTGGTGAGG
>NC_051412.1:22157871-22158498 GCF_015228065.2 Penaeus monodon
CGTCGTGATAAAAATAGACGACGGAAAATTCCCACCAGGCGTAACGCAACAAAACAAAAGAGCAATGCCAATCTGCAATCTGTTTACCTAGAGGTATTCCAAGGACATATTACACACTTCAAAAAGAGCTTCGCATATTACCCCACCTACATTCCTTGCCTCAGTTACCCAAGGATTATGATCCCAAACAAAAGAAATCCAATTATACAACAAAGGTTCAATAACAAGAAGTTCCAATTAAAAATATGCATTGTGTCCAAAAGCTAATGGTTGGTGCTGTTTCGCGCGCGCTTGCCTAGCCCGATAATGTGCTTTAAAAGCATTTCCTAATTTATGATAAAGCAATTCAGACGCAGACAAAGTGCCGCCCGTGTTTATGGCAAGGAAGGGATTGCACATCGCAATGCCAGAGCAAAAAGAGTGCTATGTTAGCTCACTTTTTTTTCCAGCGAGAATCTCACGTGTTTTCGCTCGTTATGGTAACAATGACCTTAACCTTCGGTTTAAATTTGGTATGGTATCATCTATTTTCTTAATACGATCAGAGTTGTGTGTATTTTTTTCCTGACAGCATCTCATTGATAAGGGGTAGTGAAGATGACGTAAATTATCTGAGATTTTTATATA
>NC_051412.1:22159141-22159456 GCF_015228065.2 Penaeus monodon
CCGTGGAGGACAAAAATGCGCATCGAATTCTAGTGAAGATACACGTCTCTCTTACCTGTTTACATCCTCATCAACACGAAAATGTTGTAACCAGTCTATCCCCCCTCCCCCCCCCAAAAAAAAAAGATAGCGAAAGAAAAAAAAGTATGCCAACGTTACTAAAAACCATGCAAATAAAGCACCCACTAAGTTGCAAGCACCTAGTTCCTCTTGCATCGTGCATTTCCTGCCTGTTCAATCAACCTTCACAGGAAACGGTCCAAGAGAAGCGTGTCGCAGCGGTCATGGAGGTGAACCGACACCTGCTCTGTCATC
>NC_051412.1:22159926-22159991 GCF_015228065.2 Penaeus monodon
CAAACTCATTGTTAAGCAAACAAGATAAAGTTCAAGAAATAGAAATAACAATACATGAAAAATTC
>NC_051412.1:22160262-22160385 GCF_015228065.2 Penaeus monodon
ACAACCAACGTGGATTTTACACTGCCAAGAAACTGACTGAATGTTTACTTACACGTGAAAACCTTCTGATAACCTTAGGCTCGTCACAAGACAGCCTATTTATCCTGGCCTTCAAAAACACTG
>NC_051412.1:22161683-22162056 GCF_015228065.2 Penaeus monodon
CAAAGAGATTGATATATTCGGGCGTGTGTAAGCGTTTATGCACGTATCTCTTCATAAACAGCATCTTCAGTATATTTCCATTATAATCCACTTCCTTTTTCTCTGTGTAAGTAGCATTCACCGAACAGGTTGGTCAGCAAGAAAGGGAGGAATGTGTTTAATTCCGTATCTTCCTAATCTTGGTTTAAAGGTGATTATTCAGGGCATGTAGTTGGGCTGCCTTCCTTCTACAGCTAAATAGGACGCGGTTATAGTTAGCTTTGGGCTGTGGGATTCCTTTATTGACATTTGGTATCTATTGGGTTATATTTTCATGAATGACTGTTATAGATGCAGGTTGCATTCGGCAAAAAAGCTCTGTAGAGTTACTAGA
>NC_051412.1:22162231-22162418 GCF_015228065.2 Penaeus monodon
TCTATTTACTCTGTGCTATTCTCATTTACTCTATTTACTACTCTTTCTGCAGTATTCTTCTTTCACATTCTCTTATATTTTTGCAGTCTTACAAGTAACATGATATTTCCCCTACCCTGCACCCAGTTGCCAACAGAGGTTCCCTACATTGTCACATTCTTACCTTTTCACCTTTTTTTGTCTTGTG
>NC_051412.1:22162852-22163024 GCF_015228065.2 Penaeus monodon
CATTCTAGCCCCCATCTGTTAACAAGCCAATCTCACCTTTTCACGTCTTTACGTAAGCTAGAAGATGCCCCTTTTTCTACAGCATTTGTTCTCTTGGCGATTTCTTTAACAGGTTTATATACTTACCTGAACATTAGAAACTTCACTGCACTTTAACATCTGAAGTTATTTG
>NC_051412.1:22163812-22164135 GCF_015228065.2 Penaeus monodon
CACCCCTCACCTGCAACTCGGAAGAATGAAAACAAAAGCCGATCGCATTAGCTGGCAAACGCGGCCATCCAAGGGATATCGAGAGTAAACAGCCGGAGACACGAGGGATCGCGCGTGTAATCCGGCGCCGCTACGCATTCGGGAAACAGCGGGGCGATTCAGCGGAATAAATCGCCTCAGTTGAATCCCCGAGTTATCGACGCCGGATTAAAGTGTTTCTATTTTATTGAGTTTGTTTACGCTATGCGATTTGACATTATTCAAGAACTTATCGTTGTTGTAAGAGGAATGTGTGTGTATACATTCGTACATACACACACGCG
>NC_051412.1:22165275-22165430 GCF_015228065.2 Penaeus monodon
TTTTTGACACCTTGGGGAGGACCCTTAACAACAAGGATAACAGGACCTCGACCGCTGCCTGTGTCAGGACAGAGGTCTTGTCACTCAGCATCTGCTAACCCCATCACATCCCCTCACCCCCCCCCTGCCGCCAACCTCTTTTCCTCCCCGTCACG
>NC_051412.1:22165502-22165626 GCF_015228065.2 Penaeus monodon
CCCCCCCCACTCCATCTCAATCCCTCTCCCGTCCCACCAATTTCCCCTCTTCCTCACCATACGAGGGCTCCTCCACCCCATCATATCTTCCCTACCCCGTCACACGCCCCTTCCCCCATGCTAT
>NC_051412.1:22165914-22166552 GCF_015228065.2 Penaeus monodon
ATTACATCTCATCCTCACCAAATCACACCCCCTCTCCCCCCATTACACCCCATCTCTCCCATCACACCCCCTCTCCTCTCCCCCTATCACCCCCTCTCCTCCATCACATCTCCCACACCACCCCTCCGCTCCCCAGCACCCCTCATTCTCCCTCCTCCTCCTCCCCTGTCTCCCCCTCCCCCCTCTAGCTCCTGCTTACTTCCAGCCGACTGCATCCGTTACAGATTTAGCCATAAGCCATCGAAGTGTTGCCATTGAAGAATCCGATGACATGCAAGTGAGTTACATTGCTGTCACCAGAAGGCAAGTTCGCTGAGAGGAGCTTGGTACTGGATAAACATCGCGGGATGGTGAGGTTGCAATAGGAGTCGAGAGGTTTTTGGTTTGTATTGTGAGTTTGAGTATGATGATAATTGTCAAAAAAGGAAAAAAAAAGAGAGAGAGAAAAGGATTAACGTCACTTAAGGCAGGAATGGATTTTCTTTTTATATGTATAATTACGTTCTTTTACTCTCTTATTGTATTGATATTCGTGTAAGTGTTTTTGTTTATCTATGAGTTTCTTATCTGCTTAAGTACCTGCATATCTTCTCTTCCTCTTCTTTCCCTTCCTCTCTCCCTCCCGCAGTCCTAAAATC
>NC_051412.1:22166581-22166915 GCF_015228065.2 Penaeus monodon
CACAACTCACTAACCCCCTAAATTAAAACAACAGAAAAGGCATTCGATTCCATTTCCTTTACCAAAACGAAACAAAAGAGGATCGACCCTTCTCTCCGAAACCCCAAAACACAAAACAAAACAAAAGACGAATCTCATCCTCCCACAAAAACCCTACAAATAATCATAAAGAAACAAAAGACAATCGCTACTGACCCTGAAACTTCCTTGAAGGTGAAATACAGTTTATAATTCGTCTCCAAGGCCCCTGTGCTAATCCGAGGTGTCAGGCACATCGTCAGCTCGGGGGTAATTAGGAGTAACGTGGGAAAGACAAGAGCGCGGAGTGGAGCAC
>NC_051412.1:22168081-22168526 GCF_015228065.2 Penaeus monodon
TTTATCTACCTTGTGTATTCGCTTGTACATATACTATACCTGTATCCATGCCAAAGTTGATATGACATTCTTGCCTCTTTCATAAATATCACTGGTACTCACTCTTGTCTGTCGGTGTCATACGTACAAAGCAACTTGTGTACGTGTACGTGACAAAGAGCTCTTACTTCAGATCATTTCCGCCTACATACTCACGTACATTTTCGTGCTTCCGTGACATCGCTGTCTTGGAGAGCATTAAGAAAGTGCCAAATGTTGCTCTGAGGGACATGTGCTGTTGTGCATTAAATGACTTGATCACGTTGCTTATGGATCAAGATAAAGTCATTTTGGATATTCCATTTGTGTTATGCGATTTTGAATGTATTTCGTTTTATATAAAGGCAGTGTGTATGGGCGTGTAACGTTAAGAATAACAGCAAGAAACACCTTCATGATAAGGGTT
>NC_051412.1:22168564-22168980 GCF_015228065.2 Penaeus monodon
CTGTTCTCTAAAACCATAAAAGGAAATAACATAGTCCATCATACAAAGTGATCAAATGCAAGAAAATTCCTTTCCTTATAGCGATGAGTTGCCATCATTAAAAAAAAATGCCTTTCATCAATAAAGACTCATCATCATTTTTAGTTATGCCATTGTCTTTGATCCCCAACAACAAACACATTTGCGTGCAAGCTGGAGAGCCAGGAGGTTCTCAACCCCAACGCTATTGATCGAAGAAAATATATATGTGCCTTGGGAGTGAGTTTAGGCAATGCTAACTCTCCCTTTATGTTTTTGGAATCGGATTCGGGTGAAGGTTTGCTCACAATCGTAAAAAATATGAGACTTTAATGGTGACTATTATTCAGATAAATCAGCAAAAAGAAATGTAGAGAACGAGAAGGATTGGGAGACGC
>NC_051412.1:22169163-22169881 GCF_015228065.2 Penaeus monodon
AGCAGATCGACAGAGAATCTTACCCATCCTTACCATTACCATTAACATAACAATGTTTACAACTCGTCTGCGTTTCAGAACCAGCTTTCTGAACACTGGCCTCGTCTCGTATCGCAAACTCTCATTTTGATAAGGATTCTTCGATTATTAATTTTGTTCTCAATTAACTTGTAAGGAGATCCGCAGACTGCAGCCTCTTAAGTCCCTCGGCCTTTTTCGCCTTAACTTCCGAAGTTTGTAATTTATTGAAGTTTCCCCCCAGATCGCTCTTTCGTGTTTTCTTTGCTGCTAACCAGATCGGAGAACTTGCAAAATAAAGGAGCGAAGTTTTTTTTTCTATGTTACACGAGTAGCTAATAGAAACCCGATGAGAATCTTTATTTTGAGGCTCGTAGTGTGCTGTACATTTTGCATATTGTTTCTCATTCTGGAAGTATATCACGTGATATTCTTCCTTGTGGATCAGCATGCGTCACACAGTATGATATAGTTCCTTGTGCATAAGTATGAGAAACTGGTATACTTCCTTACGTGTGAGTTTGTAAATCACAGATGTACTTTCTTTTTATATGTATAATTACGTTCTTTTACTCTCTTATTGTATTGATATTCGTGTAAGTGTTTTTGTTTATCTATGAGTTTCTTATCTGCTTAAGTACCTGCATATCTTCTCTTCCTCTTCTTTCCCTTCCTCTCTCCCTCCCGCAGTCCTAAAATC
>NC_051412.1:22169910-22170244 GCF_015228065.2 Penaeus monodon
CACAACTCACTAACCCCCTAAATTAAAACAACAGAAAAGGCATTCGATTCCATTTCCTTTACCAAAACGAAACAAAAGAGGATCGACCCTTCTCTCCGAAACCCCAAAACACAAAACAAAACAAAAGACGAATCTCATCCTCCCACAAAAACCCTACAAATAATCATAAAGAAACAAAAGACAATCGCTACTGACCCTGAAACTTCCTTGAAGGTGAAATACAGTTTATAATTCGTCTCCAAGGCCCCTGTGCTAATCCGAGGTGTCAGGCACATCGTCAGCTCGGGGGTAATTAGGAGTAACGTGGGAAAGACAAGAGCGCGGAGTGGAGCAC
>NC_051412.1:22171316-22171781 GCF_015228065.2 Penaeus monodon
AGACTCATTAATTTATCGGATTTATCTACCTTGTGTATTCGCTTGTACATATACTATACCTGTATCCATGCCAAAGTTGATATGACATTCTTGCCTCTTTCATAAATATCACTGGTACTCACTCTTGTCTGTCGGTGTCATACGTACAAAGCAACTTGTGTACGTGTACGTGACAAAGAGCTCTTACTTCAGATCATTTCCGCCTACATACTCACGTACATTTTCGTGCTTCCGTGACATCGTTGTCTTGGAGAGCATTAAGAAAGTGCCAAATGTTGCTCTGAGGGACATGTGCTGTTGTGCATTAAATGACTTGATCACGTTGCTTATGGATCAAGATAAAGTCATTTTGGATATTCCATTTGTGTTATGCGATTTTGAATGTATTTCGTTTTATATAAAGGCAGTGTGTATGGGCGTGTAACGTTAAGAATAACAGCAAGAAACACCTTCATGATAAGGGTT
>NC_051412.1:22171819-22172235 GCF_015228065.2 Penaeus monodon
CTGTTCTCTAAAACCATAAAAGGAAATAACATAGTCCATCATACAAAGTGATCAAATGCAAGAAAATTCCTTTCCTTATAGCGATGAGTTGCCATCATTAAAAAAAAATGCCTTTCATCAATAAAGACTCATCATCATTTTTAGTTATGCCATTGTCTTTGATCCCCAACAACAAACACATTTGCGTGCAAGCTGGAGAGCCAGGAGGTTCTCAACCCCAACGCTATTGATCGAAGAAAATATATATGTGCCTTGGGAGTGAGTTTAGGCAATGCTAACTCTCCCTTTATGTTTTTGGAATCGGATTCGGGTGAAGGTTTGCTCACAATCGTAAAAAATATGAGACTTTAATGGTGACTATTATTCAGATAAATCAGCAAAAAGAAATGTAGAGAACGAGAAGGATTGGGAGACGC
>NC_051412.1:22172388-22173083 GCF_015228065.2 Penaeus monodon
AGCAGATCGACAGAGAATCTTACCCATCCTTACCATTACCATTAACATAACAATGTTTACAACTCGTCTGCGTTTCAGAACCAGCTTTCTGAACACTGGCCTCGTCTCGTATCGCAAACTCTCATTTTGATAAGGATTCTTCGATTATTAATTTTGTTCTCAATTAACTTGTAAGGAGATCCGCAGACTGCAGCCTCTTAAGTCCCTCGGCCTTTTTCGCCTTAACTTCCGAAGTTTGTAATTTATTGAAGTTTCCCCCCAGATCGCTCTTTCGTGTTTTCTTTGCTGCTAACCAGATCGGAGAACTTGCAAAATAAAGGAGCGAAGTTTTTTTTTCTATGTTACACGAGTAGCTAATAGAAACCCGATGAGAATCTTTATTTTGAGGCTCGTAGTGTGCTGTACATTTTGCATATTGTTTCTCATTCTGGAAGTATATCACGTGATATTCTTCCTTGTGGATCAGCATGCGTCACACAGTATGATATAGTTCCTTGTGCATAAGTATGAGAAACTGGTATACTTCCTTACGTGTGAGTTTGTAAATCACAGATGTACTTCCTTGGGTATGAGTGTGTAAATCAATGATATACTTCCTTATGTATGAGTGTGTAAATCATTGATATACTTCCTTGGGGTATCAATATGCGAAACACATAACTAAAATCCGTGTGACCATAATACCTACATCTGGG
>NC_051412.1:22173233-22174586 GCF_015228065.2 Penaeus monodon
GCCGTTAAAGGATTTGCAGATTTTAATCCGAAGTCAGGGTTATATCATCGCATTCACATCCCTTGCCGCAATCGTGGTAACTATGATTGGACTTCACTTTGATATACTTCCTTGCGTATTGATTGAACAGTTTTATTCATCAAAATAACGTCTGTTATGTGTAATTCGATATACCAAAATAAGACAGGTCATTCCCAGGCTCCGAAATGGCTCGCGCAACATCTGCCAACACAGGCAATATATCCTGGGTGTCTTCGCCTACCATTTAGCTTGCAGTCTAGTCCTCCTCCTGCTGCAACAACTTGCAATGCGTCAGCCGAGTGCACTTAGGCCATGAGTGACACAGAAGACCGACGGATATTGACCTCTTGGGTCATGATGTCAGGGGCAGCGGACCGAGATGTCACAAGAGCGATTGAAACTCATGACAAGTAGACTGCCATGGAATCAAATTCTGTTCGGAGGATTTTTTATTTTATTTTATTGCCTTTCAGTTACAGTTCCGAGAGAGTTTGTGTAATAGAGGTACTATATCCTATTTATTGTTTGGAAGCATACAGTATTCATTGCGACAAAGACATAGTGTCTTTTGCATTTTTTTTTTTTTTAGTATAAGTAAATTTGTATACAGCACACATAACAGAAATATATTGAAAACCCACACCCATAAGTCAATCATAGGAACTTTGGCGAAAGGACTAGACTAACAGAAAGACATTATTGGCAGGACATGGCTAGCAGAAGGACTTTTTGGGTCGGATATGGCTAGCAGAAGGACTTTTTGGGTCGGATATGGCTAGCAGAAGGACTTTTTGGGTCGGATATGGCTAGCAGAAGGACTTTTTAGGTCGGATATGGCTAGCAGAAGGACTTTTTGGGTCGGATATGGCTAGCAGAAGGACTTTTTAGGTCGGATATGGCTAGCAGAAGGACTTTTTGGGTCGGATATGGCTAGCAGAAGGACTTTTGGGGATAGCACATGGCTAGCAGAAGGACTTTTTGGGTCGGATATGGCTAGCAGAAGGACTTTTGGGGATAGCACATGGCTAGCAGAAGGACTTTTTGGGTCGGATATGGCTAGCAGAAGGACTTTTGGGGATAGCACATGGCTAGCAGAAGGACTTTTTGGGTCGGATATGGCTAGCAGAAGGACTTTTGGGATAGCACATGGCTAGCAGAAGCATGGAGATGGCAGAGGGAAATAACTAGTAGATGGACATGGCAGCATCTGTAAAATTTGCGCGAAAGAAGGGCCAGCAAGCGAAATATCTTTCCTGCTCAGGGTCCCAAATAACACGTTATGCCCAAAAGTCTTCTATATCTATTTGCTCTTTCTCTCTTTTTCTTCTGTAT
>NC_051412.1:22175018-22175109 GCF_015228065.2 Penaeus monodon
ATAATTTGTTTGTGTTTGCGCACATGGTCATAAGCCAGTTATTTACGTATGTAATATGAATACCTACGTGTGTTCGTCGGCTGTTTGTATT
>NC_051412.1:22175247-22175338 GCF_015228065.2 Penaeus monodon
ATAATTTGTTTGTGTTTGCGCACATGGTCATAAGCCAGTTATTTACGTATGTAATATGAATACCTACGTGTGTTCGTCGGCTGTTTGTATT
>NC_051412.1:22175475-22175723 GCF_015228065.2 Penaeus monodon
TGGATGGATATATAAAATATGATTGTGAATATCTACATACGTTTCCAATACATATATAAAACACTACAGAAGACGATCATTAAGCAGTTTTCTATTTGCAAACCAACCGACGCATGACGCTTGAGATCTCGCAAGGAGCGGCCATCCATCCGTCACCTTGAAACCGCCCCTTCCTTTGACCCACTTCGTGACTAACTATATTCCATCGCAGCCAATAGTCCCATCCAAACATAGGAACTCAAAGCCTT
>NC_051412.1:22175772-22176197 GCF_015228065.2 Penaeus monodon
GTCTCTTGTCGGCTGAACTGTTTACAGAATGGAAGAAAGGGAAACGGACATCCATCAACGGGGCACAGGCGTTCAGCACCAGAGACCTCTAGCGGCGAAGCGAAAAAAAAAAAAAAAATAGGGCGTCGATGATAGTTTGAAAGAGGATTTAGTCTCTTTCTTTGGAATCCAATCCTTTTTCGTTCTGTGTATTCCTTAAGCTTGATATATATTGTTGAATATCATGTGTTGAGAGGAATGAATTGCGTATTATGTGGGTTACGTATGATATATTATGGTGTATTAGATATCTTTGTAGCGTGAATATATACATGTTGTCTCAGAGATCATTGTTATTCTTGGAAATCCCCGCACACGTTTGTCCGTTACTAAAAATATATTCCTTAAGAAACTGGTCCCCTCTTCAAGAACACGCAGATCTGTGC
>NC_051412.1:22176215-22177265 GCF_015228065.2 Penaeus monodon
AATTCTCAATATCTCTATTACAGTTTATTAGGCCTATGCATACATCTCCTACGCCTTGTTCTTACCTAAGTCACCAAAAATGTCTTAATCACTACCACTATTTGTCTATACGCTATAAAATGCCATAAGCAAGGTAACCCTATTAACCGACATGAAAAGACTCATTTCAAACAAGCTGAAACGATGAAATGTGATGAAACTCACCTCGATAAAACACTCAGTACAGTGTTTAAAGAATGTCATATATGGCTTGAACGTAACCCAACCTCAGCATTGGCCTTGGTTGAAAGCTTAAAAAAATGCACTGTAGAAGCGAATTCTTGTGCATGGCGAACGTCCACTGAACTCCTCTCTTGGCTGCTCTTAGTGTACACAGACAAATGAATCTGCAGTTACATATTGTGCACTGTCCTTGGGTTAAAACGAATTCGCCCATACTGTTCATGAGGGTTTTTCTTTTTAGGAGGCGTGGTCTTCTCCCCTCTTTCCCTCTTGTTTCATTTGCACGACGAAGAACGGAAAAAAGATAATGGTACGTGGAAAAATAATCTTAATCTGATCATAGGCAATACTTCATACACATCAGATACACGATGACAAAACGCATAATTTCATAGAGATAATGATCCCCAACTGCATAAAAATAAACAAATAAGGTGCCCATGTTTTCCACAAGAAACAAATAAACCTTATGCTATCCATTTCTTCCTCCATCTATAAAAAACAGACATCACATCCATATTTTATTAATTTCCTCGTGTTGACCTCTCTTTCCAATACCGTCATTGAGCGAGCCCCTAGCCGATCCCGGGGTCACTTTATCCTTCGAAGCCCAGACTCCTTTAGGCAAGGGTTCCTGCCAAGCAATCTGAGCCGCGAGCAACTTCTTACGTGCGATTTCTGGGTGGGTGACGTAGAGCGTTGTCCCATGCCTCTGGCGTGCAACCGCGTGCAAGTTGGCAGTCGTGTTGAGAGCTTATAAATCTTGCAATTCTAGGGACACACGTGATGGTTCGGCGAGTCAAAACAGAGTTACAAAAAAAAAAAGAA
>NC_051412.1:22177349-22177935 GCF_015228065.2 Penaeus monodon
GAGGGGGAGAAGGATATTGGTGAAAAAAAGAAGAGGAAAAAAGCCGGCATGGATAGGCGTCCTCGATGAACCATTGGATGCGGGGCGGGGGGGGGGGGGTCACAGCTCTGTTCTTCTGCTCTGTCCTCTCCCTCTGGAGAGACCCGATCAAGATGGTGTCAATGCCGCGGGCGCCTCGCTCTTCCTCGTTGGCACTTTGGTAAAGGGAATTCCTAACTGGTCGATATATAACGGAGAATTATTCGCTTGGCGCCCTCACCTGCGGGATTTCTGGTCGTTCATATAGTAGAGGAAGGGTCATACGGTACAGCCGACGTTGTCCTCATGCCTTCGTTTCGCATGTGGTCCACTTCTTCCTCCTGCCTCTTGGGTCATAAGCCCCGAGTCGCCCGTCTGTACTCTCCATGTTAAGGGTATAGTTACGTCTGGACTATGGCTGGGTGTCAAGAGGGTGTTGTCAGACGCACCAACGTCGATTATGGTGATTCCTCTCGCTGGAGGTGATGTACGGTGGCTGTTTATGGACGTGTGCTAAAATCTCGGGTTTATTTTGCATGTAACGCAATCCGTTTGAGGTACTGTAGAT
>NC_051412.1:22178100-22178710 GCF_015228065.2 Penaeus monodon
CTCCATTCGTCCTCTACCACTTCTCCCCAACTCATCTTCCTCTTCCTTCCCCCCACTTCCCTTCTCCTTAACTTCCTCATCCCCACTCTCTCATCCCATCCCTTTCCTCTTCTTGCACCTCCCACACTCTCACATATCTCATCGCCTACATTCCCTTTCCACCCCACTCACTCCCACATTCTCTTCCTCCTCCTACTCCACAACACCTCCATCCACCAACGCCCTCATTTCCACACACCACTATTCCAAACTCGCACGCCTTTCCACCCCCCCCTCCAACCTCCAAACTGTACAGCTCCACTCTCCCCCCATCCCACCGCAGGCCTTCATGACTACAAGGCAGTTTTCCATCATCGGGATATCAAGATGTCCTGGCATTTCTTGTGCTTTAGCTGGGGCACAAGAAAGCGTGCATCAGCTGTGCCTCCACTTCCCTTATCTGGATAGTTTTTACTTATTCAAGGTAAGCTGTGGCTCGAGAGACTGGGTTGCTCTGGATATATATCGCGAACTTCCGCGTTTTGTCATTGTTCTCTGTACTTATGATATCACAATAGACACATAGATGCAAATACACACACTAACTACAACATACACACCAACACAACAC
>NC_051412.1:22180930-22181117 GCF_015228065.2 Penaeus monodon
TTTTAAGCTTATACAACAGTATCACACACATCTTTATAATGATATCTATGAATATCTCCGCCACGTGCAGTACCGAGCAGCCAGCCGAATACACTCCATTAAAAACCAGTAAATAGTAAATGTAGCTCCGAGCCCCATAAACTGTAATTAATTAAGACTCGTATTACTTGCTAGGGTACGTAGACAG
>NC_051412.1:22181151-22181339 GCF_015228065.2 Penaeus monodon
TATCTATTCCATCCACCTGCTCTTGGATATAAGATATGGAATTGCTTTTGCGTTGCAGAGTTCTTTTTTTTTGTCACTTCCTGTCATAAGAAATGACTGTAGGGTGTTAATTGGTTTAATTAAGGTGAGTGTGTCTTCCTGTATTTTATTGTGGTATTATAGCTTCACTTTTTTGTACCTTTATGGTG
>NC_051412.1:22181638-22181886 GCF_015228065.2 Penaeus monodon
TCCAATCTACTTCTACTAAATATAAATCCAAGTCATATATTCCCCGACGTAAATTGCCTCCCGAGAACCCAAAACTTGAGAGGCCGTCACGAACATCAAGAGAGATTGCAATTTCAACAACAAGATAAACACGAAGCTAACTTTTCCATTGTGAATACAGTATATATACGTGAACGTTACCTCCTCTCCAACGCGTCGGTCTTTTTGAGCAGATAGAGGTAGTGATTTTAGGAATGTGAGAGGGTGAT
>NC_051412.1:22182030-22182272 GCF_015228065.2 Penaeus monodon
CCCCCGCGACGAAGAGAGGAGACCGACACTCTGCTTGTAAAAGTGGAGTCTCAGGTGACAGCACTCCAAGGTGACAAGCATTTGGCACCTTTCCTTGAGGTGATATCGCTGCGTGTCTTCAAAACCAGCTATGGGACGCATTTCGGTGAAAGGCTGTGTTGTTTACGCTACTGTGTCTTTCGGGAGGAGGAAGGAGAAAGCCCAAAAAGTAGAGGAGAAATGGGATATGTATTTTTTTTTTC
>NC_051412.1:22182475-22182706 GCF_015228065.2 Penaeus monodon
TGACATATATCAACACAAAATTAATGGACAGCTTGGCAAATCCGAAGACTTTGACAGCATTATGACAGGTTCTCATAATATTTGTATAATTTTGCACTAGTGGCATTGGAATGGTGTTTACTACACAGCCATACCCGTAAAGCCTAATGTCAAAAGATTATGCCTTCATATTCAAAATAAAGCATGCTTGATGTACTGTATGATGCAAACGATAAAAAACTATAAAAGACG
>NC_051412.1:22186186-22186499 GCF_015228065.2 Penaeus monodon
ACTAACCATTAACAGAACAAGATCTTTTATTTCCTCATTTTAAAAATAAATTATTACCAACACCCCCCATCCCTTTCTTCTTCCTCCTCACCTTCCCATTTTTTCCCGAAGTATACAAAGCCTCAGAGGAACAGGCGGCCGTCAAAGAGAAATTTAATGTTTTAAAGGTTTAGGGATTTTTTGAATCTGTGTCTTTTGTGGCCAAGTTTGAGTACTTTGGGCTGCTTCGTATTGATTCTGCTGGGAGGAGAGGAGGCAGGAAGGCGGAAGAGGAGAGGAAGGATGAGAGAGAAACCACACGCACACGAAGATT
>NC_051412.1:22186738-22186863 GCF_015228065.2 Penaeus monodon
CAAACAAAGCTCACCAAAAGCAAGAGAAATTATAAAATGATATTTATGATCGGTACAAAATATGATATTATATCGAGCAATATATTTTCAACGATGAATTTCTATGCTTCCAGATATTTTTGTTG
>NC_051412.1:22187360-22187610 GCF_015228065.2 Penaeus monodon
CTCATCAAAACCACCAGCGTCTTAGCTGCAATGAACGCAATCATCATGATTCTCACCATAAGCAGTGACATCAGCAAACAGATTATTCTTTAGAGAAAAGCAGACCTGCAATCAAGGAGCTATGCAATTGCGATGCATGAGAGCGTGTTGTTTATAAGCTTTAATTGCAGTATAATTATTAAAGGTGTCTTGTTTGTCAAAAATGCTAACACTGCACCATTACTTTTACATGAAGTCGCTTGAACCTTAA
>NC_051412.1:22187828-22187905 GCF_015228065.2 Penaeus monodon
GCAATGTTATAAGCAGATTAATGCAGTAAGTGTCTCGTTTGGTTGTAGTTATGTCCAGCAATTCAAACTTCTTCGTA
>NC_051412.1:22188748-22189028 GCF_015228065.2 Penaeus monodon
ACTGCTCTCACCACTATAATTGTCACTGTTACTTTTATTAATGTTTTCACTGAGAATTTTTTTTTTTAGTCTTATTGAACAAAATAAACCCAGAATCTTGGACACCAAAAACGGTAGTGCTTTATGCAGAAAGATTAAATGATAAGAAGATTCACGGGTCTCAACATCAGCATTACTATTCCATATTAGGGTCACGTGTTCATCTATGTTCCTACCTCCGTAAGGTTACGCAGTCAACCCGGTTTACTTATTTTTTTTATCAATCTGAAAGATAATTAGA
>NC_051412.1:22189199-22189715 GCF_015228065.2 Penaeus monodon
AACAGAGAATAAGTGAGCCATGTCAGTACTGAAATAAAAATCAAATTGATAATGATAAATGGATTTCATTAAAAGATAAAGTGACACGAAGCAGCACTAAACCTTAGATGGCCTGTTTGTAGATCCACACATCGGTTTGTTTACACTTCCAGGAAGGAGGTTACTTTAAGATACTTCTCCGATAAATATCTCGACTTCTAATATTACCAACTTTCCAGTGATTAAGAACTTAGTTTTACCTGAGAACTCCTTAGTTTAAAAAAAAAATCTTTGGAGAATATAAAAATCAGGATTTAATTGCTTTCCTGAGTGTAAGAGATTCTCAGAAAAGATGCTGATAACGAAGGCATTAAGTGGCGCCGGAAACACTATTTTGATCCTGAAACCTTGTACGATTATATCCTGGATTATGTATATCTTAATGTCTTAAACGTGGGTTTAGGTTCCGGTTTATTCAGTTGGATTCATTTGCTGTGTATTAATTTTCCTCTAGGTGAATATAAAGGTGTTTCTCTG
>NC_051412.1:22190063-22190133 GCF_015228065.2 Penaeus monodon
AGCAAGAACCTGTGCATGCTAATCAAGAGCATACCTTACACGCACTTCCATTAAAAAAGAAAAAAAAAAT
>NC_051412.1:22190396-22190564 GCF_015228065.2 Penaeus monodon
CCGGTGCTAAAACCGCCGAGGCATTATTACCAAATCCAACCACGACGCAACTGCGCCACCGCTCTCGCGCTTACGTCTTGATTCACCTTCAACTTGTAAACAAAAAAATAAATTAAGAAAAAAATGGTGTTGACGATATCATGGTTTTGTATCCTGCTTCCCTATAAC
>NC_051412.1:22190628-22190721 GCF_015228065.2 Penaeus monodon
ACAAAATGAATGGAGAAGAGGTAACTGGAAATGTAATATGAGAAAAGGTAGATAATGATAATGCTGATAATATGGGCAGTGATGATGGTGATT
>NC_051412.1:22191126-22191309 GCF_015228065.2 Penaeus monodon
CAGATTACAGCCATAACGTACACATATACCTGTTCGAAACGCGGGACCACGCAGCTAAATATTTCCTTGCCTGTTTTGTAGCTTCACCTGACACATAATTTAGGGGAAGTGGTAGGTGTAGTGGAGAACTCACGCTACTCACCTAATTAACTTGTCACCCACGATGTCACACCAGGCAATTTT
>NC_051412.1:22192240-22192782 GCF_015228065.2 Penaeus monodon
TCGCCCAGAAAGGCTGTTTAAGCTTCGGAACATATAAACTTATTTTTTAACATTTAGAAGCTATTATGGATTCTCGTAGCCCCTTTCTTATGGTGACTACCAGGCTCCCCGCCATGAATTATTAAATAGCATTCATTAAATTATTAGGAATAACCTACTAAAACTTGCAAGGGAATATTCCGTTGTGGGGAATCTCTACCCTACAGCATATAAACTCGAAACTGTAAACTCAAACCACATTATAGCATAGTAGAGTTTGTTGCAGCCCTGCCATTCTGCAGAATTTATCGTATACTAACCGCTACGTTGTCGTTTCTCGTTTTATATCTGGCTGATGCGCGAGAGTGTTGGTCGCCTCTCTAGATGGAATACATAAGCCCGTTTTGCCTTTTTTATGAAAGAAAATGCATGCAGTACTTTTCTCTATATTTAGGGGTACATGGTACGAACTGCAGAGGTTTTTCCCTTTTGAAAATGTCCTTCTGGATGGAGGAAAATTTGCCTTATTTTAAGGGGACAGAGATTTATAACGGTGATTGCTC
>NC_051412.1:22194603-22195022 GCF_015228065.2 Penaeus monodon
TACTACTCACACACTCTTAAAACACTTCACAAAGTCCTCATTTTCCTTTCCTTACTCCTTTCCACATTTTTCTTCCCTCTTTTGTAACGCACTCTTTAAGATACGCACTATTACCACCCCGGAAAAAAATCTTAACAACAAGTGGCAGAAATGGCAACAGTAAACACCTCACGACTATACGTACAACCATCAAAAGCAGGTGTTTGCTGTAAATTGTTTACACCTTAGCTATCACTAAAGATATCTCGTTGGCATTTTTATGAGGGCTAAACGATATGTCATTTTTGGTGTTATGAGTTGCCTCATAGATTTTAAGTGGCAGAGGGATTTAGCGTAGCCTGTTGTGAGGGAATTAGTGGTTCTGTTGGAAGGGTTTATGTCCAGCTGTGCCGGAGTTATGTTGTGGAAAAGGGGTGTTC
>NC_051412.1:22196368-22196691 GCF_015228065.2 Penaeus monodon
TATGACCCCCCTTCCCCACCGCCTTTTTTTTTTAATCTATAAGAAAAACATTCGTTTGAAGTCCGTACCGAAGAGTTGTTAGCACTCACTAAAGCCGAGAATCCGGGATATAAATCTCGCCGAGGGGAAGGGAGCGAGTGTCAGCCCTAACCACCAGGCCTGTTTCCACCCCCCCACGGAAATAAGGGCGGCCTCGCTAACAGAAATACGGCCCCAACTATCAGCTAAACGATCGCTCTCAAATTAAGCATGAAACATTAAGACACTTTTGGCGTTCCTTGCCATCTTGTGGGGCGCTAATGGCCCGTTTTTCCCGTCTATCT
>NC_051412.1:22196747-22197045 GCF_015228065.2 Penaeus monodon
CTCAAGATTGATCTTCGTATATTGGTAGCGCTGTACTGGGTAATAGTCGTGAAATTATTTGTCTTCTCTTTTAATTAGAGGACTTGTATTCAATTTTAATGAGAGACAGAAAAACATAACGTTTAAGAATACGGAAACTTTGAAGTAGAATTCTAAAGCAGAATTTTTAAAAATCTAGAAAATACCCTCGTATCTACATTTCAATTAACTATGACAATACTACATAACAAAGTAATCAATTAACTCATATTCAAGCTTGACAGAAACTTATCTTAACGAGATGAAACGAAAACTTCAC
>NC_051412.1:22197205-22197406 GCF_015228065.2 Penaeus monodon
CGATCACTAGCCATAACCGACGATCTCAATAAGGAAATATTGACCAATTAAAGGGTTGTTTTAAAAATCATGATCAACAAAAAATGAATGAAGAGAATAGAACATTGGTGCTCCAAACTATCCAGAATTATTGATATAGTCTAATTGTCCTGAACAAGAATTAATTACTGCATCGCTAATAATTAGCGTCTGCAATAGTTC
>NC_051412.1:22199434-22199525 GCF_015228065.2 Penaeus monodon
TGTTGAAGCACTCAACTTCCTATTTCTTAATTAAGGTATATGGATAGATTTCTTGTTTTATAAGTGTCAGTTGACATTGATAAATAGGACG
>NC_051412.1:22200334-22200694 GCF_015228065.2 Penaeus monodon
ATACGTGTGTTGAATATTAAAGCAAGCGTGAATTGTGTGCCAATACACATAACCGAAACAACAATTACACCTTGATTATTTTTCCTTGGCAATGGTACTACGTATGATTATATAAGGACAGAAGTCTACGGGGTTTGTTTGCTGTGTTTCACTCACTGAAGCATCATGTTACCCGTAATATTAAACCTTACTTCCTTGATTCAACATCTGGGAGAGCGACCAGGTATCATCATTCATAATATATGCGGGTAGGTATGTGTATAATACCTTATTGTATTATTCCGTTTCATACACGGAACACTATTAATTGATATATATGAAATGAGTTGATTGTGGCTAGAATTCGTGCAAATAAGTACG
>NC_051412.1:22201393-22201673 GCF_015228065.2 Penaeus monodon
CCTTCAGACACGTAAACACAGAGCAAACGAACAGAACAGCGTGAAACAGCATAAGGAAGCGTGGACAAGCGAAGCACGGTACAAAGGCTGTCCCTGGCGCGCGGCCCTGCAAAGCGAGACCCAGCCATGGCCCGGGGCTCCCTGACGCGGCCGCATTTCACTCGTTTGGCGAGGGGCTGCGTCCGGAGGTTCGGATACGCGCCGGCGATATCCTTTCTCGGTAAAGAGAATGTGCAGATATCGGGGTTGTGTTGTGGAGGAGTCGAGGATGATCGTGATA
>NC_051412.1:22201794-22201875 GCF_015228065.2 Penaeus monodon
AATTATGAAGGTGGTTTGATTTTTTTTACTGTGATGTGGGTGGTTTTCATTAAGATTTGCATACAGGGACCTTTTTATAAG
>NC_051412.1:22202320-22202592 GCF_015228065.2 Penaeus monodon
CACACACACAATGAAACCTATATGTTCATTAGCGAAAATAAGGAGTAATTAGCGCGGACCCACATAAAAGAGCCGCTCGCAACGACCAGAAAGTAACGCTGCTTCGTTCATTAACTCCGACACTAATAGGTCCGACCCTGCAGGCACTTCGGAGCTTCGAGCCGGTTCGCAGAGAAAGCGTTTTGAGTCGCTCGCCGGGGGTTTTCCTTGTGAAGTTAATCTCTATTAATGAGACGCCTTCGCTATTTTTCATTCTGGATTTCGCTATGATA
>NC_051412.1:22204024-22204542 GCF_015228065.2 Penaeus monodon
GGTATTTTTCTTCATTTACAGTACGTGTAAATGCACTCACACACAACAAATCCATATCCTTATCTACTTTCAAAAGAAACGAGGCAAAGGCAACTCCTTTGGACGAGCACATTATGTGGGCAAAATTCATTATCACAAAAAAGCTCTCTACTAAGCATTCGTCTCTCCTACAGACCCAAACCCATATCCATAAACATATAAAGAACCCAAAATCTACAGACGCCGTGCAAAGCCCTCTTAGAAAAAGCCAAAACGACGATTAATAATAGCGGGCTTAATCAAAAACAAAGTCATATATCAAGAGTGAGGACTTGGCGTGCGCGGTAAATGCAAGTAGTCTAAATAAACATGTATCCTGAGCGCGCATCCACATGACACATCTAGGTCGGGGAAGCCCACATATTACGCACCCTGAGTATTTCCCCGAAGGCGACCTCTCCTTACAACTTTCTTGGGACGGAGGTCACTCAGGGAGTCCTTGCAAGGAGAGTCTTCCGTCTTACTCTCACTTGTACTTT
>NC_051412.1:22204803-22205090 GCF_015228065.2 Penaeus monodon
TCTTTGCCCTCCTCTCTATGCAATGGCAAACCCCGGCCTAAAAATGACACATTGCTTGTGCCAGAGACTATTTGTGTGCCTGTCCCCTCCCTCCCCTTTGCACCGGCCTCAGAGTGCGAGGGAAAAGGGGAAAAAGGGGAAGGGAAGTGTGTGTGTGTGGGTTTGCTTTCGTGGAAAAAGTGAGTGAGAGGAATAGTGACTTTAAAGGGCGCAAGGGAGTGAAAAAAAGAGAATGGAGGCGAGATAACGAAGGAGAAATATATGGAGGCGGAAATTGGGGGAATAAG
>NC_051412.1:22205249-22205562 GCF_015228065.2 Penaeus monodon
CGAGAGTTAGGGAGACAACGCCCAACAGCCAAACTCCATCCCAGCCGCAAATGAAGCGACCAAAGAAGAATGCAGCGCGGAACGTCCTGACGGAGGCGCCCCACAGCACCACCTGAGTCACGCCACAGCACCGCACGCCGCGGATGTAAGCCGCAAGCCGGAATGTCAGCTTCAGACGTCCGGGGAAGTCAGCAAGAGCGGTAAATCGGCTACCTCGGAACCCGGCCAATGAAACCTGGCTTTGTTATGCTCACGGAGGTAGATGTAAACAAGTGACTAAGTGGACGCCATGCAGGTGAGGATGCTGTGTGTT
>NC_051412.1:22205963-22206030 GCF_015228065.2 Penaeus monodon
AGGCGGTTCATTCATGCGGTGTGAGGTAGGGTGTTTTATGTTCGTTTAATAAGTCGATTTAGCTAGA
>NC_051412.1:22206338-22206488 GCF_015228065.2 Penaeus monodon
AGCAGAGGAACGAGAGCCAAGTTTGCACAAACGCGACGTAATCACACACTCTGTCGCTATTTTTGGCAGAGTTGCTGGAAGGGAGCGTAACGTTAATAGCGAAGCCTAAGACGGCCGTGAGGGGCGTAAGGGGGTCTGTGAGGGGAAGCT
>NC_051412.1:22206793-22207182 GCF_015228065.2 Penaeus monodon
CATGCACACACACAAACACACTCATTGAACCATAAGGAATTTATGAAGGAAAAGCATGAATGTGTGAGAAATCATCAGAATATCCTGCAAGTTTGCATCTACGTCTGTTTTCTAAACACCAAATAAAAACAACATAAAATAATAACATAATAACGATATAAAACAACACACTTATCAGGACAAAATATAAAAAATATTTTTTACACAAAAGCTAAAAAAAAAAAAAATATGAGGAATACAAGAAAACAAGGACCCGAGGAACGTTCAGACAAAAATGATCCGTAGAAGACTGTGAGACAAACACTTTAAAGCGAAACGGAGCGTGAGGAGGAACGATGAGGAGAGAGTGAGAGTCGACAAGGGAAGTGTTCTTGGAGTATATGACGCGT
>NC_051412.1:22207313-22207407 GCF_015228065.2 Penaeus monodon
CTATAGTGGTATCAAGTATTGTCGAGTGATAAATATAGATACGAAAAGTAAATGTTAAAGGTTGCCTTCGATTAATACTGAAGAGGCACTTGAG
>NC_051412.1:22207730-22207885 GCF_015228065.2 Penaeus monodon
ACTTATTGCTTACTTTAACGCAATCACCGAGTTCCAAGGATACCAATTACAACTGGATGATGAAAATGGTGAAAAAGGCAAAAATAACGACGGCATCGACTGTAATATAGCATAAGGAGAAAAGATAAATAGGAAGACAAAAGATGCTCAGGAGA
>NC_051412.1:22207932-22208012 GCF_015228065.2 Penaeus monodon
CTACCTGCGGGGAAATCTTACCTTGTATCATATGTCAAAATGATTACCTCCTTTCCAGTCTTTCCCCCCCACACTAACCC
>NC_051412.1:22208249-22208421 GCF_015228065.2 Penaeus monodon
C
This sequence comes from Penaeus monodon, assembly GCF_015228065.2. NCBI lineage: Eukaryota > Metazoa > Arthropoda > Malacostraca > Decapoda > Penaeidae > Penaeus > Penaeus monodon. Next base: position 22,208,251 of record NC_051412.1, read on the forward strand.
ACAGTTTGCATGAGTTGCATGGCTGGTTTCCCTCCCTCCCTTGAATGGTTGCTTGATCCAGCCTGCCTTTCAATGTTGCAAGGTAAACGAGCCTACAGGTTTGCCTAATTTATCTGCGGCCGTATGTGGGAGGGAAATACGATATGTTGCTTTTATGCAACGAGAGAAAAA
>NC_051412.1:22208863-22208952 GCF_015228065.2 Penaeus monodon
GTCCACTTAAAAGATCGTGTTACTGCCGTCTGGCTCTGCATGACTCATGACGTTGCATTGATGGCTCATGATATGAAACATAATTCAGA
>NC_051412.1:22209437-22210076 GCF_015228065.2 Penaeus monodon
ACTAGCGATCAAAACGACTCGAGACAATTATAGATCGCCTTTTCAACCTGACGAAGATGAGATTCCCCAACGCCTGCTATTCTCCCAGGACACGCCCTTCCCGAGAACACGCCCCATGAAGTGGCCGCCTCATTTTGCTTTTCGTGGAAAGTTATACGAACTGCAATTATAACTTTCGGTGAAGTAATGACGAGGTTAAATACATTTTTTTTTTTTTTGGGGGGGGGAGGTTGAGAAGGGGGATTGTCCCCTTGTCTTCCTCAGATTAACTTTCTTCCCTCCATCGCCCACTGACCCACACTATCCCCTCACTATCCCCTCCCCTCCTCCCACTGCCTTCCCCTCCTGCCCCTCACTACCCCTTCCTCCTTCCTCTCCTGCCCCTCACTACCCCTTCCTCTGCCCAGCTGCCTTCCCCTCCCCCTCACTAGCTCTTCCACCCACCATCCTATCCCTTACTATCCCCCTAATCCTTCCCCCACTACACCCCCTCCCCCTGTCACAACCCCCTCCCCCCTTATATGACACAGACTGAAGTTCTTAATATAACTCCTTTGCTTTTCCCAAGAAATGTCAACGGACTACCACGAAAACTGACGGCGAATCATTTACAAAGAATGAAATAAATAGTAAAGAAAA
>NC_051412.1:22210156-22211055 GCF_015228065.2 Penaeus monodon
GAAGGCGGAGATACAACACGTAAATAGCCTGAAGGCATAGAGCTTGTTTGCGCCACAGAAATGTTCTTCAGGGAGCTCAAGGTGTCTGTGGAGTGGGAGGTGTAACAGAGAGGAGGATGTGACAGAGAGGAGGATGTGACAGAGAGGAGGATGCGACAGAGAGGAGGATGTGACAGAGAGGAGGATGCGACAGAGAGGAGGATGTGACAGAGAGGAGGATGTGACAGAGAGGAGGATGTGACAGAGAGGAGGATGTGACAGAGAGGAATGATGTGACAGAGAGGAGGATGCGACAGAAAGTTTGTGATAGGGAGGAGGATATGGCGGAGAGGAGGATGTGACAAAAAGTGAGTTACAGAGACGAAGGTGTGGCAGAAAGAGCGCTGACGGAGAGGAGGATGTGACAGAAAGGATGTAACAAAAAGGGTGTGGCAGAAAGGAAGGTATGACACGAGGGAGGTGTGACAGAGAGAAGGATAGGACAGAAAAAGAGATGTGAAACAGAAAGGAAGATGTGACAAAAACAAAGGTGAACAGAGAGGGAGATGTAACAGAGAGGATGTGACAGAAAGCGAGGAGGGGGGGAGGGCAGGGGGACGACAGGGAATCTGTGACAGAATGGAAGATACGGCAGTGGGCAAAGCGTGACGCGAAGGAGGATGTGACAGAAAGGAAAGGTGTGATAAGGATATTAATCAACAAAGCGCTCCTGTCATGTCACGCCCTCCTGCCTAAAGATTTTCTCCTGCCCGCATAACAAGGGTGCAGCCACCTTATCAAAACTGACGAGGGGGGAAGGGGGGTAGGAGGGGAGGGGCAGAGGGGCAGAATGCGAGGGGCAGTGTTTTAGGAGTAGGAGGGGGGGAGGGGGAATTTCTATAGTGAGGTCAGACATCCCA
>NC_051412.1:22211260-22211476 GCF_015228065.2 Penaeus monodon
GTTCGGGGCCTTGCCAACAATGTCTACAATTTTGGCAACGACTAGACGCGTTTTTACCCGAGTACACTCCTATCTCCTGAGGCCAAGTTGGTGCCGTGGGCGTAACATTCGACGTGACAATCGCCATTATGGTAAGGGAGGGCGTGTGCGCGAAGCGGGGTCCGGCGCTGGCCGCAGGATGGGCGTGGAATGGGCGTGAGGGACTGCAAGGCGTGT
>NC_051412.1:22212442-22212591 GCF_015228065.2 Penaeus monodon
TCTATCACGAGTAAAATACACTAAATGTTATATCTCTAAGCAGACTAATAATGCACCTGCAAACACAACAAAAGCGTAGACACATCAAACCATGAAACAGACAGAGCAAGAACACGAAAACAGACACAAAATAAAGACATAAAAAGTAG
>NC_051412.1:22212624-22212829 GCF_015228065.2 Penaeus monodon
AGGTAACGTGACAGAAACAAAATAGCGTGAGATGTGCAGAAAAATAGCGTGAGGCAGACGGAGCGTGTGCGTCTATCAGCTGCGACGGACGCAAACACGACTATTACACACATAAGGGATTACAGTTGGAATGACACGGAGGAGTGACTAGGGTTGGGTCGGTCTTGTTGCTATGACACGGGATATGACACCCTGAGGCGGTTGG
>NC_051412.1:22212887-22213457 GCF_015228065.2 Penaeus monodon
TGTTTATTGATGTATTTAAGAGAAGCAGAGGTCATCGGAATTTGATAAAAAAAAAAAAGACGGATCATTAAGATAAGTGTGAGGATATATTTGTATGATGGATGGGGTCTTTTTCTCTTTCCTTTCCACCCCTTTTTCTGTTTACTATGGTCCGTTTTCCTTCCCTCCTCCCCTCCCCTATTTCCCAAGAATCCCCTCCCCCCTCTACATCCCACAACTCTCCTCCCCCTCCTTCTATTTCCTTCGACCCCATCTCCCCAACCGTTCCCCTATTTCCCTCGACCCCTTCTCCCCTACCCCCTTCCCTCCCCTCATTCCCCTCTCCCCCTCCTCCCCCTCCCTTATTTCCCTCGCCACCCTTCCCCCACCCCTGATATCCCAAGGGGCAGCGAGGGACATGGCGATCTCTTGGGTTACTTTTACGTAACGAGGCAAGCACAAATGACAGGACAGATGGCATGACTAGGGTGTGACAGCAGCGGCCCCAGTCACACGAGACTCGCCAAAGGGTGTGCTTGAGTGGGGGTGGGGGGGGGGGTGATGTTATTGTGATGGGCAGATGAAAATGGT
>NC_051412.1:22213847-22214000 GCF_015228065.2 Penaeus monodon
CACTTTATCTATAAGTATTCATGCTCGTTCTATAAACGTGTTACTATTTTTTTATATCTGCATTCTTATGTTTATGTCTATATTTGTGCGCAAGATATTGCACGATTGTGTGAGTGTAATGGCATATGTTACAACAGAATACGACCCAAGTAT
>NC_051412.1:22214355-22214494 GCF_015228065.2 Penaeus monodon
CACCACAAACTCGGCACATGACACAAGAAATGGTATTCAATGGGACAGTTTTCTGTGTCATGTGATATCACTGCCAAATGAATATTCTGACATGAACCTGCCAGGGGGGGTGGGGGGAATAAACGTAGCAACTGGTCGT
>NC_051412.1:22215130-22215472 GCF_015228065.2 Penaeus monodon
AAGGTACTTCTTACCCCCCCCCCCTCCGTCTACCTTTCGCTTCCCTTTTCTTTTTCCTTTTATTCTTCTTTACTCCCAAATCCTTCTAAATTCACTCTTTTCCCTTTTTCTCTCTCTCTAAGCTCTCTGCCCCCTTCCATTTCCCTTTCATTTTCCTTAAACTATCTTCTTTCCCTTCCTCTTCTTATCTCCCTTCTTTCTCTACACTTCATCTCCCTTTCCGCTTATCCACCCCTTTTCCTCTTTGATTCCCCTTCGTTTCCCCTTCCCCATCTCCCTTTTCTGTTTTGGTCCTCCGTTTCCCCTCTATTTCTTCTTCCCCATCTCTCTTTTCTCTTTAAG
>NC_051412.1:22216359-22216520 GCF_015228065.2 Penaeus monodon
ATTCATAGATATCTATGTTCTCAGTTTTCACCCCATTTTACATCAAAATGAATAAATCCAAAATCACATGGAATTTTAATTTCACGCATAAAATGAACACCTTGTATCAAAGTGGAAAAAACAGGCATAAAATGTGAGCATAACGTACGTACGAAATAGAA
>NC_051412.1:22216976-22217174 GCF_015228065.2 Penaeus monodon
CGCTCAATCTCCGAAACGCACCGGAAATCGCTGTAACCCGACGCGTAAGAAGCGAGCGTCGGGAGAGGTCGACAGCTTGCCCTCCCGCTCGCACGCCCTCGGTCTGTCGGTCTGTCGGTCGGTCAGGTTGCGAGCGGAATCAACAACAGATGTGCCAATCAAAGAGGCACGTGGCACCGAGGCACTGAAACAGCGGTG
>NC_051412.1:22217274-22218229 GCF_015228065.2 Penaeus monodon
TACAGAGGGAGGGGCCAACGGTAGTGAGGGTACCGAGGGAGAGTGAAAATGGGGGGGGGGGGGGAGAGATGCCTGGCGACACTCTAGGTACAACTAGCAATGCCGTGACGGGGTAACAGGGTAGAAAGTGGGGGAGACATGAGAGGGGAGAGGGGGGATTTATGGGGAGGAGGGAATGGATTAAGAGGAGGGGGGGGGGCCTGGAGAGGAGTGAGGACCTTATATTGGAGAGCTGGGGAGGGGCGAGAGGACATGAGGGGGAAGGGAATAGAGAGACTAATAGTAGGGGGGAGGGTATGGGAAAGGCAGGAGAAGGGGGAGGGAGCCTTGGGTTACAGTCTATTGTGTATTATAGAAAAATGTGTGTGATCTTCTGCCAGCGGCGAGACATGGGGAAAGGATAATTGTATTTATGCTTTTATTTTTGTCGGAGAGGAGTGAAAGAGCGAGAGAGGGAGAAAGATACAGAGACTCAGAAGGACAGGCAGATAGACATATCAAAAACAGATGCACACTCGCACACACAGAACAAGTAAAAACAAATCCGGGCGGAACCAGAAAGGTTGAGAAACAGCGGACTCATCCCACTCCTAACCATGAGAGTACTGCATCTGAAGTACTTGCCGCCCGTGACTCACTAAAGCAAGTAAAGTCGAGTTTGTTATGTTTACTTAACCCGGTTGCACAACACCATTCACAGGCTCACTCACCCACTCCCATCCCCCGGTCACCGTAACAACATCCTCTGGTCCTCTCGAGTATTAGCATCATCGTGGATTTTCCAAAAAACTCTACCGGAAATTTTCACGGTTTTTATCAAAGGAGTGAGAGGGATTGCCCCTGCGATATCTGTATTTCTTTGTGTGTGCGTTATTGTTTTTCCTCGCTTGTCATTTTGTTTTTGTTTTCGTTGTTACTTTGTTATGCTATCGTGTTTTTTGTGTGGGTGGGTGAT
>NC_051412.1:22218350-22218451 GCF_015228065.2 Penaeus monodon
ACGCGCAAAAAGAGTGTGGGGAGAGACGGAAACAGAGATATATTATTGTTATTTCCATTATTACTGTTAATATCGAGATCTTTGGAAATTCTACGGACCAA
>NC_051412.1:22218508-22218838 GCF_015228065.2 Penaeus monodon
GAGGTATTCTTCTCTCCCTCTTTCACTCTCCTCCATCTACCTTCCGCCTCCCCTTCCCCTCTCCTTCTCCCTTCCCCGCCTTGCCTTTAAATTCTCTTTTCCCCTACATCGGCCCCCTCTCACTTCCTTCCTCTTCCTCCTTAAACTCCCCCCCCTCCTTCGTTCCCTTATCCCCTTCCCTCTCTCTCCCCTCCCCATACCTTTCCCCTTCCACCTCCTTCTCTCCCTTTTCTCCCTCACACTCTTTTCTTCTCTCCCTTCCTTTCCCCTTCCCATCCTGCCTTCCTCCTCAGTCCCCACCTCTTCGGATAATCGTGTAAATAGTCAATG
>NC_051412.1:22219012-22219178 GCF_015228065.2 Penaeus monodon
TCTCATAAATTTGTGATATGATCTTTAATATTCATACTGGCAACCATCACCCCATTTTACACCAAAACGATGTGACTTCATGTCCGCAATCAGGCAGGATATGAATCTAGGATTAAGTTTTGAAGTAAAGTACAATCTTGCTTAATGCTAAATTTATCTACAGTAA
>NC_051412.1:22219517-22219673 GCF_015228065.2 Penaeus monodon
GCGGGACATGTGGAAATTCCACATGAAAAAAAGCGAAAAATTGAGCTACTCAGTTTTGCTTTCATGCTCTTATCTTAACCTGTTTCTTCGCCCTTCCCTCCGCCCCTCCCTTTCTCACTCACTCTACATTTCCCTTTCCCACTCTGTCACTACTAC
>NC_051412.1:22219970-22220213 GCF_015228065.2 Penaeus monodon
ACTCTGTCACTCCTTCTCACTCCCAAATATTCCATAAATCCTTTCCTCCTCTCCCATTTAAAACGCCTTCTTCCTTTTTCCTTATCAATGCCCTTGTCCTTTTTAAGTCACCCCTTCTTTTCTCTTCATCGTTTTCACTTCATCTCCCTTTTCTCTTTAGATCCCCTTCCCCCACCTTCCTCCTTCTCCACCTTTCTTCTCGCTCTTCCCTTCCCCTTCCCTTCCTCCCTTCTTTCCACCTCA
>NC_051412.1:22221875-22222275 GCF_015228065.2 Penaeus monodon
ACGAAAAACAAGATACCGTTTAATCGTTCCTACAACTCATCAGCCTATTTTGATTGTTATATTTCTTTTCTTGCTCAATCTTTACTTTTTTTCAATTCACAACAAATAGGAACAATAATAATAAAATAAACAGAAAATATAACCACGAATACATATACTTACACAAAAAAAAGTCATCTCTTACTCAAGCGGGATTTAGGACTCCTCTAAATCCGAGCTGCTGACGCATGCCAAATAGTGAAATCTACGTTACAGAATTCGCTCTATTTGTTATAAAGTCTGCAGGATGAGGCTTTTGAAATAACTTCCCAGAAAAAGTTTTAAGGTCATAGGATATATGGTCATTATCATTTCCCCACATTTTGACTTTTTTTTTACGTTATAGTTTCGTACCCTAGGG
>NC_051412.1:22222725-22223169 GCF_015228065.2 Penaeus monodon
GTGCTTTATCATTCCAGTTGTTGATATCATTATAAAATTTGATAATTAATCTTTTTATCATTTTCGTCATATTCGTTCTTATCGTTATGTTTATGATGACCATCTTAATCATAATCATTTCATTAATATTAATACTGCAGTAACAATAAGAATGATCATACTGAACAATAGGCGCTATTTTCTTGCAATGACCAGTGAAGAGTTTTAAGGTTAAACCAAAATCTCAGATCTATCGGAATCGCCAGTTTATTTATGGAAATTGTTTCGCGAAGCATTTTTTCTTCCTTACACGAGTATTTTTATATGCGTTTTATACATTTATAATACTTCAGTGATGAAAAATATGAAAGTGATGTAAAATGACCTGATAATATGACAATGATTTTAAATGCATTATAGTCTGACCTACATAGTATTTGCATGTAGATAAAGAAATAAGTAGAT
>NC_051412.1:22223196-22224778 GCF_015228065.2 Penaeus monodon
GCATGTAGTAAATGAGAGAAGAGAACGAGAGACGTCGCTGGCGCGGTAGTGTTATAGGGGTTTCAGCCCAGAGACACAGTCACTTCTGTGATTCACTTCACAACGATGCGACGACGCTTACGGCGCGAGATCCAAGTCACTTCATCTTCAGGAGCTTCATTCCCAAAAGTCGTGGTGGTCCCTCGTCTCCCTCGTCTTCATGAACTCCTCGACGCTTTGGGCGAGCGTCTTCGGCAGGATGAGAGCCGCCCGCTCCCGCAGTTTGTCCCTCTCGTCGTACACCTTCATGTGGCACAGGAACTTGAGCATGGGCACGTTGTTCCACGCCCTCATCGGCAGGAGGTCGAAGGTCGAGGGCTCCTCCACCTTCAGGCCGTCGGCAATCATCGATTTCCAGACGCCATGGAGGTCGATGCTCCCGCTCAGAATCGATTTGAGGAAGACCTGGGCGTCGTAGGTGATGTAGATCTCCCCTCCTCCCTGGCACTCGAAGCCCGTGAAGTCGCAGCCGGCCGTCATCTTGGCGTAGACGACCTTCTCCTGGTGCACTGTCCTCACCACCAGCTCGTATTCCCGGCCGGAGACCCCGTCATCGTAATGGGAGATATAGTAGAGGCGTTGTATCATGCTGGCCTGGATTTCGAAGTCGTCGAGGTCGTGGTCGTTCCAAGAGGCTCTCTCCCACGGCGACGTCCGCTTCTCGAAGAGGTACTGGTAGGTCAGAGCCTCCCCCAGTAGGTCGACGATGTCATCTTGATTCGTGACCGAGGCATCCAGGCTTATGAAGTTCTTGTTCAGCATGATTTCGTCGCGAGGTGATCTATGCGATGGTCTCCTCGTCGTTAGTTGTCGTAGCAGTAAAATGCCAGAGATCGTCTGGTCTACACAGATATACAGCGAAAGCAGATGTCCTCTGAGCTCGTGATTCCTGTGCGAGTGGTGGGCTTAGCTTCCTTCCAGGCACCTTTATAACGAAAGTCCATACGAAAGTTACTGGGCGGAGACTTGTGACGTCATAGCGCGTAGTACCGACAAATACGTATTTGGCCAGAATAAAACGAATGTAGCTCATGTTGAGACAGGCTAAGCAATGTGACAGGTTTTATACATGTTCAGTATAGTCCAATGGATACATCAGATATACGTTACGCCTATAAACCTTTCTGTTAAATGAAGAAATAAGTCAAAGACGATTAAAAACATCAATGAATCCAACGACAGAAAACGGGAAGACCTTGAACTTATGACGTCATTAGTAGCACAAGTTTCCTACCGTTCGGCTTTAGAAATACGCACATTTATACAATATTTACTTATAAATTTGTAATAGGAACTGCTAAGACACATAAACCCATCAATACTTTAGGATCCCGAGTGAAATATGCACTTGTATATTGAATATGAACAATAAAAATCATTTGAACGACGTGAAAATACCGCGCGCACCGATTGGCAACATCACCTACATATCTCAGCTCGGCGTCCATGACGTCATCGTGATTATTTTTCCAAGATAATACCCCGCGCGTCTGGGAAAGACATAGGACTTCACCAAATATCTGTGGCCGGAAGTAAAAGAAAA
>NC_051412.1:22225005-22225174 GCF_015228065.2 Penaeus monodon
CGACAGAATTCCCGACGGCTTGCTCAAGTAGAATAAATGAAAATATTTTCGAGTAATGTTATCGCTGAGCCATGCGTTCGTAGAGGGCAAGCAAATACGTTTTTGGTAAATTACTTTCCTTTTCTCAGCCTCGGCTTTTGTTCCTTTCCTTCTTCCTCTCCACTTTTTT
>NC_051412.1:22227957-22228032 GCF_015228065.2 Penaeus monodon
TCGAAATCATTCAAATTATTCTATTTACCCTTTACGTGAAATTAAGAAATTGCATTGTCTTTTTCAAAACAATGC
>NC_051412.1:22228777-22229133 GCF_015228065.2 Penaeus monodon
AACATTAAACCGCGTGTGTGGCCCAGTATTTCCGCTCACAAATTCGAGTTCGGCGCAAGCGGGCGGGCGTCCACCCACGAGGGCGCGGCCACAATAGCCAAGGCGCTGTGGTAGATCAGAGCAATTGAAGGATTGTCTTCGCTGACACAGGAAACCGGCTGCGCATGGTGAGGAGGGCCGGGCGGAAATGGCTGCAGAAAGTGAGGGGAGACGTCGCCCTCTGCACATACAGAGTAAAGACATTATTCAATTGGCTGCCGGCGGTGATAACATCTGGAGCTTTTCATGTGTTCCTGGATCCATTGCGCTCTAATTGATATTTACTGTACGTTTGTGGTCAGCTGCATTTGGCGAGT
>NC_051412.1:22232185-22232311 GCF_015228065.2 Penaeus monodon
ACATAGAGGAAAGGAAACTTCAAATTCCACAAATGAAGTCAGAAAAATGCAGTCAGCCTCAGCCCTAACACGGCCGCTTGGCATTCCTAATATACAAAGAGGAGTAAAGTTTATGATTAGATGGCA
>NC_051412.1:22232583-22232674 GCF_015228065.2 Penaeus monodon
GCATTAGGAGGCAAAGCACTTATTGATCTCGGTGCCAAAATTTCGACAGACAGTTTGTTTCTTCCTCCGCCCACGCCATCCAAAAGAACGA
>NC_051412.1:22232699-22233351 GCF_015228065.2 Penaeus monodon
TTTCCTTCCTTCTTCCAACCCACGCCCACCACTCGACAACGCGCCCGACAACACGCATAGGAGCCCGCCCCCCCATAACAAGTCCCGGCACCTTAAACCTTCCACAGTCCCCTTGCCACGCCCCTCTTCGCCCCGCCCCAACCTCCTGCACCCCCCCTCCTCCCCTTGCCTACCTCCGCACCAGACGCCACGTGTTCTTCCTCATAGCCTCCACCCCTGTCCTCTCCCCTCCTCTTTCCCTTCCCCCTCCCGCGCCTTTGTCTCTCCTCCTTCGCCTCTTCCTTCTGCACCTTACCCCTCTACTTCCTTCATCCCCTCCCCCTTCTTCCTCTTCCCCCCTTTCCCTCTATCTCCGCCCTCCTCCCCTCTCCCTCTCCTCACTCTCTTTCTTTCTCCTTCTGCTCCCCCCTCTCTCTTCCCTCTCTCTTTTCTCCTTCCTCCTCTTCAGCTCTTATCTCCTCCCTCTTCGTCTTCTCTCTTTCTCTCCTCCACCACTCACCCCTTCTCTCCTCCCCTCTCCCTTTCTTCCTTTCTCCCCACTTCTCCCTCATTCTCCCTCATTCTCCCCCCTCTTCCCTCTCCTCCTCCTTCTTTCTCCTATCTCCCTCCTCATTCCTCTCCCTTTCTTCTCCTCCTCCTCCTTCTTCTTCTC
>NC_051412.1:22234701-22234903 GCF_015228065.2 Penaeus monodon
TCAAACACTCACTATTGTTTTTATACCTATCTCCCCCCTCCTAGAATATTTCTCCCCCTTTTCTCTCTTTCTCCCATTCCCTAGATATCTTTAAATTTATCTATTACTATTCTAGACAAATAATACATAAAATTCAGACTAAAGTTTGAATTACACCTTTTACTTTTTCGTGGTTTATGTAGTTTGTCCTGCGCTTTTGACT
>NC_051412.1:22235836-22236329 GCF_015228065.2 Penaeus monodon
ATATAGACCACAATAAATCAACTGACCGCCTTGAGGCCCCCTTACCAAACATCATTATAGATATAAATTCTTTCAAGTTTTATTTTACCAACAACCCCCCCCCCCTAAGGGTGTAGACACACATATATGTCTTCCCTTTAACATGTTCTTTTATATGATAAAAAAAAAATGAGAGTCGCCTTCAGTATCCATTGAACTTCCAGCCGTGTGCTCCTAGTTACAAAACGGGATCCCAAGATTTTGTGGTCCAGAAATATCGATTGAATTATAGGCCTGTTTGCACTCTTGGATAACGGTAGATGCAAAAGAGTGTTTATATATACTCTGAGGGGCGCTTATGTTTGTATTTATATGTCTATGTCTAATAATTTATTTGATCTATTAGACATGTTTATTTCCTCCTGTCTTTGTATATTCATTTACTTGTTTACATAACTAGATATCTACTTATGTTCTGTTCATTGTTATATAAAACTTATGTGTGCACACACAC
>NC_051412.1:22240776-22240989 GCF_015228065.2 Penaeus monodon
TTATTAACATGGTGTTGTTAACAAAAACAAACTTATATTCTTTTAACACTGACAGTCTTCAGAACTGTGATATTGATTTGATATTCATATGTCACGTGCTTCCTTCTCCAGCAAGCATTTCCGATATCTGGCACTTCCCTGGCACTAAGCCTCTTTGTATATCTATGTGCATGTATATTTATTTACATGCACTCATGCACAAATATCTACATA
>NC_051412.1:22241208-22241685 GCF_015228065.2 Penaeus monodon
TCTACACATATACTTGCTATATGGATCTAATTACACATTCATATTCATCTCCCCATCCTGCATTTGCAACATCATCACTGCAAAGATCACGTACCGACCCCGCCGTCGCCGGATTGTGAGTCACTGTTGCCAAGTCAGCGTGATTCCCTCAGAGATGAGGATTCACGCTTTTCATTTAACTCACCAGGTGACACAGGTACCAGATAATCCTTCCATGAGTCATTGATAAGCTTGTGGATGTAGTTGGATTTTTTAAAGATGCTCTGATAATCTCCAGTATTTTCTTAAGACACGTGATTAAACCTGATTAAAAATCCCTTATGCTTTTTTTTCATTACCTTGAATACGTAATCGTAAATCTATGACGGAATTCGACAGGTCACGTGATCCCTTGTCGTTAATAGGGAGGCTCTGAATTTCTTTCAAGTCTTCTTTAGTTAGGCGTGAAGAAATTTAGAGAATATGTTGTGGAATTGC
>NC_051412.1:22242022-22242384 GCF_015228065.2 Penaeus monodon
GTAAAAGAAAAAAAGAACGCAACTTGAGAAGAGGAAACGAAAGTAAAAGACATAAAAAAGACGTGGAAAAGAACAAGCAAAACAGCCAAGTACAGGGCGATCGAAGGGAGGAAGAAAAACAAACGAAAACAACACCAGAGAGATAACGCAGCTCAGCCAAGGTCACAAGGCAAGGCTCCCTCTTCCCTTTACCTCACGTGACCCAAGAACAACAAACCGCCCTGGGTCACGTGATAAGGTCCTCCGAAGTTGCCAAGACGTGAGGTCATATCTTGTGAGAAGGATGCCGGGTGTTTGCCTTGCTTTGCTCTGCCTCCCTGCTTGCATTCCCAAGCACTTACGCAATGGTTTTCCTGCTCTCG
>NC_051412.1:22243604-22243977 GCF_015228065.2 Penaeus monodon
GAAAATTAATTGCCTCTAATTACGTTTTTTTTGTTTCCTTGTTTTATATTGTCATTCTATGTCCGTTTTATCACCCCTTCATTTCCCTGTCTTAAGCAATCCTCTCACGTCTTCCCTCGCACTGCAGGATTGCAAGATCTGCAACATTTCCTTCACAACCCAAGTCTTTCTCTATGTCTTCATTCTGCAAGACAGTCACGTGACCTTTGACATATTGCAGATCAGAATGCCTTGTTGCACAGCTGTTGCTATCGCACATCCGAGTGCGTGTGCGTGTTCTGGGAATTGTTATCACACACTGATTAAAATCATTGCAAGAGACCGTAGAAATATTTAAAAAGTATAAACATTTTATACATACATACACTTAGAA
>NC_051412.1:22244054-22244294 GCF_015228065.2 Penaeus monodon
ATCACACAATCACATTGTCTTCGCAGCTGATAAAAAAAAAACTCTTGCGTCATTTATGTTATTCGTAACTATCGTGTTATGCTTGTTCTCTTCATTACCGTGCATCCGAGTGGTACCGTTCTGAGAATTGTTATGGAGCAGTGATTAAAACTTGTGCAACAGGATATTGGTGCTTTGACTGGGATGTTGCAGAGGATGGGGGAGATGCCGGTTTCGAAGAAGACAAAGGTAGGATGAACT
>NC_051412.1:22245741-22245880 GCF_015228065.2 Penaeus monodon
GAGAGAAGAAAATCGCTTCTTGTGCCATGAGACCACGGTTATAAGTGTCCATACAAAGAAGAGTCATATATATTAAGAGAGTTAACGGCATTGCAATAATCTGATAGCGTGCATTGTGGATTTGTATGGATTATATTTA
>NC_051412.1:22246001-22246212 GCF_015228065.2 Penaeus monodon
GTTTGCAAGTTTACAGAAATAGATTATTGCAACAGATACTCCTAATGGCTATGAAGATGATGACAAACAAATACACAGCAACGTGACAAAATTCAATAATAACGATATTACACGTACGGCAATATGAATGTGAAAATTATATAAAGTGAAAGAGGGGTGGGGAGGGCAGGGGGGTGAAGTAAGTAGAGGGGGACAGGGGAGGGCTCCACCA
>NC_051412.1:22246271-22246491 GCF_015228065.2 Penaeus monodon
TAGAGTTGATAGGGAGGGGGGGTTGATGGGCAATGGGGTTCATAGGGAAGAGTAGGAATGGGGAGAGGAGTGCGGTTAATGGGGAGGGAAGGGATTGGTGGGAGAGAAAATAATGGGGTTAATAGGGAAATAATGATGTGGAATTTGAAAATGATAGGAGGAAGGCCCGTAGGACAAACGTAATAGGAGGTAGCTAATAGAAAACTGGCGTTAAGTAAAG
>NC_051412.1:22246524-22246602 GCF_015228065.2 Penaeus monodon
ATATTTATCCAAGCATGCGCTCCTTAGACTTTTTCCGTCACCACAGTTCAGCGAGCGACTAGGAGACCGGAACGTACT
>NC_051412.1:22246924-22247164 GCF_015228065.2 Penaeus monodon
CCCATCTGTGAGGTTTGTTCGTCACCGAATATAGACCGTTGACATTCTTGGCTCGCGTATGGTCGTGCATACAAACATGCATAAAAATGGCATCTTCCTGACCAATCCTTGGCGAGCTATAAATAGAGTCTCTGTCTATCTCAAACCTCTCGTCGCGACTTTGTTTACGCCAAACTATCACGATCGATGGTTTTCAGCGAGATGAGAGGAGGAAAATGATGTTCTTTTAATTGCAACGTC
>NC_051412.1:22247196-22247744 GCF_015228065.2 Penaeus monodon
ATTAGGATTAATGGATATGATTTTGCTTTTCCTTGGAGCGTGCGGTCCTATGACTTCCCGCGTTCGCATTCCTTCGCGGAGAGGATTCGTCCTTTGTTTTTGTAGCTAGATATTAAATAAGGAAGCAAAAAGGGACGCCAGAACGAAACCCGAGTATAACATGGATGGGGAACAGATAAACTAATTAAAACAGAGAAGTGAAACAGAAGAATTAACACGATATCTCGGGAGACAGACGCGCGCTCTGACGCACCTGTCCCGAAGGATTGAGTTGCGTTGAGTGACGTCACACACACACGTGACTCTTGCCAACAGATCAGCTGACGAAGTAAACAGTCATGGTGCTATATTCTGAAGATGAGGCTTAGCAATGCAGTTGGTATCCACAATAGACGTTGCGCCATCGATTGGTCATCGTCGTACAACATTATTGTGGGTATGGATATTTTTGTTGATTTCTTTGTGAATGAAAATGTATGTGGGGAGGGTTGGAAAGCGTTAATTATTTGTAGTTTGTTGCTCTCACTCGTTATTTTCGGTTCCTGTAA
>NC_051412.1:22248010-22248109 GCF_015228065.2 Penaeus monodon
TCTACGTATCTCTCTCCTCATACAAATACGCACTTGCCTCTTTTCTATTTATACCCCCTGTCTTTCCTCCCCTTTCTCCCTTACTCAGAAATAAGCCCC
>NC_051412.1:22248362-22248522 GCF_015228065.2 Penaeus monodon
GACTTCCCTAAACAAACAGATACATAACTCCCCTCTCCCTGCACCCCCCCATCCCCCCCACTCCACTCACCCAGAGACCTGTTCACTCCATCAGCATGAACTCCCCCCTCCCCCCTCCCCATTCCACCCTCAAACCATCCCTACGTGTGAGTCAGTGGCG
>NC_051412.1:22248580-22248710 GCF_015228065.2 Penaeus monodon
AACATCACCCTCGAGGAAAAGGATGCTAACATCGACTACTTGGAACAGCACTCACTCTCCAAAATATCTTTCTTGTTAACTAGGGTGTCGCACTAGTCATTTTACTGACTCCCGCGGCCCACGATTCTTT
>NC_051412.1:22249752-22249867 GCF_015228065.2 Penaeus monodon
CCCTCCGCCCAGACCTCACCTCGAAAATATCCTCCTACGAGCCACGCACCGCCTCGCGGACCGGAACATCGTTATAAACAATACCACGAAAAGCGTGACGTCACAGTCCGGGCAG
>NC_051412.1:22250230-22250371 GCF_015228065.2 Penaeus monodon
GGCGTGTCTCGTGAGTTCTACTTTTAGGGGCGTGACGTTGGCTTGTTGTCTGCGAGGGTGACTAGGAGGATGACTGACTGACGGGGATGTGAGTGAAGAGAGAGGCTGACTGGGTGCGGTGAGTAATGGTGGTGGGGGTTT
>NC_051412.1:22250498-22250567 GCF_015228065.2 Penaeus monodon
CAGACAGACAAGATACGTTTACCATCCTTCCCTATTCCCTGTCCCTCCTTCTTCGTCCCCTCCCACCCA
>NC_051412.1:22250848-22250994 GCF_015228065.2 Penaeus monodon
ACGTCGAGACCTACGCATCACCCAAGCTCCTGCAGTGACGTCATCCTGTGTTACGTATTCTTCGCACTTTTACAGGTGGGCGGAGCCAATGTAGGTCCGAGAATAGAAACAAAACAAAAAATGAAATAGCAGTTTGCATGACGTCG
>NC_051412.1:22251625-22251935 GCF_015228065.2 Penaeus monodon
TTCTCTACAATACACAAAGTAGAGAAACGTGTCCACAGAAACATATCCTGAACCTAATTCGCCAAGATGGGATTTCATGACAAGACGTTTTTCCCAAATCTCCGTATAACTGTGTAAACACTTGCCAACAACGCACATAGTCTCAACCCGGGCCCAACGTTTTGCCAGGGAGAGAGGAAGTAATACTGGTTAGTTTCCCCTTCACCTTCTCGTTTTCTTTCTGACAGGCAGGATGCTGCGCTGTTACAGATGACCTTGCGGGAGAATATTGGAGATGTTATAGAATACGTAGTGTAAATAATGCCGTTTT
>NC_051412.1:22251958-22252222 GCF_015228065.2 Penaeus monodon
TTTTATCCAGTTGTTACGTATAACCAAAGTTAACGGAGAACCGATACATATATATTTCTTCTCATGAAGCGAGTCGCATTCAGAAAACAAAAATAGACGTGAGCAGCAACTCTCCCTTTCGGCAGAAATCATGGACGCATTTGTGACGCATTTATACCGTCGCTTCCGGCCTTGCTTCATAGCTATGCGCCGTGTAATATCCCTTATGTTCTTTTTGTGTCTCTGTTGCATTTCCTGGATCCAAATTCAGGGATGCAAATACGC
>NC_051412.1:22252286-22252791 GCF_015228065.2 Penaeus monodon
TGACGTTTCCTTTCCCTCCCTCCTTACCTTCCCCTCTCTCTCTCACCCCAGCGTCGCTCCAGACCCTTTTCCTCACCCCCCCCCTTGCCTAGATCTCAGCTCCGTCTCCACTCCCCTTGCGCTGTTCCTAGGCCGCCCTCCCTTCCCTCTACGCCGTCGCAACCCCTTACTTAACCCCCCCCCCCCCCTTTCCTCCCCTGCGCCTCTCTTCTTACGTCGTTCCAACCCCTTCCCCACCCCTTTTCCCCCTGCGCCATTCCCATCCCCTCCACCCCCTATCCCTCCCCGTGGGACAAGCAGTACCACCCTCCCCCTTCTCTTCCCCACTGCACTCACCCCCCCCACACTGCACTCATCCCCCTCCTCCCCTCTTCACTCTCTGATCTTCCCACTTCCCCGCTCCCCACTCTGTGTTCTCCCCCCCCCCTTCTCTCCTCCCTCCTTCCCCTCCCCTACCCTTCCCCGACACGCATATTACGGCGTCTTTTGTTGTTCGTTATAGGCC
>NC_051412.1:22252939-22253062 GCF_015228065.2 Penaeus monodon
GAGTATGTCCGGCCCGGTGTAAATGCCACCCGCTAAAGACACGCAGGAACGGTCTGTTTGCGCGTTGAGGAAATGGTCGGGGGATGAGATCGCTCGTGGTTTCTGTTAGATAACCTCTTGTTT
>NC_051412.1:22253313-22253740 GCF_015228065.2 Penaeus monodon
AAAAGAAGAAAAAGGAGCACGAGAAGATAAAAGTGGGGAGGTGCGAAAAACAGGAAATTATATAATGTAGATAATGATTATGTAAAGAGAAAAAGAAGTAAAATATATAAAGAAAGAAGTATTATAACAAGAAGAGAAGAGGAAGCAACAGGAACAGGAAAATAAATGAAAAAATGAAAGACAAAATCAAAGAAAAAATATAGGAAGAGGAACATACGAATAAAAGGCGAATAGAGGAACACGCAAAAAGGGGAAGGGGGAGAGGTGCAAGGAAAAAAAAATCAAGGAAGTTCCTGCAACATGCATTCAGTTTTCAGAGGAAATGAAAGTATATTAGAAAAATTTCTTATCATGACATATTTTTTTTGTGAGGATTTTATTTTTCGTTGCCTGTGGTATTAGAAGTTAGCTCGTTTGTTATTATGTT
>NC_051412.1:22254109-22254282 GCF_015228065.2 Penaeus monodon
GCTAAACGAACGTCAAGCAGGACCATTTACGTCAAAAAAGTACCTCAGAAGTAGGATGATTCAGAAAGCTGTAGGAAAATGTAATGTTCAATAAAGAAGGAAAATAATATCAAGGCAACGTATATATATATATTTTTTTTATCTATTGTCTGAACATTCATATCTCTCTCTCT
>NC_051412.1:22254393-22254812 GCF_015228065.2 Penaeus monodon
TTGTTTTTATTGTTCTATCTATTCATTTCATTTTCTCATCAAATGCAGAAAGACTCTTACCCCCAGGAACGCCAGTCGGGGATTTCCTGTGATGATAACGCCCTATGCTTGTGTGTCGCTTAAAGAATTCTGTGAAGCATGTCGACTAGTTCCTCCTCATGTGGCAGAAGGGAAGTCCATTCTGAGCAACTGTGTCCCCTTTGTGTCACAGAGAGAAAAAATGTCATACCTTTTTTTTCTTTGTTAAGAGAGAAACACCTGGGATTCATACAGGTAATTTACTTATTCTTGTATGTTGCCTTCCGGTGTGAGAGTGCATAGGTAGGAAAATAGATGTTTTGGGTGTATAGAAGAGTCACTTCAGGGGAAATTGACAGTAATTGACCTTTTCCTGTCTTGTTAATACCGATGTTGTTGTT
>NC_051412.1:22254913-22255131 GCF_015228065.2 Penaeus monodon
TAGTATTATTGTCTTCTTTGCTATCAGTTTTATCACCACCCATATTAGTATATACTTAGACTATCATCTTCCTTTTCTCATCATTGAAATATACTCCTCTGTATGCACAATTTGACAAACAAAATGCAAACATCTACTAACAAAATATTCCAAATCCTGCGAGAAATGTGTTTTGTGACAGAAATCAAGGTCAGCATGAAAAGAGACCAGGTACCACA
>NC_051412.1:22255467-22255562 GCF_015228065.2 Penaeus monodon
CAAGTTGGGCGGGAGTAACACCTAGCCTTGACCTCAATAAGTAGTTGTATGTTGCAACCGGCTAAAGGCGCAACGTAGCAGCCTATTTACCATTC
>NC_051412.1:22255718-22256290 GCF_015228065.2 Penaeus monodon
TCAATATTGATAGTTGTTCCATAAATAATGATTATTCTAGATATGCAATGTTAAAATGTGATGTACTAACCCATTACCACCGATGAACCAAATCATGACCCAACA
This sequence comes from Penaeus monodon, assembly GCF_015228065.2. Taxonomy (NCBI): domain Eukaryota; kingdom Metazoa; phylum Arthropoda; class Malacostraca; order Decapoda; family Penaeidae; genus Penaeus; species Penaeus monodon. Next base: position 22,255,824 of record NC_051412.1, read on the forward strand.
GGAAATTTACGCCAAGTGAGTCATTTGCATAAACAAATATCGTTTGTGGGAAATGGATGACGAGGACTATTCACCACTCCTCTTCCTTTTTCCTCTTTCATCACTTCTTCCTTTCTCTTTCCTGTTTCTCTACTATCTTTTTCGGTGACTTTTCTTATCTTTTAATTTTCCTTTCCACATCTTTTTGCTCTTTTTTTCACCCCTTTCTTTTCCTCTTTTCCCTACCCCTTCCACTTTTTTGACTCTCCGTTCTTTCTCCACTTCCTCCTCTTCCTTTTTTTCCTCACTCGCCGCTCTCCCATGCTTCCCTCTCCCCATCCTCTTAATTTTCCCTATTACAGACTTTCCTTCTCCCTCCCCCTCTTTTAACCTCTCTCACTACCCCTCTTTCCTTTTTCTTTCCTTCCCCCTCTCCTACCTCTTTTCCTTCTCCTCCCCTTGTCTTTCTCACCCCCCCATTCCTTCCC
>NC_051412.1:22256476-22256644 GCF_015228065.2 Penaeus monodon
TTACCAACTCAGCAACGCAGAACTATCACAAGATGCAACTCACCGGAAAATGAAGAAAAGAATCTTCGAGCTGAAGAATATGACGCGGACGATAAGGAGAACTAAGAACTGAGATGCAAGGAATAGTTGGCCAAAGTTTCCGAAGAAAAGGACGCTGTTTCTTCCTCT
>NC_051412.1:22257417-22257796 GCF_015228065.2 Penaeus monodon
GTAGATTTTATTTTATTGCCTTAGGCCTAATGCCATTGCCACGTCACTGAATACTCTAACTCAATCATTGTTTTAATCATCTGTGCTAATGGCGCACCAATCTAAAACTACTCTTTAAAAACAAAAACAGCTATTAGAAATGCTTACTAATCTGTTAGAAAAATGAGTGGATTCCATTTTCACTTGATTTCGATTAGCTGATCGCTTGAGCAATCTCCCCGATCGTCTCTCATGGTTAATTCGTAGGAAAACGTGTGGCAGCGGTGGGATTCGAACCCACGCCTCCGAAGAGACTGGTGCCTTAAACCAGCGCCTTAGACCGCTCGGCCACGCTACCTATACCCTTCGCCTTACCATGGTGTCTTGTAACTTTTCCTGT
>NC_051412.1:22257828-22257936 GCF_015228065.2 Penaeus monodon
TAAATTTTTGTTATATGAGAAAGGTCATTGTCGTTTCTTTGAGGTTTATTCATATTTATGGGTAAGGTGTAAACATTAACTGTTTATAGTTCAAAACCAAGTTAAACC
>NC_051412.1:22258287-22258801 GCF_015228065.2 Penaeus monodon
ATTTGTCACTTTTAACGATCTATTTTGAGAAGAACGCCAATAACATTTGAGTGAACGATAAGCACGAATTTAAACTATTCAGCCAAGCGTTCATTTTCCAAACCCAGGCATACCAGAAGTTGTGTCAAGAGTGGGATTCGAACCTCTGCTCTCGGCTCTCAGCATCTGAAGGCGCGGCGACAGAGATTCGAACCCACGACGAAAGTAAAAACCTGTGTCAGAAGTGGGATTCGAACCCACGCCCGGAAGACCGGACTGCGACCTGAACGCAGCGCCTTGGACCGCTCGGCCATCCTGACTACACTCAGCGAAAAACACATGACATTTTAATAGAAAATCTTTACTCAGCTTATTATCTCCGAGGTTTTATGCATAAACAATAAGGATAAATAGGGGAGAGTTCCGGCGATTACATGCAAAGGATGTAAGTTACCATAAGTTTTCAAAGCCAAACGAGGCAACACGCGGCGCTGCAGTGAGATAATCAACAGGTAATTGCATGTTTCAAGGAACT
>NC_051412.1:22258979-22259723 GCF_015228065.2 Penaeus monodon
AATATCAGAAAGAAGAATGTAATGACGATTTTCAGGGTAGAAAGTGACAGTATTTTCTGAAGAAAGTATCACTTAAGTTTAGATGCCGTTTATTTGCAGTCATACATTAATTTTCTTTATTCCTCTATTAATTTTTACCATTTTACTAATAGTTGTTTATGGTAGGGAATTATTACATGACAGGCAGTTATTTTAGTGAATATCAGCGAGTAACAAAACAGCAAATCGCCTAAGTGCTTTTATGATAAGGAAATAACTCTTAAGTATTTATTATAACAGAATACATCAGACCAAAAGTTATTCTAAAGACGCATCCATTTTTTTTCGTATTGCGTTTACTTCAAAGTATAACATGAAATATATTGAAGTTATTTAGTTCGGAAAAGTAGGGAATTTAAGTTCTGAATGCTATTGTTCAAATTCATGTAAAATATCTATATTCTAAAAGTACGTCAATGAAGACCTCAGCTGTTGAAACTATAGACAATAAAAAGATATGTAAAATAAAGTTTTAATTGTTTATGATTATTAAACTTCATTGTTATTGTTGAATCTGTAGATGCTTGTGTGGGTGATATAATTCTATTTGATATACAGTAATATAACAAAGATAACTTCATGACAGACAATAGTAACAACAAACCTAGTAGTAGCATTGACATTAGTTAAAATAAGCGCTAATATTGGACCAGGAGATACAATTGCAACAACCGAAATAACATCAACGACAATTATAGTAACAGC
>NC_051412.1:22259862-22260067 GCF_015228065.2 Penaeus monodon
AATTTCCTCTGTCTTCCCCCTCAAAAGAAATCAAGGAAAAAATAACACAAAATAAAGATTAGCTAAAATACACCCCCCCCTCCCCATCCCCCCGCCACTCCATCAAACGTTTGTACCTCCAACCCCCAGCACGCGGTCGGTCCAGCGCCACGAACCACACAACCATAGCAACACCACCTAAAAAAAAAATCCCTGTCCCCCTCAC
>NC_051412.1:22260121-22260494 GCF_015228065.2 Penaeus monodon
TTGAAAATTAAATCCACCAGCCACATTTTCCCAAACGTTTGCACCTCCAGCAACCACCACGCGGATCGTCCAGCGTCCACGTGGCTGAGCGGGTGTGGACCTCTGCTCCATAGAAAACGGTCCTCGAGGATGGACTTCGATAAGCCGTCTGCGTCACGCGTCTGTGCGCGTTTCTCCCCCAACGTGCGTGTCGTAAAGTAGAGTGCTCATGACAATGGAGTTTTGCTGGATGAAGTGATGCGACCGCCACCTGCCCATCGATAGCTGTTGCCACCTGCTCCATGTGTCATATCCGGCCATGAGTAAGGCAATACGATGTTTCATTTTACAAAGGGTTGATGAATATTAAACAAGGTGTTCTTGATTGTGTTTC
>NC_051412.1:22261062-22262458 GCF_015228065.2 Penaeus monodon
GTGCATATGCCTGAGACAAATGCTGAAATTGTGGGGTTCGTTATTTCGAGTGAATTCATTTATTTTGCCAACCGGTCAGATATTGTAATGAAGACCTGGCGTACACTACATGTCTGGAAAGCGGACACTACTCAGGTATGCAAATTGCAGCTTTGGTTATGTACTCCCTTTGTAATTCTATTTCACTGCCTTTCACACTGTATTTTGAGCGTCGGATAGTTGTTATTGCTTCCTTTTAGTTGGGCATCGTAAGTCATGCTGAATGATGAGTCAAGTGACCAGCCCAGGCTAAGTGCGCAATTCCCTGCGCTGCAGTCAAATGGCATTTTTTGTTGCCTGGCGATGATCTCGGCCGTTTTTCCCTCTTACAAAACAGCGCGCGTCCTAACGGTTATTCGAACATCTACTCCCGACTTCTTTTGTTTCGCAGGTAATTAGTGTTTGCATAATAGACTAACCTTCAGTGATCCCTCGATACCCTCCCGCCCTCCTGGAACCGCCCACATTCCATGACGTCTCCCTCCACGCCCTTCTTTTGGCCACGCTCGCGGGCCCCTCGCCCTCCGACCTTGAGACAGCCAGACGCACACGCACCAAATCCTGGGAATTGTGGGTCAGCTGGTGCCCGGGCCCTTTGGAAGTGTGGCTGAACTCCTGAAGGCCACGCGAGGCGCCTTGGAAAAGCACAGCTGCCACGCGACCACGCCACCTGCAGAAAGAGTTGGAGTTGGTGCTCGGACGCCGAGACTCAGCGCGGGTCAGCTGGCCTGCGACTCTCCCGAAAGTCTTTGAACTCTGGAAGGCCATGCAGGCGGCAGGATGGAGGCGGCAGCTGCCACGCGACCACGCCACCTGCAGGAGGCGATGTTGACGCAGCAGGAAAACGGTCGTACATGACGCCAGGTACGATGCAGATGTCGGTTGAGCCTTGTTTACAAACAGACCTTCCCCCGCAGTACGTAAATAAACCAGTGGAAGACAATCCCTCTTTGCCGCCGCTCAGCCGCCGTCCACAGCCGAGCCACGCATTTCCCCCTTTGTCCGAGGAGACGAGGTGGGCCTCCGAGGGCCTCTCTCCGAGGTCACGCCATAGGCCAACTGGTGGTCGAATCTTCTAGGTGTCTATGAACTCTCGAAGGCCACGAGGGATGCGGCAGCTGCCACGCGCCCACCACACCTGCGGCAGCGAGGGGGCGGCGACGGAGATGCCGCGCTACCACAAAGGCCGGAAAGCGGGTGCGTCTGGCGTGCGTGTGTGCAGTGGTTGGGGGAGGGAAGGCAGGTGGCGGTCATTCGCTATTAAGTGTGTTTCTCCTTCAACTCTTTGGCCAAGGTCATGGGCTATTGACCTCTTAATTATTACCCTCGCGATACAGGATGGACACACAAGAAGCAG
>NC_051412.1:22262517-22262659 GCF_015228065.2 Penaeus monodon
TGGAAGAGCGATCATTCTGCGATCCCGTCCGTCCGCATCAACACAACGACAATGGACAAAATAGAGAAACAATAACAGGAGCGAAGATCTCATCAGATTTATCCACGCATCACCCTTGAACCTCGACCTATCCATGGAACAA
>NC_051412.1:22262701-22263270 GCF_015228065.2 Penaeus monodon
CAATGACATGCGCGCACAACGAACTCGAAATATCGCAAGGAAATTATCCAGACAACGATTGGTCACATCTCCCGATAATTGGGCAGCGGAAGGCCAGCGTGGCAGACTCGGACAGCGGCGGGCAGGTGGTCAAACCCGAGCCACAAGGTCACAGGATGATGACCTGGGAGGCTCAACAGGGGAGTCCGCTCCCACGAAGGGCCGTGATAGCGTTAACATGTTAGTTCCTCTTGAGTGATTTTCAAGCCGTCGAATTGGAGGGTCGTCTTGATATCGACTTTCACTGAGAACTTGGCTATTTTTATCTGCAAACCTAAGTGGTGTTAGTGCTTGCGTTTAAGAATTTAGAAGGAAAGACTCTGCGGTTCCATTTTCTTTGCGGTGGCTCGCAACAGGCTGCGACCGTCGCTCCGTAACAAATCATTATGATTTATATTATCGACCCACCGGCGCGACACGTGTTTGTTTTGATATCAATTATAATCACGCGTCCAATGGAAACACAATTTGTGCGCTTGACATTAACAAAGCGAGTAATGAAGGAGGTGTAAATCTCCTGCAGGAAAAGT
>NC_051412.1:22263715-22264130 GCF_015228065.2 Penaeus monodon
CATACGATCAGACGACCTTTAATATCAAATGGGTGAGGCGCGAGAAGGCCCGATCGAGACTCTCATGCACTGCCTCTCGAGGATTCCCTTGACACCAGCCACTCAAGCAAAGGTTGTTATAACATCACCTCGCCAACGGGACCAAAACCTCCTCCTCCGTTCCTCTGTTCTCGCCCAAAGGAACCCTCTCTCAAACGCACTACTTTCATACTCTTGTATCCTCTAAGATTTCTTTCATCTCGACGAAAAGAGTAATGAGAAGAGGTATCGAATAAGATTTCTCAGAAGTGTAAATCCCGACTAATTATAGATGATACACATGCATTTTCTCCTTTCCATGAATAGCGCCCCCTTCCCCTGCGCAACGCTCCCTGGACACAAAGGGGGAGAAATCACAGACAAAGATCGCGGCGCA
>NC_051412.1:22264160-22264275 GCF_015228065.2 Penaeus monodon
CAGGGGCTGTGCGTCAAGGGGAAGACATGTACGTAAGATGGGGTTAAAACACCGTAAAAAGAAGAGAGGCAGATACGTAACGAGGACCAGTTTTACGAAGAGCTCTGAAGGTATT
>NC_051412.1:22264300-22265073 GCF_015228065.2 Penaeus monodon
GTTCAGAAAATAATAATAATAATGAAAAATCAGTGTCGTAAGAATGTAGAGTGGGATAAGAGGGTAAAAAGCGTAAATATTTCTGCTGGTGTCTGCTCCCTCATGGTGCGCAGACCGAAGTCATGGGGCCAGGTGGCAGGCGAGGCGACCCGACCAACAAAAAACTTTGACGCTGTAACTCCACGCTTGGCTCGCTAGCTCGCTCTTGTCCACGCGTATTGCTTCAGCGACACCACCTGCCGTCCTTCGCTGTTACCACCTGCGCCGCTGTTACCACCTGCCGCCCTTGCTGTTGCTGTCTACTGGCTGCTCCAGAGGTTGTTTTGATTCGGGACGAAGGCGTGGACAAAGAATATGCGCGCGCTTTTGTCACTAAATATAGCTTCATCCTCATGTTGTAATTGCCTTCAGGAACAGCCTCCGTATGAGTCGCTATCCTCATCTGATCGAACCAGCTGTCAACACCGCATGACAACACTGCCGTACGCCATCTGACAACTCCATCTATGTACCACCTGGCAACACCGCGATGACTCACTACCTGCCCGGGATATCACGTTCTCACGCTCTAAACACACAATCATCAATCTCAACCGCTGTCCCTAAAATCATCACTATTGCTATCCACCCATTCATCATCTTCGCCTCTTCGTCTAACGTGAACATTCGTCAGCCATTAATTTTCTAATCAGCACCATGAGTGTCAGCATCCTCCCCCCCCCCCGGATTCATTCCCGATTGAGCATCTGTTTTGCCTCTCTCTCCCCCCCCCT
>NC_051412.1:22265245-22265437 GCF_015228065.2 Penaeus monodon
GATTCTCTTTACTCCTCCCTTGCTCTCCTTCCCCTTTCCATTACAGAAAGGCACTCCTAATAGCATAATATCATTAAGGCTAGTATAGAATACCTCACTTTGCATAGGACCCGGCGATGTGGAAAAAAAGGATGCCAGTATCAATATGAAAGGGATCCTGAAGAAGGTGCCTTTATTATTGCATGTCGCAAG
>NC_051412.1:22265819-22267246 GCF_015228065.2 Penaeus monodon
CCGAGAAGCAGAGGCAAAAGCCAGAGAGACGGCGAGTGACGAACAGAGAAACAGAAAATGAAAGAGTGATCTTATTTGCCCTTCTCCCCCCCCTCCTCCTCCCACCCCCATCTCCTTGAAGGACCTTGCTGTGCGGAGAGATCAGCCTGACGAGAAGCAGCTGCTGACTTCAGCTTTGCTAGGCAATTTATACCCTTACGTGCGCGCTGGTTCCGCCCCCGATGAGATGTCTGCCGTCATTTCCGCTTTGGTGTTCGTGGGGTGATGGGGGGGACATGGGTCAGGGAGGCGGAGGACATGCCAGAAGGAGGAGGGGGTGGAAGGAGGAGGGGGCGGAAGGAGGAGGGGGTGGAAGGAGGAGGGGGTGGAAGGAGGAGGGGGTGGAAGGAGGAGGGGGTGGAAGGAGGAGGGGGTAGAAGGAGGAGGGGGTGGAAGGAGGAGGGGGTGGAAGCAGGAGGAGGGGTGGAAATAGGAGGGGTTGGAGGGTGGGAAGGTGGGGAAAGGGGGAGAAGAATGGGGTGGTGGAGGACGGAGGGGGAAGAAGAGGGAGAAGAAGGGAGGGTGAGGGAGAAGGAGAAGGGAGGGGGAGGGGGAAGGAGAAAGGAGGGGTGAAGGAGGGGAAAGGGAGGGCGAAAAGAAGGGCGGGATGACGGAGGAAAAGGGGGGGAAAGCAGGGCGGGGTGAGGGAGGGAATAAGAGGGAAAGAAGAGAGGCAGAAAGGGGGAAGAGGGAGAAAAGTGGGGAGGAAAGAAAGGAGGGAAGAAGGAAGAAGAGAGAAAATGAGACGAGAGGAAAAGGAAAAGAAGAATACAGAACAGAGACACAGTAACCGTGGAGGAAAACAAGGAAAATAAACAAAAGAGAGAGACAGAAAATCGATATATAGGATGATTGTTAGAATATCTGCAACACTATCATCGCCCCAAAAAATGGAATTATCGGCCATTACCACTTCCATTATTACAATTAACCCCTTCCATTAGACATCGTGTCCTGGTGTCACGTAATCACTATCCTCACCATCACAGCATTATCCTCCTGTCACCATCAGGGTCACTATAGCAATTACCACTCCTTCTGGGTACCCGAGTCCTTTCATGTTTCCAAGGAACAACGGAATGACCACGACTTCTAGGATACCTTCGAAACTCCGGAAATTGTCCAAAGGTCAGGACGCGCAGCCAATTCCGTTCTCCGTGTCTCTCGCTTGCCGGATTTTCGGTTGTTTTTGTATCGGGGGGAGAGGGGGGTGGGTGGGTTAAATGGAGTGCTTGGTAAGGGATCTTTATTGAAGGGAGGTGTGATGATGGAGGAAAGCTTATCGGGTCTCTGTGTATGTTCAAGAAGGCACACGAGGAGGAAATGTAGGTGTATATATACACATAGCGATGTGTACAACGTGCGCTCCGTCACATACACACGCGCCA
>NC_051412.1:22267551-22267708 GCF_015228065.2 Penaeus monodon
ACAGGATGCTCGCTACGCGTGGCACCGCCATTAGGGAGAATGCCTCGAGCTAAGACGCCGACGCACCGAGCGGACAAAGGCTTAAGGTTCGCGCGTGGCAGCCCCAAGACGTTCCTTGTATCCTGCAGCTGCAATACCACGTGACTTGGTACCCTAA
>NC_051412.1:22267801-22267904 GCF_015228065.2 Penaeus monodon
TCTAAAACCGTACCTTCAACTGTACCCCAGGTAAGCGCGCCTACCTCTGTCTTCACCCGCTTGTGTGTTATGCTTCTTTTTTTATTCTTGTTGTATATGCCTG
>NC_051412.1:22268005-22268094 GCF_015228065.2 Penaeus monodon
TTCTTATCAATAATGCACTCCTTCTACACTATCATTACCCAAATTATCATAATTAATCAACACAATATTCAACGTGTCCAATAATTTGG
>NC_051412.1:22268188-22268299 GCF_015228065.2 Penaeus monodon
ATTACGCAACACATACCTTCAGGAAAGTATCACAAGCGACGGAGGTGGAGACTGCGTGTTTACAAAAGGCAACATTTAACTAACTTGTGCGTGAGACCAAAAGCGCATTTG
>NC_051412.1:22269702-22269810 GCF_015228065.2 Penaeus monodon
TCAAACGAAGGACTAAGAGAAAGGTGACGTAATCTCTAAGCAAGTCAGGAAGGATTCACCATTTCTGGCTTTTTGGCGACAGATCTGTGCGGACCGACGCCGTGAGTG
>NC_051412.1:22270230-22270506 GCF_015228065.2 Penaeus monodon
CGCTACTTTTTATATGAAATAAAGATTATTTTTTACGTCATACACACATATTTACCTGCATAAACATTTTTATTGCAAATGGAAAGTAAATGACTTATTTGTTTACTCATATTATTGCATAAATCGTGATTCTCTATGAATCTATGCAGCATCTTATTTTTAATATTTTCACTGTTATTTGATTACTGATCTGCATGTGCCCGTGCATTACATAAAGGCAGACTTGTTATATATGGCACGAAGAGAGAGCATATGTGTGTGTTCATGCTTGTGTAA
>NC_051412.1:22270870-22271061 GCF_015228065.2 Penaeus monodon
TTAACATGTGACTGAATAATCATGCGCATGTCTCGCGTCTCACGTTTCATAGCAACTACCGTTCACACCGCCACACGTCTTGTTGTTAAAAAAAAAAAAATAAATAAATAGATGAATAAGAATAAGAGACTTATGTAAAATGAAAAAAAATAAAAAAGATAAAAAGGGAGGGAGTAGGATGAGGTGGCTTG
>NC_051412.1:22271653-22271837 GCF_015228065.2 Penaeus monodon
GGAGTTAAGCTTGTACTCTTGCCTCACCTGCGACGCACTTTTCAGATGACTGTCGTGTTGCGTAATGGCCGGGGCAAGTGAGTGTGCCCGACGGACGACCGACAGACTGGCTATTCACACTGCTAACGCCATGTCGCTAAGCCTCTGGGAGGACTGCGCGTGTGCTGCTGTTCGCCACCTACTC
>NC_051412.1:22272196-22273026 GCF_015228065.2 Penaeus monodon
GAAAATAAAAAGTGTACTGAAATAGATGGACTGATCGATGTGTATATATTCCGCATTATTTTTTTTCCCTTTTTAATCCCTTTTATGATTGTCTATTCTCTTCATTCTCTTCACTCATCCCCTCACCTCCTTTCTTCTCCTCTTCTCTTATCCTCCCCTTCGTTTCTTGCTCCCCTCCTTTCTCTTTTTCTTTTGCTCCCTTCGTCTCCCTCCCCTCCCCTCTCCTGTTTCCTCCTTTTCACAAACCCATCCCTTATCCCCCTCCTCCCTTCCTCTTCCGTTCTCCCTCATCCTGGAATATCTTTCACCCCCCCCCTTCCCCTCATTCTTCCTTCCCTCCTTATTCTCTCTTACCTTTTCCCCTCTCCTCTTCTACCTCCTCTTTCCCTCTCCCTCTCCCTCTTCTCCTCTATCCCTCCTCTCCTCCTCCCTCTCCCTCCCTCTCTCTCCCCCTCTTCTCTGTCTCTCCTCTCCCCATTCCTCCCTCCCCCTCCCCCTCCCTCTCTCTCCTTCCCCTCTCCTCCTCTATCTCTCCTCTCCCCCTCCCCCCCATCTCCCTCCTGGAATCCCTCGCCGCGCCGGGATGCTGCGTCTCGGCTGGAAGGAGGCAAGCCACGTGCTCTGTTACTATTTCCGTTGTCACAGGCGCCGAGGAGTGTGCAGAACCGCCTTTGTTATGGGCAGCAGAATCGGTGTCCTCGACTCACTCGCTCTTCTCGTGTAATTGGAACTTACTATTTTATCTTATATTTTTGCCTCTTTTTTCACTTTTTTTTTTGTGAGTGTGATAGTTTTTTTTTATGATGGGGGGGTTGGGGATCCGGTTGTCT
>NC_051412.1:22274403-22274710 GCF_015228065.2 Penaeus monodon
TTACCTGGCCATCTGTCCATATGTAGACATTAAGCTCGAAATAGCACTACCATTTCCTTCTTTCAGCACGAAAAAAAAAAGACATGATTATAGTAATCCTTGATATTACCATCATAAACAGCGCTTCCCTTTATCAAATGGGTTCTTCCAAGATGATCATTATCGGCGTGATCACTTCTCAACATTAAGTCATTACGTCCTTGCGGAGACCAGGTTCCTGCACATCTCGCTCCCTACTTCCTGTTTCTCATCTCGCGTGCCTCGGTCTTGCCTTCGTTCTCTGCATCCTCTTCCGGCACCGCACCCA
>NC_051412.1:22275113-22275233 GCF_015228065.2 Penaeus monodon
GACCCCACTATCATTACCGACCTTGCACATTGCCTATTTTCAACCATGAGGTAGTCTCAGCCCACGCATAAAAGATTTTTTTTCCCTTTAACCTTACCACCTCCTCGTAAACTACCATAA
>NC_051412.1:22275646-22276088 GCF_015228065.2 Penaeus monodon
ACAGCTGGTTTGCCGCCCGTCCTTGTTACGTCGATGTCTGCGGGGAGAATCGTTCTCTGGGTAGCGTAATTATCCCGTTCCTTCTCGTTCTTCCTGTTTCTTCAAGGCGTGAATGAAAGCGGTATTCAAGAAAGATATATTTTTTTTCCTTCTTCTTGCTAATCTCCTTCTTTCGTCCTGGCCTTTGTTCTTCCTGTTTCTTCAGGGCGGGAATGAAGGAAGCACACACACACACACAAAAAAAAAAGATATTCTCTTATTTCTCTCTGTTCTCCGTCTTTCGTCCTGGGTTTTCGTTCATTTCTTTCTCCTATGGGGCTTTTAAGGGAACCTGTTCGTCTTCCTGGCAGCAGCTGGCCTACCTAGCAACTGCAGGTGCCAGTGCAACGTGGGGTTTGGGCTGGCGACTCAGGGGGGAGGGGGTCGTAGTAAGGAAGTGGAC
>NC_051412.1:22277184-22277263 GCF_015228065.2 Penaeus monodon
GACGTAAGCGTGAAGAACAGCTGACATATTTTCTTGTCTTGATCACCTCTTGTCTTGAACTAAAAATGTGAGGGAGTGA
>NC_051412.1:22279806-22280137 GCF_015228065.2 Penaeus monodon
CGAAGCACCAACGCACGCCCTGAGTCCTTTGTCCTGTAGACGCAACATTAGTGTCACCATAGATAGCGTTTTGCCCGTCGGCTGTCTGCACTTTATTATCAGTACGAAATTAAAACAAACTGTCACGTTATACAGAATTCAGTCCTAACCAGCAACTTGAACCATCAATCGGTGTCAAGTTAACTTTCTTAGTCAAGGGGGCCGCCTAATATATCTGTCGGGATAACCGCTATGGATCTGCTCGAATCAAGCTTTCTTTTCTTTTCGACTGCTTCTTCTTCCCTTTTTAACCCTGGATCTCTTTCATCTTATTTTTTAAAGGTCTGTTTCA
>NC_051412.1:22280658-22280960 GCF_015228065.2 Penaeus monodon
TTTTCTCCATTTCTCACTTTCTTTAAGGATATGTATACAGCCAGTCTTGTCTCAGTCCATCTCGTAAACTTAAACACTTTCTGATTGTTCGCTGCCTTAATTGGATAAGTTTGGCGTGTGTGATTTCTCAGGGATTAGGCCGACCATAAGGCTCAGTTTGGCAAGCTTTACGACTTAGATATGGCCTAATAAACATGAAGAATGGCATTATCCATTCTGAGCTTCTCTGTTTCCTACTTGTCTTGAGTTTCGCAAAAAATGCCGACACTAAATGGGAGTTGTTAGATGGAGGGGCCTCGGGT
>NC_051412.1:22282144-22282396 GCF_015228065.2 Penaeus monodon
TGAGTTTCAGATGATTTTTAAAATTTAAAAATAGGACAGGTTGTGCAATGAAGGAGACTAGAAATTACGATTTGTAAATTGATGAATTAAAATCCCTGAGTATTTGATATCATCTTGCTGAAAACATTTTGATTTGTGCAATATGCAATGACGAGCTGAATATTGACTAATATGTGTAATGTTATCACAAATATTTAATAAACACTAACATGCACTTAAGTGGAAATATATTTATTTAGTATATCTATGCAT
>NC_051412.1:22283309-22283862 GCF_015228065.2 Penaeus monodon
TTTCTATTTTCTTTTGCTTTTGGTCTAAAAAAGAAGAAAAAGAAAATGTATGTAATAACTACTTTCATCGTGAAGGATTTACGATCTCACATCCGAATCCCGGTAACGTAAACTGGAAATTTATAGCCTAGCAACGGTCGGTCGTTTTATAAGCGTGAAAACCACTTTACCTTCTTTTAACGAATCAAAACAAGAGTCCAGGACATTTCCACCGCAAACATACGAGATTTTTGAGTCGAGCTGTAATTTCTGGCTAACTAAGGCAGCTTTCCCATAACGTAGGTCTATATATCAATGTCGCAAGTTACTGACCACGGCGACCAATTCGGCCGTTTCAAAGGTACCCAGTAGTATTTAGGCCTACATGTTATACGCTACGTATTGTACCTGCGCGTTACCCGGTGTGGCCGTGTGCCCCGGTATCCGCGAGGGGCATATACCCAAGTATGACGACTGTTACACCTTTTGTTTATGAGTGACCGAAGGACCTCAGAACTCACCAATTTGGAGGTCCTCTGCTCTGATTTTTTTCCTTTTTGTAAACTGTGTCAAA
>NC_051412.1:22283911-22285353 GCF_015228065.2 Penaeus monodon
AAGTTCGACGACATTCTGTGTATATGCCAGCTTCACGTTTTTGCGTTACTCCAAGATCGGCTGACAATACGAAAATAAACAAGCATTTTCCCCGTTTTACTGCGAATCCACAGAAACGGACCTATACAAACCGCATTAAACTAAGCTACTTAAATCACCTACATATTTCTTAAGATCAAAAACTATTCCTTTAGCCTTTAACAAAATATGCCCTTCATTTCCCTTTCCTTTCCGCTCTCCTTTTGAACCTCCCCGGGTCCTATTTCTCAAAGGGCGCGATGAACACATTTCAGGAACATTCTACAGGAATGCACTTGGCCTTTGGCTTCAGGGTATAGAGAGGTCTTAAACTGACGACCCAATAGTAGAGTGTTGTAAAGAGGTAAATGACTGGCTCGGTCGCAGCAGGCGGTAGAAATTACAGACCGGAGCTGCATTTAGTTAACGACCCTTGGACGGAGTTAACCTGCCTAACCGTCGTTGTATGTTCTTATTACAAAAGGGGGGAAAAAATCTCGGGTACTGTACCTGCGTTTGCTTTTGTACCCTCTGTGTAGTACATGGCGTTGTAATTTGTCCGCGCATGTTGATGTTTTATCTTTACATGCCTCCATCATGTGGTGGTAAGATGTAGATCCTTGTTGGTCTTGTGTACAGTTTGTATTACTTGTTATCACCCGGCGCTGCGTGGTACCTGTTTAGTCTGTGTACCCACGTGGTTAACCTTTGTACAATTGGTTCTTACACGTGTATAAATCTTTATCTGTGGCTTTACTTCATCTTGTGTGAACCTTTTTGTGTTTTACTCGCTGTGAACACGTGGTTGACGATGTAATACGCGGATTGGTGTATACTGTCTCTTTTTTTAATTAATGTTAAGTTAGACGTAAATGCATGTAGTCTCTGATCTGATACGGTCTTAGAACCACGCACGTGTACATGACTCACTAACTCACACATACACAAACAAACTAACAAACAAACCCCAGTAAGCATCCGGTCACAAACTTTCACATAATTACAAACATACAGAAAAAAAACAGTCACAAACACTCACAAAAACAAATGTTCAGAACAGGCTCTCACACATACACAAACAAGCAAAAACACAGCAACGGACACGCATACACACATAAGAAACGCCAACGCACACACATAAAAGACACACTCACGCACACAGACACATATACTTTCACACAGTCCCTCACACTCGGCATAAGAACATGTAAAATATTCTGCCTCTTCCAAATTTTTGCCTCGTAAAAGACCCGAAAACTCTTGTCATGCAACACACACTGTGTAGCTCGTTGCCAGTTCCAGAAATATATGAGTCTAAAACTGCAAATACAGTGAACTATATTTCAGTGAATCTGTTTGCAGTATGTATTTTATGTGGTTAGCCTTTTTTTTGTGTATATTTATTTGACTTAGTTTGGGTTCTC
>NC_051412.1:22286271-22286402 GCF_015228065.2 Penaeus monodon
ATGTCTCTATTCCTCCTGTCGCTCGGTATAGCCACGTGGCCTCAGAAAACGTATAGCAACTCTTGCGTAATTTCTCCTGGAAACCTTTCCTTTGTAAACCCTTTCGTGAGTACTCAAAGACCATCTGGAGC
>NC_051412.1:22286541-22286741 GCF_015228065.2 Penaeus monodon
AGGAAAAAAAGAGAGGAGATTGTTACACAGCACTTGCCCTTTTTCTTAATTTTTTTGTGTAATCACTCATCATAGAGTTAATGGTACATTGTAGGGTAATATGCACGCTTAAAGTGACAAATGGGAGTCTTGGGAAATTGTAACGGCCTACATTTTGGGGGAAGCGGGAGGGGGGGGGGGGGTGCACCACGCTGGGTTCA
>NC_051412.1:22287725-22287916 GCF_015228065.2 Penaeus monodon
TATTTCACGCATCATCACCTTCCTTAAGTATTTTTCTCTTTTTATAGCCTACCGTACTCGCCGATCTTCCCAACAAATGCCATGCGCATTTTATTATAACAATTATCAAGCTAACCACGAATTAGCATACCATCTCATGATGTAAATCACATTTAGGAAGCCAATTAAACTAAATTACCCCCTCCCCCCAA
>NC_051412.1:22287953-22288304 GCF_015228065.2 Penaeus monodon
TACAAAAAAAACGTAAAAAAAGACTCTATAATTCCTGCGTACTCTAAACCTTTTGGTCCATACAATAACATTCTTTGTACGTGCGGTCTCTTAGTCGCGCCACGCTTAAAGTTTCCTGTCAGCCGATTTCGTTAATTTGGGATCAGCTGCTTTGCAAACGCCAGGGCTATATAATACGGTGGGTCGCTCTCTACGAGTACCCTATTCTTTGCCCCTGGGTATGTGGGCATGTGAGTATGCTGTTAACGATCGTGGTACTTCAAACCTTGCCTACCTTCAAAGGGTAAGTTGGTAATTTGACACGTGGTTCAGACGCTACCTACCATTGAGGTTGTGCTTGTTTGAAAAAAG
>NC_051412.1:22288474-22288729 GCF_015228065.2 Penaeus monodon
GCTATTGCCATCAACATTACTATAAAGTCACAGTGTTTTTATGGTTACAGAGTATTCTTTTTATAGAACTGACTAGAATACCGAGTTTCTTTGGGTTTAAAACCTTAATACCCCACCCCCTCCCTCCCTACCTCCTAATATCCATCTAAGAGTCAAGTCCATCACGAGAAGCTAGTGACAACAAAAGAAAATCATGGTACTTTTGCGTGGTATCCGCCTCACCTTCATCTCGGCCTCCCTAATCTCCCATCCCAC
>NC_051412.1:22288763-22289960 GCF_015228065.2 Penaeus monodon
CGGCTCCGGTGTCGTGCCAGGAAGTCTACGCATCTGTACCTCTGCGCAACTCGAAGCATTGGAAGTATGTATCCCTTAGTTATGCGATCTATTCGTGTCATTACCGCGCATTTCTGCCCACGTGACACCCCCGATCATAACGCGTTTCGCAGGTATGTCGGGCCAGGTGACTTATCTAAGAATATTATCTTGATTTGCCTCACGTGTCCTTGTTGTACGTCTTTTATGGCGACTCATCATGTTCGCTTGTTTGATGTTTGGAAGGAATGAAAATGACTGGAAAAAGTGTCCTCGAATTCGATTTGTTGTAGGTGTCCAAACAAGGTTGGTTAACTTATTGGTGTTGTGAGTTTAGTAATTTAGTTTTGAAAGAGGGATTTGTGCACTGGGAGGTTCGCTCTCAACGAACCCTTCAAGCTTCAGAGATTTCGTCCCCGTCGAACTCCCTTATCTCAAGAAGGTCTGCTTTCGGCTTCAAAAGAATCCGCCATCGATGAGACGCGGTCCAGCAATTAACGGATAAAAAAGAGTGAGGGAGAAAAATTCATCGCCTTCCTCTCTGCCGCCTGCAGAACACCTCTCATGCCATCCATTACTTGCCACGCTTCATCCCGCGCCCGCGCCGGCATCTCCGCGCCGCTGTTGGGCGGGCGGCTTGGGTAGGGAGGTAGGTATGGCCTCCAGCTCTCGGTCTTTAGGTCAAGGGCGGACGTCTGCGCTCCCCAGATGTCGGGGCAACAATGGCCGTAATAACAGCTATTGCTGCGCAGACGCACTCTGCTAAGCGGACGAGCGGCGTTTGAAGCAAAAATGAGCCGTTAACGTTAGAGAAAACAATAGGAAGGAAGAAAGGGAAGGGGTTATTAGACAAAGGAAGAGACATTACCGTACCGAGGCAGCAGAAGCGGACGGCGGCGTGTGAGAGAAGCTGTAGCAATTAGAGACCTATGACACTCCAATTTTGGCTCCGCTGTTAGCCTATTAGCAGCGCACTTCCGCTCATGAACGACGACCACACACACCATTTCCACTGAGAACAACATCCTCTTCATGAGAACAAATTTTCAAAAACCGCTGCTTTTGCCTCCGCGACGGCCTTTCGGCGACCATGAGGTGGGCGCGCAGAGTCTCAGGAATTCCTAGCGTCCGACAAGGAGAACGGTTGAGGACATGGCTGGAGGTTACGCTCGGACCTTA
>NC_051412.1:22289984-22290679 GCF_015228065.2 Penaeus monodon
GGAGTCTTCCTGGAAAGTCGAGGGTTAAAGACACCTGGAAAGGTCACGGAGACTCGCGGTCAAAGAAGGGTTCGCGCGCTCGCCGGCCGGAATTTCCAAGCAACAGTCCTTGAGATGCGACGAAGAGAAGCCTTTTGTTACTCGCCCTCATGACGGGGGAAAGGGACGGCGAGTGGAGCGGAGACACCCGATCATCCGTCTCCGATTAGACACGGTCACTGTACTCTATCAACGAATATAATGCAACACTAAAGAAAAGGCCAATTACACGAGACGTCCCGGCCCGGCCTCGGGACTCGGAGCCACGTGGAAGCCCGAGTCTCCTCCAGACTTCGGGGAAAGAGACCTTGCAGAGGCAGATTCCTCCAGGTTCTGTGTACTTGTTGCCGCCCAGGAAATTTTCTGAGCGATGCCATTCAACAGGGGGATTTCAGTAAGAGGATTTTTGGATCTAGTGTTTATTGATTTTCTTACGATTCTTTGTATACCGAGGAGGATTTTGTGATGTACTTGGAAAGGATGTAAACCTGTTCATATTAAACAGTGATATTTGAGGAGGAAATCCGCTATTACCATGGTAATAATACGCGACACAATATCCGCAATTTATCCCGCCAGAGAAGAAAAAAATGTTTCGAAAATAAGAGATAAAAGCAATAATACATATTAACTTACCGTCACTGCAATAAGCTCCT
>NC_051412.1:22290735-22290955 GCF_015228065.2 Penaeus monodon
GATTCCCAGAAAGATAAAATCCGAAAAAATAACGTTTCATCTACCATCCTCCTCGGCCTGCCTTCGAATCTCTAACCCATGACCAGTTCTCAGCCCTTTCTGTAACCCAGTTCGAGGCTATTCCACCACAGTACAGTTCCTCAAGGCAATTTCTGTCTACCTCCTGTGTAATTCCCCCTTATAAGGATTCTGGGCTTTCACTGCACGCACATGGACTTGA
>NC_051412.1:22291345-22291626 GCF_015228065.2 Penaeus monodon
ATTCACTCTTTCACTCTCGATTACCTAGCATCAATCTGATTATGTACCATTGTGCAGCGGAAACCTGTCGTCTCTCAGTACTCTGCAATTGAGTGTTCTGGCATACTCTATTAGGCATTAACGTAGCCCTTTCCATGCTCTCCACGGGGAGCACCAGAACGGATGTAATATGTTGCGAATGCTCAGGGTGGCATTTTTTTCCACTTTCTCTTTATTTTTCCTTTTTATTTTTTGTTCTCTTTTATTTCTTCGCATTCGGTGATATTTGGCCGGGATGGATG
>NC_051412.1:22291791-22291861 GCF_015228065.2 Penaeus monodon
GGATTCGTATTATGTATGTTCAAATTCCTATTTATCCTCCCTTCTCTCTTACCACCTAATCCCATCTACA
>NC_051412.1:22292154-22292417 GCF_015228065.2 Penaeus monodon
CGAACGCGAAGATCACCCGGAAATACATTTGCGAGTATCATTACCCTTGCCTGTAACGTAATCCTTTCCAAGTTAATGGATTCGCCAAGAATTCATTTCCTCAGCTGAACCACCACGTTATAAAGGTAATTTCCATTTTTCTTAGGAGTTGCATTACATTGTTCTTTGATGGATATTGCTGATATTATCATCATTTTCTCACTGATATTGTTATGTAAACATTCATACTGCCGTTAAAAGCTAATATACAGTAATTGTGTAAT
>NC_051412.1:22292895-22292976 GCF_015228065.2 Penaeus monodon
TTTATATAAAATACAATACAATAAACATATTCATTTTGTAACGCATATGGTAATAATTAGAATCATAGAAACAAGCACCAA
>NC_051412.1:22293168-22293554 GCF_015228065.2 Penaeus monodon
TAATAAGTAATACTTATCATACTCGAAAGCATCCAGTCTCTATTCCGCTTTCAGTTAATAAGCCTAACATGAACTGCATTCCCAAAGGTGAATGAAGACGTACATAACATCTCGATGTTTTCCTATTGTCAGCTTTTATTTCTATTTCGAATAGCCGAATCACGGATAAAGGGAAGGAAAATGAGAATGAAATCTATTACCATAATCAGGTTCTTGATATAGACGGTGTCTTGTACGCGTGGGTATATCCTTGTGCGAGTTATTTTGGTGTGTCGGTTTTTTTTGCCTCGATTCCTACTGGTGATGACAATGAGGTTTCTGCATCCTGTTCCATAAAATATACGTCTCGCATTTTCTCAATAAAGCTCGGAATAACCAAGATATTA
>NC_051412.1:22294101-22294168 GCF_015228065.2 Penaeus monodon
TATAATACTGCAGGATAAAAGAAAGAGCGAATAATAAAAGGATAATAAAAGAGAAGTGTTGGAGCGA
>NC_051412.1:22294212-22294482 GCF_015228065.2 Penaeus monodon
TCTGTTCCATAATACTCAAAGGCCGTTACTTGAAGTGTAACTCTGTATATGGTTGTTTTATGTTGGTGATTATGTGTGAAAAAGTGTTTTTAAGAGTAATTGGGCGCACTGTAGGTTTACGTTTAAAGTTTGTTTTATGCGGTTATCGTAATCCGCTGGTTGATAAGAGCCAAAATTGCTTGTTTCTGCTGTTACATCTGTGAGATAGATTTTTATGGTCTAATTTTATTGATCTTGTACATTTTGTCTGTTTGTCAACCTGCGTAGGTC
>NC_051412.1:22295704-22295861 GCF_015228065.2 Penaeus monodon
ATCCTACACTGAAGAAGTCCTCCCCCCCCCCACACACACTTTTTCTCTTTTCCCTTTTTTACGATCTGACTCACTTGCAATAAGGTCTTTGATCCTCAATATCGGCGATGTGTAAGGGTTCCTTGCCACATGGAGGGTGTTGGAACATCCTACCACC
>NC_051412.1:22296044-22296401 GCF_015228065.2 Penaeus monodon
AACCCCGCCCACTATTACACCCCTTACGATATTGGCAGTAACCGAAAAATGGGTTTGTCATAAACTTGATGGCAAAGGGAAGATGCCTTTGAGGAGAAAATGGGGAAGGGGAGGGGGGGAAGCCGGTGGGGGTGGTGAGGAGGGGGGGTCAGTTTGATGGAGGAGAACGGAAGGGAGGGGGGGTGATGGGGAATGTGGTGGGGGAGAGGGGGAAGTTTTGATGGAGAAAGGCGAGAATATGTGATGGGGGAAGGGGAGAGGGAGTGGGGAATGTTGGGGAATGTTGGAGAGAGAGCGGATAGTGAGTTTCATGAAGGAGGGGGAGATGGATTGCATAAGAAGGGGGTGAAGGGGTGT
>NC_051412.1:22296496-22296983 GCF_015228065.2 Penaeus monodon
AGTACAAGAATATATGTACGAATTGGGAGACAGAACCCCATAAAACCCTCACAAAATCCAGGAGATGAAGATACACGGAAATATAAAGAGTGTTTTCTTTACCTTATATATGATACATAGACGCATATATTTCCCGTACATATGATATACACCTTTTGTTTACTAACGAAAAATTCCTCTGCATCCATGCACATTGAAATTTTTATTTTATTTTTACTATAAATAATGTTTCAAGGTTGAGTGACTGAGAGTAATGTAAATTGATAAAATATTTGACACTTACACATTGCATGCTGTCCGCCAATTTCATGCAGTCTGGGTTTACATATGCTGTTATTTGGAATAGCTTTTCTGTTATTTTACACTTACTAGCTGTTATAATTATTTTCATGGTACTTGAAATATTGCTGATAATAAAAGTAATTCCAATAGTGATGACTAGATGGTAATTGTTATGATAGCGGTTTAATGACGGCAGTAATTTTTC
>NC_051412.1:22297637-22297944 GCF_015228065.2 Penaeus monodon
TCACATTTTCCTCTATCTCACATTAAAAGTCGTAAATTCAGCTCCACATACAAAAGAAATTACCCCAATAACCATCAGCCCCCTCACAAACACCCACTCAGACACAGCCGACGTTTGTGCGAGTTCCGGAAACAAACCGAGGATATGGCTCCTATCACTCCTATTCCTGCGTGAAGGACACTAGACACGGCTCACTGCCTGGCTTGTATGTCGAGTCAAGCGGCAAGTCCGGTATTGATTGGACTTGTGTATGGGGAATAAGAGAAGGGGATGGCGGAATCACGTCGATGTGTGTGAGAGAACTTCC
>NC_051412.1:22298326-22298450 GCF_015228065.2 Penaeus monodon
CTCTCACTCCATGCATGCAAATGTATGACTACGTTAATATAGACAGTTACATACTGTATGGAAATTTATTACTCATACTATCAGTATTATGGTTCAGTTATCACAACTGACACTGTCAGTATTG
>NC_051412.1:22298790-22298964 GCF_015228065.2 Penaeus monodon
CGTGACGTGGCGACCGATCCCCTCGCCGCTCGTACTCACACGTTGCCTTTGGCTCCGGAGAGATCAGTGAGACGAGGCTGGACGTGGCTGCCCTGCCTCTGAGGAGATTGCGATAATGAAGAGAAAATAGCCTACTTCTTCACTCAGATATTAGGTAACACGTATGGAGTTTTA
>NC_051412.1:22299106-22299439 GCF_015228065.2 Penaeus monodon
TTTTCCTTTTTAGGGGGGCGGGAGAGTTCATTCCGTTTATTTGTTTTGATGTTTGTTTATATATACTTACATGTGTAAGTTTTTTATCTGTCCAATTATCTATTCAGTTCTGAGTATGATTATTAATTCAATCATAAACCTGCTAATGTATTCAATTAATCACCAATATATCTATTTACCATCATTATCATTCTAATCACATAACACCATCAATCGGTTCCTTCGAGAATAATCTTGGCATTAGCATTTTATTCATGAAATCCGTTTTGGAATTCCTTCAGACACGATCCTTCAAGATCCTTCCACAGCGAGCGAAATGCGAAGAAGGAATTC
>NC_051412.1:22299853-22300190 GCF_015228065.2 Penaeus monodon
TTTCTACCCGAATATCCTACCCCCCCCTGCTCAATCTCCCCCCCCTTTCTCACCCTCCCCCCCTTCTCACTCTCCCCCCCTTCTCACCCTTCCCCCCCTCCCCTCCCTTTCCCCCATTATCACCCTCCCCCCCTCCGTTTCTTCCCCTCCCTCTTCCCCCATTATCCCCCCCCCCCCCCCGCGAGGCAACGTTCCACGCCGGGCCTCACACCCGATAATATTCCGATAATTACGCATTGCAGAGACGTTAAATGATCACCAGAGGCAAGCATGCGTGTTCTGAAGACGCCGCCTATAGTCTTCACGGATCCATTGAATCGTTATACAGGGCGGAACG
>NC_051412.1:22300755-22301057 GCF_015228065.2 Penaeus monodon
CTGTCTTGCTAAATATCTCAGGTTGAGCATCTACAATATCTGTCTGTATGTCTGGTTTATCTACGTATTTTTAAAAATATATTTCTGATTTTCAATCCTTTCACAGAAGCTCATTTACAATGGGAAATATAAAAAAGTTTTCAAAAATGTTGAGGAATTTATAGCCATCATTAGCCAGTATCTTTTCCGTCAAAGCCTTCGAAAGTTCGCTTAATTAGGAAAGATAAGACGCACCAATTAAGAAATAATCTTCAAAGAATACGTATATACGTATTACGGAAAGATATTAGTACTTGTGCAAT
>NC_051412.1:22301672-22301764 GCF_015228065.2 Penaeus monodon
AAAGCCCAACCAAATGCGTAAAATAAGGGCAGACGCGCCACTATCAGCTGATTATAATACCCTCCTACCCTGTCACTCCCCGACCCCCCCCC
>NC_051412.1:22302202-22302317 GCF_015228065.2 Penaeus monodon
CCCCAAATTACGGGCGGTCCAGCGGAATACGTGACAGGGAGGCAGACATCTCGCCGAGAGTGTGCCTCCTCCTCCGGCGCTAGGATAAGAGGCGGCGACCTCACTCACGATTACA
>NC_051412.1:22303578-22303701 GCF_015228065.2 Penaeus monodon
AAACAAGGACAGATAACATTAACACTAATAATTTCGAATAATAAGTATCACTTCTTTGAATTAGTTTGGGAAATAACTTAGTTTAATAAAAAAGTAAATAATAGTAACCAGAACATGACAGAG
>NC_051412.1:22303732-22304171 GCF_015228065.2 Penaeus monodon
GGATATTTGCTTGATTCGCGGAGTAAACCAGTGCCCTCTCCCGCTTCCTACGGGTAGCCTAGGGTAGCCCAGAGTCAGAACAGCTAGTCTATGGTGGCTTAAGGAGGCTAAGAAAAGTATATGGCATCCCTGGGTGACTGAGGGTAACCCATGGCAAAACGTGGCCCCAGTGTAACCCATGTAACTCAGGGTGACCGAGGGTAACCCATGGCAAGACGTGGCCATGTGCAACCATGTAACTCAGGGGGCCGAGGGGAGCCCAAGGCGTGTCAGACTGTCACGCAGGGGAGGGAACTGCCTGGGGTTGTGTGGTGCGCCCCATGCAGCCTGCGCCCATGGCTTTGTCCACATGTAAATGCGAAAGACAGAAATGGCAGGGGCGCTCTGGTTAACACATCCCTTTGTCGCTGGGGAGTTGGGGGTGAAATGTGGGGGAAAG
>NC_051412.1:22304333-22304876 GCF_015228065.2 Penaeus monodon
GTGGTGTTGGAGCATAGACAGTGATATGGGGTATAAAGAGCTTAGAAGGAGAAGCTTAGGGCAGAGGAAGTATGGTGACTTGGGGGTAAGGAATAGGGCACAGTGGAACGATACGAGAGGAAGCGAGGAGAGAAAAGGGGGGGAAGGGGGGGGGAGGCCCTACCCTATGACGTCAACAGCAACTGACTTACACACCTTATTGCAATGCATTGGCTTGGGAGGATTGTTCTCTAAAATAATAAGGTTGAAAAATGTGATACGTTTTCGAGTACAATTTCAAGATAGTCATTGTTCCTTTGTGGGCATTTCAAGTTTCTTTTATCCGATTGTTAGGAGTGATGTGGTATGAATATATATATATCTGTATGTCCTCTGTATGTCTTGGTACTTGTAAAATTGCTATATAGGGATTATATACACAAGATTACCTTTCTATACAAATCCCTTCCTATTTGTCTTTATTCTTGTGTATCTGTCTATCTATCTATCGCGTATACGTAAGCTCAACTATCCAAACACACGTCAGATACTTATATACCTTTC
>NC_051412.1:22304896-22305227 GCF_015228065.2 Penaeus monodon
TCATTTCTTCGTCTTTGTACTTCCTTGTCAAGTTATCTCTTTCTATATGAATTAGTTAAACTTGTCTCTAAAACATCTTTATCCTTTAATCAATTTATCTATTCAAGTTGCCTGTTTGTTTATCTACTTACTTTATATATCATCAGTGTGTATGTCGACAGAGCGATCTCGCGACTTAACACATAATATTCATGTGTATGTATGTATCGTGTGTACGCTTAAAAGTACTTAGGCAGTTATCGATGCCCCTCACTATCTGCCAACATTTCTACCTCTTTGCCAAGCCTCCTACATGTATTTAGAATATATCTTCCCTCCCTCCCCCTGCGCT
>NC_051412.1:22305249-22305464 GCF_015228065.2 Penaeus monodon
TCACAGATCATTGCAGTATCGGCAATACACATCCAGCCCGGGAGCTCCCACCGTCAAAAATGGGCTGAACTAACTTTCGGGCTGATTTGGCATAGTCACGCAAACGCCCACGCACGCCAAAAACCGAGACGAGACGCCCATCTAATTGGTACGCCTACCTCTCGCTCACGCCCACACGCCAGGTCATGCTAACGCGTCTGCGAAACCCGAACTAG
>NC_051412.1:22305656-22305760 GCF_015228065.2 Penaeus monodon
ATCAAAGGAGAAACAGCAAAGACAGAGAAAAAAAATAAAGATAAAAAGAGGCCATTGTATACCTTTCCATCTGTATTATTTTGCACAAACTTCCTCCACTACTT
>NC_051412.1:22305890-22306052 GCF_015228065.2 Penaeus monodon
TTAATGTATTCAAGAACATGGTACCTCATGAATCTATAATTAGAACCTGGCATATATTAGGAAAAGGTGGGTTCGCTGCATAGTTCCCGCGGCCGATCGCTCTGTTATGAAAAATGTGTATGGGGGGGGGGGGTCGGATCGCGCGGTATGGGGTTGGGGGAA
>NC_051412.1:22306475-22306624 GCF_015228065.2 Penaeus monodon
CCCAGCTTTTTGTACCGAAAAGTGTACGAAATTGTACCATAAATCTGTACATTTATGTGTCATGTGACATGTGCGGATAAGATATATTAGGCACCTGCACGATCGCATGATAAACTATTTATTCTCATAATTGATGTGCTTGTTAAAGG
>NC_051412.1:22307153-22307229 GCF_015228065.2 Penaeus monodon
TCGCCACTAATATCTCACTGTGACAGGTTCCGCCCCTGCCTCCTGCCTCCTGTAGATCGAAGGACCGCCGCCTTCC
>NC_051412.1:22307472-22307667 GCF_015228065.2 Penaeus monodon
GGTCTTAATATTCCTTCTTTTTTCCACTACACAAACACAAGTTCCGGGCGAGAGTAATCGAGAATAATCTCCATGGAGCGTGGGGGAATCACGCCGTGTTGGCGGCCGCTGGATAAAAATGGCCTGTATCCCTTGTGCATAATTTGAAATTCATGACAGTCGGTGTGGCAAGCTGAAAGCGTGACCGGACATGCC
>NC_051412.1:22307887-22307967 GCF_015228065.2 Penaeus monodon
TCGTGCTGAGGAAAGAAGAAAAAGAAAGGGAGAGTGAGAAGGAGGGAGGCAAACCAGAATTAAGATGGGGACAAGATAAC
>NC_051412.1:22308055-22308249 GCF_015228065.2 Penaeus monodon
TGGTTAGCATTTCGGAAAAAAAAGCTAATACCTGATCCATACATTTTATAAGAAGTTATTCTTTGTTCTTTGTACCACTTTTTATGAGGAGAAATGGCAAAGTATAACTGATTATATAAACACGAAGGTTCAAACAATAACACAAGAAAGAACTGAAACATCATGTCACAGTACAATGTAGCCCAAAAAAGCAT
>NC_051412.1:22308547-22308624 GCF_015228065.2 Penaeus monodon
CTTACTGCACAAGTACCATGGTACATAGTCTACAGGAATTACAAAGTCACAGATTATGGCAAAAGATAACCCAGGTC
>NC_051412.1:22308662-22308930 GCF_015228065.2 Penaeus monodon
AGGATTCCATTTCGCAAGTCACAGTCTCAATGTCTTTGTCATGTCATGAGAGTCGACGGCGTCCGCCAAAGGACTGTGTGGCAATCCTGGCGAGCTTTGACCTTCTTATGATGCAAGGACCTTAAAAAGGAGGCGTAAATAAGGTTGTAAGATGTACAATATTCTTTGATTTCTTTTTTCATTGTATTCCATGGAACTTGATGATGATAACGTGATGATGCGATTGACGTTATGTGTATTATGTGTAAATATCAGTATTTGTATTCAC
>NC_051412.1:22309472-22309780 GCF_015228065.2 Penaeus monodon
GCTTTAGTGTCCGAAAGACGGACCAAATTACAAAAATTAGCATTATTAATATCTCTTCATGGAGGAACATTTAATACACTTAAATGCTGGAGTTATAGGCAAATAAGCGCAGCATTAGCATCCTCTTAGTATAGTGCCATTAAAAAGCTTTGTCAGGCACAGGCAAAAAGAGCCTTCAGCTGGAAGCAATTGCAGTCCTTGAACCATGCAATAATCATGTGTTATTATCACTTAATAACTGATCAGTAGTAAGGGGATTTTTTTTGTCTTTATTGCGGAAAAGGTTTAAAAATCGACAAGGTGAACAT
>NC_051412.1:22310091-22310475 GCF_015228065.2 Penaeus monodon
AAAAAGTATAACCAACCTGCGTGGGTTCCCAAGTAACGAGAAAGGAACACGCAAAAACGAGGCAGTTTAATTAGCAACGGCACTGTAACGTTGAGAGAATAGCGACACCATAAGCTCCATAAAACTTCACCTGATCCTCGCAATTTTCGACGGGAATGTGTCTCTGAGCATCGCTGCCAATGGATTTACAGGTCTGGAGCGTAAACAAGGCTTTTAAATCGCTTCTTAATTGTGGTGTTTTGGGGGGCGTATATTAAGGTGAGTGTTTCTTGGAGGATGCGTACGGACGAATTAATATGAGAGTATATAACAGGAATGGGAGAAAGGAGGAGTGTTTTTTTCTAGAATTTTTATACGATATAGTTGGGCATAGGCGTGTGTTAT
>NC_051412.1:22310656-22311168 GCF_015228065.2 Penaeus monodon
ATACTAAAAAAAATTCACTACTTGACGTTCATTACTTGAAATGAATTTAAATAAATAAATGATTCAAAGGTTGCTAGGTATCCCCAGGCACTTGGTATAAGAACTAACAGGATTTTACATATTGTCAGTGTTGCCAACCTGGTGATTTTCCCACTAGATCTAGAGTTTCTGAGTTATGACTTAGAATTTTGAAAGTTTACTTTATATTCAGCATTTTTTACGTCATTTTTAGTGGGCAAATGAGGAGCTTTTACTCTTGTCAAGCAGTTATCAAAGCTCAGTCTAGCGGTTTTGTGGAATATCAGTGACAACATTGCATATCTTTCCCCAATTGCAATTAGTTTAATTTGATAATAAACCATATGTAGTTTTAATTCAATGAATATGTATAACTACTGTACTCGACCATAGAGATCATATATTATCGTTCTTTTTCTTGGAAGATCAGTCGCTAGCGTAAATATACGGTGATTCCATTTCCGTCGACTGGTGATTACTGTTATTCTTATGTT
>NC_051412.1:22311479-22311614 GCF_015228065.2 Penaeus monodon
GAAAAACGAGAGAAGGCGACTGGAATCAGCCTCAACCGGAGCCCCTTCCCAGAATGCGACGTAACCAGACGCCCGCAAGCACGCGCGCCGACCTCCGGGAGGCTCGGGTGAGGTTATCTCGCCGCGCCATCGCTC
>NC_051412.1:22312513-22312629 GCF_015228065.2 Penaeus monodon
AGCATCCTTTCCCGACTGTCGAATATCTCGAGGAAGGAGAAAGGGGGATTCCCGTCCTTAGCAACAGTTTTTTTTAGAAGACTACCAAGGATAATCATCCGTTGATTCGTAGCATT
>NC_051412.1:22312920-22313099 GCF_015228065.2 Penaeus monodon
CGTAACTAATCCCCATTAAAATGTAGGGATTCTTTTTCACACGTTAACCAAACATGTGCCTCTAAGGGGTCGTCTCCTGTGTCCCCCTTACCATTTCTCCTCTCCCATTGCCCTCTCCCCCTTTCCCATTCTTCCTTTACCCTTCATGCTCCCTCCTTTTATCCATTCCTCTTCCACCT
>NC_051412.1:22313498-22314072 GCF_015228065.2 Penaeus monodon
CCGCAGCCGTGACGTTTATGATACCACACAATTGATTTTCCGTTGGCGGCTAAGGTAAGGGAGGGGAAGGGAGGGATGAGAGGAGGAGGAGGGGAGGGAAGGGAGGGGGAGAGGATGAGTGGGAGGGGAGGGAAGGGGAAGGGAGGGGGAGAGGATGAGTGGGAGGGGAGGGAAGGGGAAGGGGAGGGGAAGGAATGAGAGGAAGGGGAGGGGGAAGGTTGGGGGTGGGGATGAGAAGAAGGGGAGGGGGAAGGGTGGGGGAGGGGATGATAGGAAGGGGAGGGGAGGGGAAGGGGAAGGGAAGGAATGAGAGGGAGGAGAGGGGAAAGTGAGGGAATGAGAGGAAGGGGAGGGGAGGACAAGAGAGAGGGACAGTGTGAGAGGAAAGGGGAGCGAGAGGAAGGGTGACGGAGGGGGGTGAGAGGAACGGGAGGTGGGGAGAGGGGCGTGAGTGCGAAAACATTTGCTCGTAAGGGTGGGTCGTATGGGCCATTAAGAAGGGATTTCCGACCATCTTAGGGTATGGGATGTTGATTAATACTCTTCTCCCGCTGGAGTTTGTTATCCGTTACCG
>NC_051412.1:22314118-22314455 GCF_015228065.2 Penaeus monodon
ACTTTTTTATTGAGTCTTTATCTTAAATCTATTTTACCTTTATTTATTTTTACAATTTTATTTATTATCATTTATATCCATTTACTTGCTTTATCAGTTTTTTTTCTTTCCACTTCTTAAAAAAAATATATCTTCATCTTATTTCATTGTTTGTTTATTTGTTTGTCTGCTTATTCATCTTCCAAAGGACATCCGGGAATTAAACATTAAGTGACGAGAGAAAGGTCGAGGTGCAAGGAGGGGGGGGGGGGGGGAAGAAGGGGGGAGAGGGAGGTGGGGGATAGGAAGGGGGGAGAGGGAGGTGGGGGATAGGTAGGGGGGAGGTTGTAAGAGGGTT
>NC_051412.1:22315194-22315416 GCF_015228065.2 Penaeus monodon
GGCAGGGGCTCAAGGATAGGGACAGGAGGAAGGTGGCAGGGGATGGGGCAGGGGGGGAGAGACTGTTCTTTGTATCCCTTTGTCACGGGCGAAGGGGTGATTATCCTTCCGTTTGTAAAACTCCAACCGGCGTATCATGCTTATGGCAATAAAGGAGAGCTTTGCAATAAGCTTCATCAGGAGAGAGAGAGAAAAAAAAAGAAACGCTCTCTGGTCGGACCT
>NC_051412.1:22315568-22315678 GCF_015228065.2 Penaeus monodon
AAGGATTCGTCGCTTTGACTTTTTATGGATTATTGAAAAAAAGGGAGGGCGAAAAGGAGGAAATACTTCGTTCTACGATATTGTAAATCGATTGGCTTAACAGGTTTATG
>NC_051412.1:22316405-22316612 GCF_015228065.2 Penaeus monodon
AAGTGCCAGGGGGGGTGGTAAGAGAAAGGGCACACACACACACGAATGAGTACTTAAATACAACATATCTCTTCATATAGGAATAAATTGCAAAATCTGTGAAAACCTGTCCGGGCGTAATCATTTCAAACGTTTCACTTTAATGCAGATATCATGTTGGTTGAAATTACTGCCTGACATAACATTCCTCTTTTGACAACACACGCT
>NC_051412.1:22316803-22316974 GCF_015228065.2 Penaeus monodon
GTCCTTCTGTCGCTCCCTTTACGCCGACCCTGAAATGCTCCCAGGTAATGGAACGTCTCTGAGAAGGAGATGCTAACTATTAGACGCCCTTTGTGCTTATCTTTATTATGTATTTATGAGACTGCTGTTTCAGTCTCGAAATTTTGGGATTCTGGAAGAAGGATGAGGAAG
>NC_051412.1:22317303-22317668 GCF_015228065.2 Penaeus monodon
TGCATCAAAATAAAGAAAAATATAAAAACAATGAAAATAAACAAATAAACAAAAAAATCCCATGTTTTTCTACCCTGAAGCATTTATTCGAAGCGTCCGAAGCAGCATTTACCTTGGCACACAAAATGCCACGTTAAGCAAATTTTCTGCCATTTTTCGTACCCGCGAGACAATTATTTCTACAATGATGCCTGTTCGTCTAATCTTCTAATCCTTTCTAATCACTTTGCTAGACATTCTATTCGTGTTTCTGCCTCGTCCTTCATTTTAGTGAACGAGTTGGAGGGATGCTGTGCTCATGGTACTGATAGCGTTGCCACTTGATGAGATAAGGGGTATCTGTATTGGGTTTCGGGAAAGGATAT
>NC_051412.1:22318654-22318790 GCF_015228065.2 Penaeus monodon
TTCCGCTCGTATTATATTCTCCATTAAAGTTGAATATCCTTTTGAAGAGTTCTAAGCTAAGGAACCATAACGAAGGCCCACTCGTAAAACTTTTGGATCAACAGGAGGAAAAAAATAGCCCTATATCTAGATAGGC
>NC_051412.1:22319033-22319447 GCF_015228065.2 Penaeus monodon
CTCATGGGAAATCGATCGATATACTAAATACCACACAACGATGATAACAATGAAGAACAGGACACGCCATTCATCCTTTGCCGATGCTACAACCATCCTTCTCAGAGGAACCCGAGCCATCCTGTGTTGATGTTCTATAGGCCTATAAAACGACCGGGTGTTCCGTCACGGTCTGTTTACCTGTGAGTTTAACAATAACTCAAAAATTTGGCGAATTATAGTCAAGATCAAGAGAATTACCCGCTCTCCCTCCCGCCATATGACGCCAGCGAAAAAGAAAACGGGATTCGAGACACCTCAGAAGCGAAATAGAAACAGAAAACGAAGCGCTTCGAAAACTGTATATGAAGCACACTGAATCACGCAAATGACGTCACAGCGTTCAACGTGAAGATGGCGGTTGAGGATAAACTT
>NC_051412.1:22319538-22319663 GCF_015228065.2 Penaeus monodon
CTAAGTCACCCTATGGTGACGGTCCTTTGTGTCTAATATAGGATAGAATTGTGGAAGTGTGCATGGGGAGTTCTGATACGGGCTGCTGTTCGTATGATTTTTCACTCAGTCTTCCCCCCCCCCCC
>NC_051412.1:22319793-22319957 GCF_015228065.2 Penaeus monodon
AGTTTCCATAACGAGTGAGAAGTTAAGCCATATCTTGGTAAGGAAACGGCAGAGGAACACGTTTTTCTTATAACTTTTGATTTTTTTCTCTCTTTCTTTTCGAGGGGTGTAGAGGCCAAGGAAAGACTTTTTCCCCTTTTCCGGCTTTGAAGAGGAAAAGAATA
>NC_051412.1:22320027-22320171 GCF_015228065.2 Penaeus monodon
TCGTTTATGCTCTCTGTAAGAAATTATCTTAAGAGGGTTTAATCAAACCTTTTATACAATGAGGAAATAAATTCAATTTTTTTTTTTCTCAAAAAGCCTTCCTAATTTACAATGTCTCATAGTGGCAGTTTAGTAGATAAAATA
>NC_051412.1:22320562-22320801 GCF_015228065.2 Penaeus monodon
TTACCAACAACATAACATTTTACTTCACACTAAACCCAGAAAGATTACGTCACAAATAAACCTATGAGCGTCACACTTCACGATTTACGCCACAATTCCGAGGTCGAATGACGGAAAAAAATAAAAAAAAAGGTAATAATCCTTGCCTCTCTTATCATATCACCAGCATCATGGAGTCGAATAGGGTAGTTTCTTTCCTATAGGCCTATGCGGTCGAAAATTATGAACGCCAGGAGGGT
>NC_051412.1:22320963-22321143 GCF_015228065.2 Penaeus monodon
GGTACAATTTGTGCGTGTATAAGCATTCATACAAGCGATTATGTGCGTGTACAAGAAGAATTCAGACATTTACCTTTATACTTTGACCCCGTTTCAAGAAAGAGAGAAAAGGTAGATAGATAGTGAGAGAAGGGGTGGGGGGTGGAAGGAGAGATAGAAGAAGGGAGCAAGGGAAGAAGA
>NC_051412.1:22321242-22321482 GCF_015228065.2 Penaeus monodon
TGGTGGATGAAAAGAGTACAGAGCAAGCGTGCACAAGCATACGTACTTGTGATTATACACGTACTCAGGAAGAATTCGGCTGGTCATCTTTCTACATCAGATTCCATTCAAAGGTCATCGGTGTGTAGAAGTCTCATAAGCGCTGAAAATGAATAGTGATAATCAAAACAGTAGTGTGAAAAACAGGAGGAGGACGAATATGTAATAAAGAAAGTTTTTTTTTTTCTGTCGAGTAAATAT
>NC_051412.1:22321715-22322217 GCF_015228065.2 Penaeus monodon
ATGGGCATTCCCGCGACAGTTCCTCCTCTTTGCTTGTTTGCCTCTCGCTTTCCAGGAGTGTCTCTTCTCTCCGTTTGCACACCTCTCCGACGTCCCCCGCCACTCCTCATATGGTCACTCCGGCTGTAGACGCTTCACACTCCTCCCTTCCCTCACCTCCCCCCCCTCTCCCCACCTCCCCATCCTCCATTTCTCCCTCCCTCGTTCCTTCTCCCTTCTCCATGATCACCCTCACGTCCCATGCCTACCTCCTCTTTCTCCCTCTCCTCCCCCTTTTCATTTCCTCACATTCTCCTTCCACCCCCCCCTCATTCCCTTCCTTCCCTCTCCCCTATTCCATTAAATCCCCCTCTCTTTCCTTTCCCATTTTCTCCTCCTTCTCCATTCCCTCCCCCTCCCCCTTCCTACCCTTCTGTCTAGGTCCTGCAACCACACCCGTGCAAAGAAGGTTGGTGGCTCCTAAAAATAACTGTGACCCTGTGAGTTTCCTGGGAGGTCTCAC
>NC_051412.1:22322321-22322431 GCF_015228065.2 Penaeus monodon
GGATCGTCTATATGTGACATCATCTGTGCATATATGGTTATATATCTTTGCGTATGTATTTCTGTGAGGATGTATGGTGATTTTGTTTGCTAGTTTGACACCTCTTCCTC
>NC_051412.1:22322725-22322830 GCF_015228065.2 Penaeus monodon
CCTCACCCCTCTCTCAACCAGGTCAGGGAGGAATGACGTTATGCCACCTCAAGGTAGTCGGTTTGACTCGATGCTGACCTAGAACAACATGGCACATGCGTCATT
>NC_051412.1:22322866-22323232 GCF_015228065.2 Penaeus monodon
GGGGGGGCGGTGTGATTAGCCGGATCAAACGACAATTTAGTTTTTGGTTTCACAGTTCACTCACCATGGTCAGCTACCTTTACATTGGCAAAGTCATGTGTGATAAGGTTAATTTATCTATACTTTTTTTATCAGTTAGTCCATCTCCTCCGACAAACACAATCTTACATGCCCTGAGACTTATTACCATAATAAAAACATCAACATATTAATTCCTTTCCTCTCTACCCCTTTACGTTCGTCCGCCTTCCCCTTCCTCCCCTCTATCCACCCCCCTTCCCTCCCTCATCATTCCTTCCACTTCTCCACTTTCCTATTTCCACCCTTTTCTTCCCTCCACACCTTGGACTCTTCCACAACATCCTT
>NC_051412.1:22323414-22323493 GCF_015228065.2 Penaeus monodon
CGTCCTCAGCATCACCAAGTAGCATCAGCATCCTTGATCTCGCCCTCGCCATCCATCTCGAGGCTGATCCGAGGCCCGA
>NC_051412.1:22323933-22324038 GCF_015228065.2 Penaeus monodon
ATGAAGCTTGCGGCCGATCAAGTGAAATGCTAATTGCCAGTCTGTCTCTTTGGCGGGCGAGCGGACGCCGGCCCTCAGTCATGCTAATGGCAAGCGATGGCGGGG
>NC_051412.1:22324461-22324866 GCF_015228065.2 Penaeus monodon
CTCGCGTCCCTTAATACCTAAAAGCGACGCATTAAACTACATTCCTCCGACATCTCCATCCCTCGCACTAATACCGTTGATCGATTCGTCCCAAACTTTCACTCAAAGGGAAGCAATTTTCTTGTGTTCTTTAATCCAAATTCAAAGCAAGCGACTAGAGGCGACTCGGCTATGGGATCAGTCGGATTACGAAAACGGGAGGAGGATTAATGCGATAAAGATGTAAAAGGGTAAAACAGACCTTTTGAGAGCAGAGGATGACGATTTTGCGATGGAGCTGTTTGTATGGCGGACGTTTATGAAGCAGCAACGGTATTAGTGATATTGTGCAACTATTATCAAGCGTGTTCTTTAATGCTAGCACTTTGTTTGCTCAAATATATAACATGCAAATGATAGTGCTGC
>NC_051412.1:22324977-22325083 GCF_015228065.2 Penaeus monodon
CTGCATTTGTCTAAATAAGGAAGCAAGTACATTAAATCATAAACAAACAAGTCGTAAACAACAGAACAAATAAATATTTGTTTGCTGATCGCTTTATTAGTTTATT
>NC_051412.1:22325374-22325586 GCF_015228065.2 Penaeus monodon
CGCAAATGACGTAAACAAAACTCAAGATACATTTGCCGGAAACAAACTATCTCAGTTGCGAAAATGTTGCATCGTAATGTCACCAAGCGCCCGAAAGCAGTCTGCATGCATCCTGGCGCCCTTACGAAGCACAAAAATAATCTCAAGCATAAAAAAGGATGACGTCTGTTGTCTGTGGTTGACTGCAAGCGGTTTCGGAATTGCGAAGGTTA
>NC_051412.1:22325844-22325924 GCF_015228065.2 Penaeus monodon
GATAGAGAAGACGAAAAGGAAGAAGAAAAGGAAGAAAGAACACGAAGGTAGCAAGAATTTCCTTTCGTTCAAAAAGAATT
>NC_051412.1:22326176-22326257 GCF_015228065.2 Penaeus monodon
TTGTAGGTCGCCTCGGCAGTCCCGTTGGCGAGTCTGGGTTTTCCCGAGCGCAGGAGAAAGACTCGGGTTTCAACTGAGGAA
>NC_051412.1:22326459-22326634 GCF_015228065.2 Penaeus monodon
TCCCTAGCCAGCAGCACCTTCGTCTCCGCTTTCTGTAAATTGTGCAAAGACTTTTTATTCTGCAAACAAGAGGGATTTCGTCACAACCTTTTTTTTCCTCGTCACTTCGGCCAATTGGTGTTTTGTTTCTCCTTCGTAATTCTGGCGTTTCTCTCCTTCTGCGTATGCTTTCGTC
>NC_051412.1:22327131-22327416 GCF_015228065.2 Penaeus monodon
CATGCCACCTGCATACATTGCAAAGAAGATCAACATAGCGGCACAACATAGCAAGACGGAATCAGGATTTTCGTATTTTTCTTCGTTATCAATTCTCCCTTTCGTTTTCTTGCATGGCTCATGTTGCATGGCAATTGCATACAAGCATTTCCAGCTTATTTCGTTATTCTCTATCTTGTTTTAGTTCTCTGTATCGTTTATTTAGTCTTCTAATTCCTGTTTATTTCCTTTTATTTTTATTTTATTTTCCTCGCCTTCTGCTTTTTCCCCTCCTTCGATAATGGT
>NC_051412.1:22327969-22328229 GCF_015228065.2 Penaeus monodon
TTTCCAGATATTTCTACTCACCAAACATTTTTTTCTTTTTTTTTGGGGGGGGGGTGTTTCTTTACCTTTCATTACATACCTTTTTTTTTCTCTTTCCATTTTTTTTTTGTATCCACGTTCTCGAGAAACAGTCTTACACCACAAAGGCTATAACACTTCCCATCCTGAAATCTGCTCGTGATCAGCCAACCATCAACGATAAACCTGGGGGGGGGGGGGATCTGCAGGTTAATGGGTATTTCGCTGTCTAATTACAGGTG
>NC_051412.1:22328578-22328897 GCF_015228065.2 Penaeus monodon
TCCTGGTTACCTTTACTTTAATTTTTTGATAACATGTTAGGCGTGTTTTCCCCACAATGGGTGCGTGGGGAGTGATAATACAAATAACACAAATGTTAAGTATAACACGTGTTACCGTTACTGTTATTTTGTTATACGATTATTTGTAGTGATCATCTGACACTAATCACAGTGAAAAGGGAAAAAGGAAAATGCACAATGCGTGACTAACTGGAGTAAGAGATGCCTGCTTGACTTTACAGTAAAATGCTTTTAAGAGCGAGTGCGTTTTCATATCTCTGTCAACAGACTGGATGCACATATTAATGGAGTATGAAAA
>NC_051412.1:22328970-22329525 GCF_015228065.2 Penaeus monodon
AAGAATAAAGTACCGTGTTTACGTGTGTAAATAAGGTACTATATACCTATACAGAAGGACTGTTATAAAGATACATACCATACACATTGAAAAATCACCCCTACAATGAATAAATTCATATGGTTATGTTTATTTATTATTTACTTTCCTGTTTTGTTAGTCCGTGTTTAAGTAGTGGTACGTGTGTTATTTCCAACCTGTGTGTATGTTTTTGTCTGCTTCGGTAGTGTGTTTGCATGGCATGTAGGTGTATGCATGATTTACCGTGTATAGAGAGGGTCGCCCCCAGCTCAGTCGAGCGAAGAGTGAGTAGGCAGGTGTGCGGACATGATTTGGATAAACTATCCACCCGAAAACAGTTTTAAAACCCTTTGTTGCTTCTGATGGGACGGATTTTTTTCTCTTTTTTTTCTTGGCGGGGAAAGGGGTGTAAGGGGGGGTGTCAACTATACATAGCCGTCGGTACTTCACATAAACACTGGCAAAATGGTTGATTTTTTTTTTTTGCCTGCTTCTTTTATCGTACCTTTTCTCGTCCTTCTCTCCTTATCTTTA
>NC_051412.1:22329657-22329930 GCF_015228065.2 Penaeus monodon
CCGAACTCTCCCAAGAGGAAATTGGACGACTGAGGTAGAAACACGAGGTTAATGAGGTGTAGAGAGAGAGCAGGTGTACCTCTCTCTTTCCTTGACTAATGGCGTGTACCTTAAGACTGGTGAAAAGCCTCGATTGTTCAGGTTCCCATCAAGCGCTCTGCTCCAAATGGCTTTTCAGTGTGGCGATAAGAAGGAGGTGTGAGTGTTTATTCGCTAATCTGCAGATCGTAATGTATTTTCCGTCTGATGTTTGTCTGGCCATGCGTTCGCTGA
>NC_051412.1:22330936-22331325 GCF_015228065.2 Penaeus monodon
CCTAGAAAAAAAAAATCTCGGATTCAAAGCCTCGGGCAGCAGCGCCCCTTGCGTCCCTCGTGCCTCCGCGTCGCCG
Organism: Penaeus monodon; assembly: GCF_015228065.2. NCBI lineage: Eukaryota > Metazoa > Arthropoda > Malacostraca > Decapoda > Penaeidae > Penaeus > Penaeus monodon. The sequence goes on from NC_051412.1 coordinate 22,331,013, forward strand.
CCGTTGAGCTCGGTGACAGTCGGGCAAGCAACGCCAGTCACGCTGACGCGCAAGCACAAGGGCGAGACAAGGCCAGTTGCTTGATGCGCCGTGACATCCGAGCGGAGGAGGTCTGCTTGCATGGCGACACGTGGGAGAGAGAGGCTCTGCCTGAACAGGTTCTGGGAGATCCACGATGTTATCTGCAGCTCGTGGGTTAATAAGGCAGGACTGCGTGCGTGCCTGCGGGCTGGTGCTCGTTTCTCTGGTCGTGCGCAGCAGCACGCGCGTGTGGTCGTGCGTTTCCGTGCATGTTTTTTATGGTCGTGTGTAA
>NC_051412.1:22332789-22332973 GCF_015228065.2 Penaeus monodon
ATATTCGGTCTAGGATACTGATAAAACAAAACCGGTTAGACGACACGATAGCACGTGAAAAATGCAGGGTTGCACACCACAGTAACACCAAGATAAGGTCAGACGAAACAGCGTAGCAACGACACGTCCGCATGGGAAGTTACACAAAGGACACACGGACAAGCGGACGGACGTAATGCAAAGA
>NC_051412.1:22333006-22333207 GCF_015228065.2 Penaeus monodon
AAACGTCGGGTCGAAGGCACAAAGCGTCACAGAAAAGGTAAATAGGCGAAAGACAAGACAAGAGAACGGGGAGACGGGGTAGAGGGGGGAGGGAGAAAGATATACAATGTGGGTTTTCTCGATGTGGGGGCGCCCAGGGTTAAAGCAAGGGTGGACAGGTTCTCGCCCACTCTCTATGAGTCACATGATGGTCTTTTTTTT
>NC_051412.1:22333297-22333397 GCF_015228065.2 Penaeus monodon
ATTTTGTGGGTCACTCCTTTCTCCTTTTAGCATTGTTGTTTTGTTATTATCTTTCTCTCTCTCTCATTTCATTGTTTATTCAAATTTTCCCTTTCATAGT
>NC_051412.1:22333502-22333994 GCF_015228065.2 Penaeus monodon
CCCTACGTATGTCCTCTGTTTTCTCTTTTTTTCTGATTTCATGTTTGCCATGTCATTGTTATTTACAGAATCACTAATGCGCTTGGGGAAAGGACAGGTTGCAACGGTACAACACACCATCGGTAAAATACTGCAACGGTACAACACACCATCGGTAAAATACTGCAACGGTACAACGCTGCACGAGAGAGTATTGTACTGCAACTGTGTAACATTGCAGCGGAACAGCACTAAAAAGGTAGAGCACTGTATTGTAGTGCTTTGCTGTAGCGTTTCAACACTTACGTGATAGAGTAGTGCACTGCAATGGTGCAACACAACAGTGGTGGAGTATTATTGCATTGCAGCGGCACAAAATTTCAATGGAGAACTCTAGAATGGTGCAAAACTGAAGTTGTACGATTCTGTAATGCTATTACACTGCGACAAAATGCAATACTGGATCTTTACAGAACTGCAAAGGCATAATACCACACCGATGTAGCATAGCAT
>NC_051412.1:22334285-22334356 GCF_015228065.2 Penaeus monodon
CGGAATGTATGTGTGAAGAGGTGCATTCATCTTCATAAATCCCTCATTTGCATCCGTTTTTCCTCGGAATC
>NC_051412.1:22334420-22334625 GCF_015228065.2 Penaeus monodon
CATCAATCGCTGTCGATTCCAACCTTGATTGGCAAATTACCTTGCAATTGCCTGTTGAGCAGTCATAATCCCGGTACTTGACTTGTGCAACATGACTGAGATGCGACAGAATGTGCATGGTTAAGTGATCATAGTATTTAGGTGACAGACTGAGATTTGCGTGTGACTTGTGTGTGCATGAATCATGGGTCTCGGGCATGTGTGT
>NC_051412.1:22334694-22334811 GCF_015228065.2 Penaeus monodon
GTTCTATTGCTTCTCGTGAAATGTTGGTTTGTCATTCAATCTGGTGGGTCTTTATCGCAATTGCTTGCATTGTTAGGATCTTGCGTTTACCTAGTTGGTCAACTGTTTTATTGGTAT
>NC_051412.1:22335123-22335993 GCF_015228065.2 Penaeus monodon
CTCCGCAGGCGAGGCCCGCCACCTCGTCCTCCATCAATCACAGGCCAAGAAAAACCAGAAGGCGTCTGCCTGACCGCCTCTTTCGTGCATGACCCATAGCCGCCCTCGCCTCCCGCCCTCTCGCTCGCCTTGTCTTTCGCCCCACCCAGTGCACGCGGGTCTGACCTCACCCTTAAGCCCACTCGCGCCCATCCTTGTCTCCCGCCCATACCTACGCCCACTCGTTATGCCTCACCTTCGGCCACACGTGCACGGCCTCGCTGTATGTGCACACGCCCAGTCTTGCTGTTGTACTGAGCTTTTATTTCGCGCGACCTTCTGCTCTTCTGTCTGGCGCCCCTTCTTGCGCTTGTCGACTTTCCTTTGTTTTGGGGACTCGTTTGCTCTTCGTTTCGGCGTGTTTACTTATTCTAGGTTTCTGGAATAAGTACTTAATTTTTTCTCTTTTTTCTTTTTATGATTTTATTATTATTTTGATTTATTTTTTATCTTTTTTGTCGTCAATATGTTATCTTTCTGCTGATTTTCTTGTTTTTTTTTCCCCTTAACCTTATTTGACTTTCTTTCTTATCTTCGTTTCCTTATCTCTTTGACTATTTTTATTAGTGCTTTATTTTCAACTACTTATTGGTATGTTTCTCTTTCTTTTTATTCTCACAATGTAGATTTTTGCTTATCTTTCTTTTCATGTATCTTTATGTCTGTCTTCTCCTTAAACTTCGTATCATTATGTTTGACCTTTATTTCAGCTCTGTTTTATTATCATATCTTCCTTTAAAATTTTATAAGATCAAAATTGTATTTCAACTTATTATCGTTACGTTTTTTCTTTTCTTTTATTTCAGATTTTATATATACAAAAAAAAAAAA
>NC_051412.1:22336331-22336722 GCF_015228065.2 Penaeus monodon
TAGCCATAATATTCCATTACTAACAATGTAATTTACATTCTTTCTTCCTTTTGTATATATACACATACCTTTGCATATATCAATATGTCCATTCATTCATCTATTTTCCTGGTTACGTATTTGTTAATTAATTTATCTGCTTATTTATCCATTTAATAATTTTCTACATCTGTTATAATTTCCCGTTTTCTTCATATCGTATTTTATATCATTTCACGATTTTCCAGCATCTCTTGACTATCTTGGTTTCCATATCTACCTTATTCCTAGTCAAATCCACATTGCAACGTATTCTACATTCGCCTAAATCTCAATGCAGCATTTTACTCCACTTCCGCTTCCATATAACCTTTATACTCCACATTTTAAGGAAAAAATACCCCATACGTTA
>NC_051412.1:22336750-22337548 GCF_015228065.2 Penaeus monodon
AACATATAGTGATCATATCAGATCTACTTTACCTCCCTTTTCCACAAGTAGATAAACTTTCAATATTTTCTCGGTATTATTTTGCGTTCTTTTGGCTAATTTATTTCCGCTTTACAAAATTTCACATGTATTCCACATATAACTTCATATAAACGTCACTCCACAAGCACTTCCCATCTCCACATATCTCCACATTGTCTCAACACTTATATTTTTTCCTCATACAAGCTCCCCTACTCCACAAGTAGGGGAGCTGGTTTCAAACTCCACAATCTCTCACTTCCACTTCAAGCCTTCGTCTCTAACAAAGTTCATTCCCTCCACCTTATCCACTCCTCTCCTCCACGTATCTTTGTAATATATCACAATAACCAAATTAACATGTCCTCTCCACTTCCTTTATTTATACACACCTAAACACAATTCCATTTTGCGTATACTCCACTTTTATTATTCCACTCTCATTCTCTACCGCATTTCCATTCTCTCTCTCGCTTCCACAACTTCACTATTTCTCCTCTACACTCTTTTCTCCACTACACTTCCACTCTTTCTCCTTAGACTCTGCCACTCCCTCTCTCCTCCACAGTTTCTCCCTCGTGTCTCCCTGTTTCGTAATCCATCACACTGGCCATATCTTTCGCGTCCCAGATTATAATGCATTGTGCTGGATCAGGCTTTATTACATCTTGGACTATCCTTTTATCAAATCGTGTTCTTTTATCGATGTCTCGGTACTCTGATCACGATATGGAGAAAGAAGGTAAAAAAAAGAAAAGGAAACCATTGTTATTACTG
>NC_051412.1:22337598-22337807 GCF_015228065.2 Penaeus monodon
GACTCGATCTGATGAGAGGGAATGGACTGGCCTGAAATATTGTGGGATTTTATGTAGCAGTAATGTGATATGTTCGATTATATATATATATTTTATTTTTGCCTTGATCTCTTTTTTCTTTTTTTTCTTTTTTATATATTTTGTTTAGTTTTTCTTTCTTTCCTATTTTTTCTTTTTTCGTTTCTTATTCACTTTACTTTTATTTTCTT
>NC_051412.1:22337979-22338211 GCF_015228065.2 Penaeus monodon
TAGTGCCTAATAGAGGGAAAGTGTTGGAGGTGAGAGAGAGGTGTGTGTAAGAGAGAAAGCAAGAGTTTTTTTTTCTCTCTACGAAGATGATGCAGTGAATGTAAATGAACGCTGAGCTTTAAGTGAAAGCGTGAGATGATGTGAAAAAGGGAAATAGAGAAATATAAGGAGACGGGATGGTAGATAGGATGACATGTAGAGGTGTGGATAGGTTTAAGTACATGGATATAAT
>NC_051412.1:22338244-22338364 GCF_015228065.2 Penaeus monodon
AAATGGAATCGCAAGCAAGAAAACTCTTTTGAGTCAAAAATGGATTTAGCATATGATATAGAACGGGGTGTATAAATTTTACTGAAATAAAAAATATAATATATATACATGCTTACATAC
>NC_051412.1:22338493-22338597 GCF_015228065.2 Penaeus monodon
AGCAAACGGAACCAGAATTATATGCATTTACGGTACTTTCCTCCTTCCCTTTTCCTCTTCTTTCCTTCTTTCTCTTTCAACACCGAGGAACGAAGAAAATCTGT
>NC_051412.1:22338851-22338985 GCF_015228065.2 Penaeus monodon
ATGAGACCCCACACGTCGACTTGGGTAGAACCTGTAATCCTGAGTTATCTGATAATTTCTTTAAGTCCCGTCTAAGTAATGTTTGTGAATCATCTATCTTCAGTAACCACAAAGGAGAGGGGAGAGAGACGAGT
>NC_051412.1:22339196-22339282 GCF_015228065.2 Penaeus monodon
AAATTGAATAATTCACATTCATTGTCTGCAGAAGCAAATACTTTGTCACAAAATTACCAAATATTAGCAATACTCCCCTCTGTCTG
>NC_051412.1:22339568-22339743 GCF_015228065.2 Penaeus monodon
ATGTAGACCACCACCAAGCCAGCTATTGTGATAATTGTTCCAGCCCATCCCAAGGCCTGCAATATTAATTCCAGGTCAGCGTGCTATTAAGATCACCAGATTATCGAGCCGACCTCGTGCAAACAGAATAACTGCGCCACTGCACCTCTTCCATACTTCCGTTTATTGGTCTTGC
>NC_051412.1:22343317-22343490 GCF_015228065.2 Penaeus monodon
ATCTCTGGTTGCAAAGCTTAGCAAATGAGACCAAAACATCTCATAAACCAACTAAGGGGCGAGTTTGCGTGTGTGGCCGAGGTACTTAATACCATTGGCGACGCATTCTGAAAGACGCTAAACACGCTAGTTTCAAGTTAGACCAAAAACCGTGGGAAATTAGCCACCACCTC
>NC_051412.1:22343646-22343752 GCF_015228065.2 Penaeus monodon
TTCTCTTCCTACGGTTATGTAATTGATATCTGTTATTTTTTTTCTCATTCGAAGTGGTATTATAATCATATTCAATTAGGCTCTAATATCGCGCTTGGTTTTTGCT
>NC_051412.1:22343782-22343960 GCF_015228065.2 Penaeus monodon
TTGCTTACAGGGGTTTAAAAAGCGGAAACAAATATCGCTTATGATCTCGGCCATGGCATACCTGACAACTTGATAGCAATGTTTAGACGTTTCTTTATGGCTGGTCAGGTGTGATTACATAATTATAATCTCGTCAGGTATATTTGGTATCATATTTCTTTTAGGGAGTTAGGGAGAA
>NC_051412.1:22344257-22344723 GCF_015228065.2 Penaeus monodon
AGCAAACCTTTATAACACCCTGAAATATAAGCCACATATTCTCCTAAGTACCCAATTTCTCTATTAAAGTGAATATCCTTATGGACAGGCCATAAATTCGCGAATATGTATAGCCGGCGACCACATGGCAAACGAATACATTTAATTGAGTTATGCCTTGCATTCCGTTTTCTGTTGCGTGAAAAAAGGAGGTTCTCAATGGCTTCATTTCCAGTAATGAATGGAGGTTTTAAAGTTCCATAATAGCTGGCTTGGCTTCAATAAATTTACGACTGTTTTCTTATCGGTCTAATTACTCCAGACCTGGGAAATTAACAGAGCTTTTTTTTTCTTTTTGCAAGGAAGAATAATTACGTAAAACTCATTACTTCTCGCGGCTTCGGCTAATTTCGTTTTTTTTTGCGATAGTTAGAAGAAATATAGCGGACGATACGTTGCAGAAGAGAAAATGATGGAAAGGAAAAAA
>NC_051412.1:22345294-22345374 GCF_015228065.2 Penaeus monodon
AGGAAATAAAACCTCATTTCGTTCTTTTTCATTTAATTCTTTTTCTCGGCGATATCGAAGTGCGGGAAAACCTCGCAATG
>NC_051412.1:22345764-22346867 GCF_015228065.2 Penaeus monodon
GGGATAAAAAGGTAGGGTACGACTCCGCCCACAATATCGTATAACGTGATGGAGATAAGTGTTTGTAATTGTTTTGTTGGCCAGACACACGCAAAGCCCGGCCGGTGAAGGGCGGGGTGGAAAGGGTACTGGAACGTGCGCTTGGGTGGGAAGGGGAAAGGGGGGGAGGGGGGAAAGAAGGGGGGGGGGGTAAGGGGATGTAGGGGAAGGAGGGGGCGGAGGGGAAGGAGGGGGATGGAGGGAAGGAGGGGATGTAGGGGAAGGAGGGGGATGGAGGGAAGGCGGGGGAAGGAGGGAAGGAGGGAGATGTAGGGGAAGGAGGGAAGGTACGGAAGGAGGGGGATGTAGGGGAAGGGGGTCGGAGGGGAAGGGGGAGTAAGGGAAAGGGGGGTGTAGGCTAAAGAGGGGGGGGGGCGTAGGGTAAGGAAGGATATAGGAAAGGAATAGGGGATAAAGAGAACGAAAGAGGATTAGAAAGAGAGGAGAGAGGGAAGGATTAGGGACCTGGAGTAGCGGGGAGAGAAGAGAGGAGGGAGAGAGGAAAGAGAAGAGGGAAAAAACGGAGATAAGAGAAGAGAAGACGAACGTAGATAAGGGAGGATAAGACAAGGAAAAGAAACAGACGTAATATAGGAAAGAAAGAGAAAATGGAGGAGGAGAGGAAGAGAAGGAAGGAGGAGAGGAAGAAAAGAAGGAAGGAAAAGAGGAAGAGCATAAGGGAGGAAGAGAGGAAGAGAAGAAGGGAGGAAAAGAGGAAGAACACAAGGCCGGAAGAGAGGAAGAGAAGAAGGGAGGAGAGGAAGAGAAGAAGGGAGGATGAGAGGAAGAGAAGAAGGAGACAAAGGGGAAGGGGAGACGGGAGGGAGGGCAAAGGTATGGGAGGTGAAGAACCCATAGTCGCTCCGTCGTGACCTCCAAAATCCCTATCGCCCCGGAGTCTTTTGTGGTCGGGGGTCCTTTCAGAGTACGCGCAGCACCTCGACCCCTTAAGGACCTTGCCCTGAGAGTCCCTGGTGTGCCCTTGAGCCCTTCCTTCGGCGGGATTTCGGCGTCGCGTGCCCTTCGGGTCTATGGGTCTAAGTTTCTCCTGAAAGGGAGCTGGT
>NC_051412.1:22347060-22347192 GCF_015228065.2 Penaeus monodon
CATTTTTTCACTTTTATCTATTTTCTCTTCTTCCAAGGTTTCATTTTCTTTTCCTTCTTGTTTCCTTTGATTATTCAGATTTTTTTCTTTTTCACTTCTTATGATGTATAGGTTTCTCTTATCCGACAGATC
>NC_051412.1:22347221-22347396 GCF_015228065.2 Penaeus monodon
GAGCTAGGAGGAGTTCTCAATTTTTTCTCTTTCATAGGAAAAAAAATATAACCGTAAATCGTTATTGAGACCTATTTATGAGGAGAAGAGTCTGTATTCCCGCATATCCTTTTCTCTCTCTTTCTCTTTTTCTCATTCATAATGTTACTAAAAGGGTCACGCATCACCTTTGTCC
>NC_051412.1:22347787-22348078 GCF_015228065.2 Penaeus monodon
ACTCATTCAGATCGCTTCTAAAAATGTCACGCTTCAACACACACACACACGCAACCTCGTCACCTGAAGAAAAAATGTGTGACGCCCACGTGACGCCCTTGACGATCCGCGACTGTTACGGTGACCGATCCACGAGGAGGAAGTGCTCGTTCATAGGGAGGAAGTCCACGTTATTCAATATTCATTACTCATTATATATTATCGAAAAGAAAATCTCTCTAGGCTGAGCCGTGTTTCACTTTTTCGACGTGGTGGGTAATTATGCATGGGGGAGAGTGGGGGGTGGGGTAA
>NC_051412.1:22348630-22348883 GCF_015228065.2 Penaeus monodon
CAATAGAGGAACAAAATTGCGAAAGAGGAATGGGAATCACAATCACAAGAGGGTGAAAAAAGGAGAGAGAAGTAGAATACAAACAAATAAAGTCTAGAGAAAGTGGGAGAAAAATAATTACACCCACGAGTATCAATCGATTTTCTCTACGCAGTTAGCCGAACTAGACACGGATTTACGAATCACGAAAGACAAGGCATAACGTTAATAGAGACGAAATGTAGAATAGAAGTGGACGGAGAGGCACGATTTA
>NC_051412.1:22349197-22349349 GCF_015228065.2 Penaeus monodon
TCCTTTTGAGAGTCCTATCATCACTCGCCAAGGATCCTATAACTTCCTTTCCCTTACCTTGGCGGACGTAGTTGTGTTGTAGTAATAAAAGGGTTGATCTGGCGTTAGATTTATTGGTATCACGTGACTCTCGATAAATTCGTTTTTTTTTT
>NC_051412.1:22349505-22349670 GCF_015228065.2 Penaeus monodon
TTTATCGATTTTACATTTCTAAATCAGTCATCAGTATAACTGTTAATTGCTGTTATTAGTTTTGATATCTATATGATTTTTAACAATCTAGATTATACTAGGATTTTTGAAGATTAATGGAGTGATAGAAAATTGATAACTATGAAGATAAAGGAGTTTGATGCA
>NC_051412.1:22349822-22350040 GCF_015228065.2 Penaeus monodon
GGACTAAAATCCCTACAGAATTCCCCGTCCTGCATAACTTACGAAAACACCCATTTTCATAATTCATAAGGAATCCTACCCTCCTTTTCGCATCCCGCGGCGCATTCAACGCGGCTATTCACTGCCCTTAAATGTAAATTGAACTCTCTTGAACATTGGAGTTTGAACCCATAAGCTGGCGATGGTTTCATGACCCTCCCTAGGTTCTGCTCAGCAGG
>NC_051412.1:22350076-22350247 GCF_015228065.2 Penaeus monodon
TGATTTATTTTTTATCTTTTGTAAAAAAAATCCATGGCTTGTCTCTATTACTAATATCTTGTTTATTATTTCGCAAGCGTTGTCTTCTTTTGTTTTGTTGAGAAATGATACATTTGTGGGAATAAATGTCTGTCTGTGGACTTTATTCTCACTCGCCCTTCTTATTTTATT
>NC_051412.1:22350340-22350433 GCF_015228065.2 Penaeus monodon
TTCTGCCTATATCCTTCTTTCTCTCCTTCTCCCTTTCCGGTGTCTCTCCCTTCCTTCTTCCTTACCCTCCTCTTTATATACCTTCCTCCCTGC
>NC_051412.1:22350592-22350880 GCF_015228065.2 Penaeus monodon
CCCCCCGCACACAGAAATTATGAGAAAAAACCCAGCATCAAGACGTAATCCCCAGTTCCTCGTCCAAAATACAACCCATTAGCCGCGCATTCGGATTCACAGGCCGAGGAGAGAGGCCTTAAGGACAATAAACCCACATGATCTCCCCGGCAAACTCGTCCGTAAGTGTATGGCCGATGCTTAACCACCCGGGCATATGGGGGCTGCGGCTGTGCATAATGTATGGGTAATTTATCTGTATATTATGATTACGTGATTACGGAGAGTGCTGACTCCACCCACCTTCCC
>NC_051412.1:22350938-22351092 GCF_015228065.2 Penaeus monodon
CTATGGTACGTATTCTACAATAGGCGCTCAAGGGCTGAGTTCAGTGTAGAAAGTAGACGGTAGATTCTGAGGTCGTCTACTGTTGCTTAACCTTGAACTTTTTTTTTTTCTTTTCTTCTTGGTGACGTCTGTTGATAGTGCAAGATTGATTTAA
>NC_051412.1:22351268-22351538 GCF_015228065.2 Penaeus monodon
TGATTTATAACACGTTAGTAAGTTAATTCTATAGCTTTAGTCAGTCTTAAAGTGACATTAGTTATTTAAGCTGGTGTTGCTGTTGTTAACTGAGAGTTTTTTTCCAACAGTGCCGTTACTATCAACGTTGCTATTAAGTAAAATTAAAAGCCAAATATAACAGAAGATAAAAATCATTTGTTAACCTAGCATTAGATAGAGACTACATTTTCAGCAATAAAATATCATACTGACGATATTAACAATGGAAGAAGCACCACACACACACAC
>NC_051412.1:22351562-22352082 GCF_015228065.2 Penaeus monodon
GTCAACCAGCGATAACGAAACAACGAAAAAAGGCACGTTATCCTACATCGAAATTCCAAAATACTCCCATAAAATCGGTAGCAGGACCGAGATTCTATATACTAAAACAACAGATATACGGCGCTAATGCCAAGGGTGACGGGCATAGCAACGGCCGTAAAACCGTTGATAGAACACGCAGTAACTTCTCTGCGCCGAAAGTAGACATTATAATTAGCAGTTAGAGTGACCACGTGATCCTAGAACAAAACGAACACGTCCCTTTTTTATCACTAGAACATCTCTCCCCTATCTCCGCTCTTTCTCTCGCGTTCTTTCGTGTTTCTCTTTTGGTAATTTTCCTCTTTTCCTCTTTTGGTATTTTTCCTCTTTATCGTATATTTTCGCTATTCTTTCAGTCTCTTTTTCTTTGTCTGTTTGTCTGTCTGTCTGTCTATTTTTTGTTTCTTTGTCTGTCTCTCTCTCTCTTCTCTTTTTCACTAATTATCGTTTCTATATACAGCATCACGTAGTGTACATC
>NC_051412.1:22352232-22352350 GCF_015228065.2 Penaeus monodon
GACAACGACAAAAGAAATGGCTTTTTTATCATATCACTTTATCACAGCCCTGACTTTGTCCCTTCTTTTTTCTAAGACCTTCTTTTCGACGACGGCGTTTTAAAGGAGGAAAAAGGAG
>NC_051412.1:22352395-22352610 GCF_015228065.2 Penaeus monodon
ACAGGCCAAGGGGGTGAAGGGAAGGGGAGGGGGTTGAGGGGGAAGGATGGGAGGAGGAGGGGGAGGAACGAGGGAGGGGGAAGGGAAGAGGTTTAGGTTCGGGGGGATGGGGTAGGGTCGGGGGATGGAGGAGAGGGTAGGGATTGGGGTATATGGGTAGGGTAAAGGATAGAGGGAGAGGGAGGGACAAGAATAAGATGACTTGGGATAAGGGG
>NC_051412.1:22352761-22353064 GCF_015228065.2 Penaeus monodon
TTCCATCTATGGTTTATGTGTGACCTTCCCCGCGATGCCGGCAAGAGATGAAAGAGTAAACCTGAGTTATTCGAGGCTTGCAATATATCCCATACATGGCTTTGGGGGGAGAGGGAAAGGGGAAGGAGGCTAAAAGGGGGAGGGGGGAGAGGAAGGGGGGGATATAACACCCTTAAGAAAGTATGAAAATAATCACTTCGTAAGGGTTTAGGGTTCGAATACCCGGTGAATACTAATGAGCATGAAAAGGGGTATTCATCGAGATTCTTGACTTTTGTGCAGTAGTCTTTGGCACAAAATGGG
>NC_051412.1:22353583-22354464 GCF_015228065.2 Penaeus monodon
CCCGAATGTATGGCTTTTGGCGTTATCTTTTGAGACCAAGAGTTCATATCGATCTTTTTCGTTTTCCTATTAACTTTCTTTTTGATCTTTGCTACGTGTTTTCCATTGTATATAATGTTTTACTATTCAAAAGTAGATTTTTCTTGCACGACGGCACAATGATCACCAATTATCTCGATTAATTAATTCTCTAATTATCATATACATTTTAACTTCTTCGATCTTCATTCACATATCATGTACTTCCGTGCCAGTTCCGTCGTCGATTCCCAGTACAACAGATGTTTTCGCATGTCAGAGATTTACATGAACATGAACCCAATCCAATGTATAATAAAAGAACCACCGCCTTCCACTTGCTCTGTGCCCTTTCCTCCACGACAAATGGAAGGTCGTTCAATGTGCTTCCTTGTTTTTCTCTCTGGCGTTTTGCTGTATGGTCGGCCCGAACCGCATATGCAGAGAGCTGTATTGTATTACTTCAGTTCCGATCGTTCACGGGGGTAGACTAGGCTGCATTGACGATCGATACGGAACGAATGGTTTCCGGAAGGAGCTTGTTTATTTGTCTGTTGTTCATTTCTCTTAGCTAGGGCTGCTTGTGTGTGCTTGAGGTTCATTGAAGTTGGATTGGATTTTAGATTGATGTGGTCAGCTGGAAAGGCATTGGATGTGGTGGTGTTGTGAAACCTTGTAGGGCAGGAATTTGTAGGATATTTTAGTTTTACTTGTGGTATGTATGCATTTAGTCTTGTTGCGTCTCATAAAGCTTGATAACTGTCTACGTTGCGTTGAGATCACCAGCTGAAGAGGGTCTTGACGTCTTGAGAACCTCAAGGCCAACCCGTCATCTTCACAGGACCGTCGACATCCCCCACCCC
>NC_051412.1:22354506-22354610 GCF_015228065.2 Penaeus monodon
TACTCAAGGCAACAAACAAAAACAAAAAGTTAGTAACAACAGTGACTCTACCACCCTTTTCAAATACACTCTAACCTACACTATAAAACAGAAAGGACATAGAA
>NC_051412.1:22354715-22355127 GCF_015228065.2 Penaeus monodon
TTTCTTTTTAAATCACCCAACAACCCTATCCTGAAAGACTACACCAACTACCCTCCTCCTTCCTCTCCCCTAAGCGAACATGCCACAGGCTCTTTTCCTGCGTTCAACAAGAAACAACTGATTCATCATCTCCTGACAGCTGACGATCACGAGAGGCAGCAGAGGGCATGATAATCTCTGCTAAGATGACAAGCGAAGATGGATGAAACCACAGAGGGCAACCACCGTGAGTGAAGTGATGGCTGTTGACGATTGGTGGGTCGGTTTCAAGGTGTCTGAAGTGCATTGAAGAGGTTTTTTAAGTGTTCTGAGAAAGGAAAAGGGGAATGCGAAGAGACTCTAAGATGATGCAACTGTGTCAATATTGGCGAATGAAATGTTTCTTTATGCATTAAAATGTTGCGAATATTGT
>NC_051412.1:22355576-22355818 GCF_015228065.2 Penaeus monodon
GACCAATTCTGTTTTATTTTGCTAAAATCCGTTCTTTGCGATAATTTCACACATCTCAACATATGAATTCAATCTGATAAGCAGTTTTGACAGAAGAAAAAACGCCCACGTGAACATTGAAATCCTGGATAAAATTTGTAATAAAATAAATAAGCAAAAGCGTTGGCCTTTGATGACGTCACAGTAGGTAAGTGGCATAGTCTTATCTTGAGCCTGACGCGGAATCGACTAACTTTGCTTTG
>NC_051412.1:22356348-22356552 GCF_015228065.2 Penaeus monodon
TACAAGAGGTTACTTAAAACGAACATCGATAGGCCTACAGAGACGGTATGCCGCTTCTCTTGACATCAAAGCTTCCCTCACTTTTTTTTTTGGAATTTCAAAATTATCCTGTGACGTTAGTTCAGGGGTGAACGTCGTTAAAACTATGTCTCATTAAATCAATTTGTTGATGAAACCCTTCACATGCTACCAGAATGTTATTGA
>NC_051412.1:22357274-22357500 GCF_015228065.2 Penaeus monodon
AGGAAGTATATCACAATGAATAACAGAGAAAGTACTAAAACACAGCTGTTACGACGCAATAAGTGTCACTTCGCCTGATAATAAATCTAGAAACACATTTCCAGTAAGCTCAGAATCCGAATGTAAAACGCACACCAACGAAGACCTTTAGTCGATTACCATAATAACAATTCAGGTACTTCCTTAGAGGGAAAAGGTCATTGCCTCTTCCTAATACCTATTACAG
>NC_051412.1:22357589-22357910 GCF_015228065.2 Penaeus monodon
ATGCGCTACCCACACCCTAGACATGTGACACCCATGACTACTCTGTCATCCGAGTCATGTCCCAGGCATTTGTCAGCTCGTGTCCTTTCTGCCATGCATGGCATGAACCAGGCTCGGGTCTGGCCATTGATGAATATGCCTGGGCTCTATACCCTGCTGGTGTTATGAGGGCATGGTTCCTGGCATGTGAACGCTGGAATGGCAGTGGTATTAATGGAAAGTCGAGTGTGCTATTTGGTCTGGTTTAAGGAGTGTTACTTCTCCCATTCACGATGACGTTGCGAGAAAGACCCACGGGGCTGTCTGTAACAACCGTATGGA
>NC_051412.1:22357959-22359707 GCF_015228065.2 Penaeus monodon
CATGGTCAACGACGACTTCCTGTTCCTTGTCAAAACAGCCATCTTTCTCTTCCTCGTCCGTAATAACAGCAACTTCGCCTTAATCATTTTATTCGATAACTATTTTCTTCTTCACACGTAGGGTACAATTAACACCATAGAAGAACAACCATAAAGAGAGAGATTCGACACGTGCTTCTTTATTTCATACTATAACTAAAACAAAATTCTACTACAACAACCATTCACAGCTACGTTCACCCTGCTACCACCACAACGACGCTAACCACGACCCACACGAACGAATGAATAACAGGAGGAAATTGTCACAGGCGAGGTTTCCAGCTAACGATTTCGACGAATGGTTCTCCACGCTAAGCGCACATGGAGATTAGAGCGGGAGACATACAGCCTTTTAACAATGCATCCGGAAACGGCAATAAAAATGGGTATTTAAAGAGCCACTCTATTTTTAAATCTTTCATCCTGTAGTCTATTGTTTCTTTCAAGTTGTTCTCGTGTGTGGGAGGAACATCCTTTTCTCTTCTTCTTGAATGGAAACCTACCTTTCACTTCTTGCCATTTTTTCTCCTTCCAGAGATGTAATTTTCAATAAGAACGAGTGCATTCCAGAAATAACTCGACTATTCCTGATTGGGAAGATATCCTACCCTGTTTATTTTCATTCTCTTTACAGACCTCAAGCAATAACCTGGATGGCTGATCGATCTACGCATCAAGTTCCCATTGAGAGAAAACGCGCTTTCATCAACGAGGGAGAGACAGAAAAAAAAAGATCGTATATTTTCCGTCTTTTCCTTTTCAGACGGGTCACCCACCCTCTACTTTCCATTATCAGCCATGTTAACCTTTGCAATATACGGATACATCCAGTCTTCTGGTCTATTAATAGCTCGGTCGCGGTGAGTACACACACACGCTCGCCCCGTTGGTAACAAAGGCTTCCTTCTCATTGGCTCCTTTGCCTCTTACGTCTTACCGAGGACCGCAAAGTCGAACCCCGGAATTTATCACGGCAATTATATAAACGCATCAGGGGGACCATTTCCCCCGATATGACGTCAAAGGGGCGGAGATATAGTGAAAACATATTGCTATCATTGATATACTGTAGCTGTGCTCAGCCTTAATGAGCTTTACTACGAATTCTAGCAAAACAGGTTGCAGTTGTATGCGAAACCACACACATGCACACCTTGGAGAGTCTGTGTACGTTAGCTTCCATTCATAACTTTTCGCCTCGTTTCAGAACGGTTCGGACGAGGAGGACGCTCTGACAGAATGACTTTTTTGTACGTGTGTATGAAAAAAAAGGGCAGACGAAGCCATTTGATGCTAATAGAGAAGGTAAATAGACCGAGGGTGGAACAGCCTTGGCGAGGTTGTCGACACCGGCTCACATACCAACAGGTTTTGGCGGGAAAGATCTTAACGCTGATTGGTCGAAGGTATAAAGAAACGCCAGACGTGATTGGCTGAAGGAGTACTCGAACGCTGATTAGTGGGCTGGAGAAAGAGACGCACGATGCGATTGGCTGCGGAACTCGAGACAGATTGCTATTGGTCCTCAAGGGTGAGTAAACGTAATATCCGGCATAGTAACAGACCACGTGATTTCACTGTGTTGTGCTGAGTTGCAGGAATTCAATGTCCCTGGGCGGCGACCGAGAACTGCTTGCTCTTGATTTCAGTATTTACTTTTATTGCTTTCAGCTGCTTGCAACGGCCAGCGAGTATAAGCTGGCTTG
>NC_051412.1:22359809-22360140 GCF_015228065.2 Penaeus monodon
CATTATTCACTGGTTTATGATATAAAGCGCAGCGAGATCCTGCGTAAACAACAGAGCTCTCAAAATCTATCTCTGTCTCCCCGACCGAAGCTAACGGAGAAAAATTCCCAGAGCGAACGCAATACGACGAACCTAAAAGTGATCAGTGTCGCCCGAGTATCGAATTACTCGCGCCCGGGATTCAGTTAGTGACCTCAAGGCCGCTGCCCATAATTTGGAGAGAGGAGACGGCGCTCATGACCTTCCATAAAGTGGCATGAATAGGAGTGACTGCGAATGTGTGTTTATGACGTTAACGGAACGACTCGAAATGGAGCTTAACCTTACGAGA
>NC_051412.1:22360318-22360539 GCF_015228065.2 Penaeus monodon
GTCTAGATATACAAATATATGGTTTTATATATTTATTCATGATTTTCATATAATGTCCCTACACATATAAACACATTCTTCGCATACAATCACATAAATGATCGCGGTGCCCTTATTTTAGCACTATGCAAATGATGCAGGTCAGTGCTGCTAAAGGGAGCCGGTCAGTGCCTCTTCCCGAACGGAGGGAAGAATCCGTTGTGTTCGAATTCTTTTAAAAG
>NC_051412.1:22360789-22360911 GCF_015228065.2 Penaeus monodon
TAGCGTTCGACATAGCACGTCCGCTGACCTTACGGCTTGGCGGCAAACTCGGCCCGACTGTCTGCGGAATGTTTCAATTCTCCGTAACTGTTATGAGGATTCTTGTTCACTTTTTTGTCGAC
>NC_051412.1:22362066-22362379 GCF_015228065.2 Penaeus monodon
CCCTCGCCCCTCTCCTCATCTCCATCTTCCCCCTCATCTCCCCTGCTTTTCATTCCCATCTCTTCCCATTTCTCGATCTCACTTCTCTTCATCCCTCATTTTCTTCCTCCCTTTTCACTCTTTATTCCACTTCCTCCCTTTCTTCATCCATCATTCCCTTTTCCCTTTCTCCCTCCATCTCTAACATTCTCCTCTTCTCCTCATCTCTCTCCTCCCTCTCCGCTCTCAATAGGTTCCGTGAATTGCTCCCTCCCCTTGAAACAGCTGAGAGAAAGAGGTCCTTCCCTTTGGATCCTCCGTCATGGTCGTTAAC
>NC_051412.1:22362419-22362559 GCF_015228065.2 Penaeus monodon
CAACAGCGTCTTTTCTCCGATGAAACTGATAACGTCTGCCCCCTTATCTTGGCCGCCGGGATGACTTCTGCTTCTGCTGACCGAGTCTTTATAATTAAGGTCTATCATCCAGCGTTAACCGACGGCCGTGTCTAAATAAT
>NC_051412.1:22362746-22363086 GCF_015228065.2 Penaeus monodon
ACATTCTCATATATACAGTTCGCACGCACTTTTCACTAGCTGAAGATTCCTTAAAACGTTATGACTGGCCTGTCGACATATGCTCAATTATGACACCACGATGTAACTTGCTGATTAGTTTAATCGGAACTAATGACGGCCATTTACGAGAAAATTATAGTACTTTTATCGTTCATCTTTCTGAGTCTAGTTCTTAACTAATAAGTTTTTTAATGAGGATGATGAAATAGTGTGTTATATACGACGATCTATTCCTTGCTGTCATCATTGTTAATGTTCATTTTTTGTTGTTATCATTAGGTTCAATTTTCACATCAGTGGTTAGTAGTACTTCCAGACT
>NC_051412.1:22363350-22364697 GCF_015228065.2 Penaeus monodon
GCAGTGTTTTTATGTATTGTGTATAAACCCCAGTGTAGGGCGTAATTACTTACCAAAAGGAACAAGCAAACGCGAGCTCTTCTTGAAGTACCACTCGCTGCCCTCCATCCCTACGTCACCTTCCTACCAGGCAAAGTGCCATTACGCTGTCATGGAAACGTCTTACGAGCGGCTTAAATTGACCTACATGGCTCCATTCACGCACTTCATATTTGACATTTCCGTTTTCAGAAATCATGGGGCTGGACACGTGCTAAATACGGAGGTTTTCCGTTGCTTTCCTCCAGGTTGGTGAAGAGTTCATCATACTTGATAATGCGGCTAAGTTCACATGTTGTCTTGACGTCATAAGTCAGTGTTGGCCATCACTCGTACATTGAACAGTACTCCTAACTAAGTACTATCTAGATGGGGCAGTCTAGAACTTAGTTTTTTTTTTGTACTTTGCGTGACCGGATGCGGTTTAACGGGATAGTTTGAAAATGTCCTGAAGCGTCAATCGAAGTGTCCATATCAGGCACTGTCAACGGCCTAAGAATGTCTAAAATATATCTTCTTAGGATCTATCAGTGGTTTACATGAGATGTACTCTATTTTAAAGATCCTAGTCACAATGATAAATAACAGCAATGATAAAACAGAGCGATAAAGCTAAGATAAACACGCAGAACAGAACTAAATGTAAACAGCAGGTAAGACAACTATTTTCCAAAATCACTTATAATTTGCGGAAGTACAGGCCGAATCCCATAGACGTCTGAACCTACACCAATCATCACACACTTACGACCTACCTCAACCAAGCCCCCCCCCTTCTTCCGGTAACCCCCTCCCCCCGCCGTCCTTCCTTTCCTCTCGCTTCACCACAAACTTCCCTCTCACTTTTTTCCCCATTTCCCTTCCTTTACCTCTCACTTCCTCCCCCTCGTTCCCCCTCTTCCTTATTTCCCCCACTCTCCCTCCCCCTCCTACATGTAACCCTCAATCTCTCCTATATTTATCCCTCCCCTTCGCCCCCCTCCTCGTTCCTTATATCCCCCCCACACTCCCTCCCCCTCGTTCGCCATCTTCCCTATTTCCCCCACCCCCCTTACAATCACCCCTCAATCCCTCCCCCTCGTCCCCCCCCTCACTCCCTCCCCCTCCCCTACTCGTTCCCTATTTCCCCCCACTCCCCGTGCAGACCTGTTACCAAGGGGGCGAGCGGCCGAGATTCCCCAACACCTGTGCCTCGGTTAGTCTCTTTCTGTGTCTATAACTGTCTCTTTTACGGGGCCGGCGCAGAGCGATGCTGGAACGCTTGTGGTTTCAGAGTATTAATAACTAGGGTGTGTGTATGTGGGCGCT
>NC_051412.1:22365048-22365405 GCF_015228065.2 Penaeus monodon
AAACAAGAACAAAAAACAACAAAAAAACGGCCTAAAAAAATTATCTCTACAGTTCCCTACAGGATGACGTCACCGAGCGAAGGAATCCGGTCCGCTTTCCTCTCCGCGTCCTTGCCTCCTCCTCCTTCAGCCTCAGAAGATCCCCGCGCGCGTGTGCCTGTCTCGCTCGTCCCTGCGCCGCCCGTGCGTGTGATGACTGATGACTGATGACCTTTCGAGGACAAGAACGACTCTATTAGTGATGAGGTCTGGACGTGGCGAGCTGGATGTTGCTATATCGGATCTGTGGTTTTTTTTTTGCAGTCACTCTCACGTGAATGCGATGTGGGGCGTGATGTACAAAGTCTATTATACGAG
>NC_051412.1:22365788-22365998 GCF_015228065.2 Penaeus monodon
AATGATATAAAAATTCCTGCACTTCCCCCCCCCCCCCTCGCCCAGACACACGCTAAACCCGCGCGGGCGAAACAGTTGGCCAGAGGAGCTATGGCCAGACGCAGTTCTCAGCCGGGACGCCCAGCCATGCACAGAATACCTAAAGCAGAGGTGGGGCTCACAATCTGCCGCATGCACTCCGCTTGGTTACCTAACTCTGCTTGCCAAGGT
>NC_051412.1:22366420-22366548 GCF_015228065.2 Penaeus monodon
ACACAATCTCTGTCTATATATACATATCTGTCTATTTGTTTCTCATCCTTTCTTCTCTTCTTTTCATCATCATTATTCAGATTGTTAAACTGTGCATTGGAAGTGGAAAGTCTTTTCTTTTAATGCTC
>NC_051412.1:22366633-22366758 GCF_015228065.2 Penaeus monodon
TTAATCATATCACTCCTGTAATTAACATCTTCAGCGCAAATTCAAAACTAATAATTACACAGGTAAAGCCTCGTTTTTTGACAGGTAAGAAGTTAGAGACGAGGGTCGAGAGGATAGTGATGCTG
>NC_051412.1:22366800-22366966 GCF_015228065.2 Penaeus monodon
GCGTGGTTTGAGATGAGTCATTGGCCTGTGATTGGCTGAATGGGTTGTTGAATAACTTCTCCGATGAATTTGGTGGCATGTTTGCAGTCACTATAAAAGGGCCACACAAGCTGTTGCAAATTGCATTATGATATCGATTCACTATGTGTGTACACTGTGTGCAATA
>NC_051412.1:22367342-22367741 GCF_015228065.2 Penaeus monodon
TTCATCGCTTATCTATTGATCTTTTTATCTATCCGCATTACTTTTTATCCATTTATTCTTTATTCCGATCACGTTTTCATAAATATAAGAAGAATAACGATTTCTACTTAAAAAGATGTCTGTGTTTACTTTCTGAAATGATTATTGACAAAAACGCTCTTATAGCTAATTATGATACTGACAAGCTGAAAAAAACTGCGTTATCTTTCGTAAATGGATTATCTTCCTCCTGATTGTAATAGTAAATGTAATGATGATATTCTCACTTTGTAGTCTGAATAGGTAAGGAAATTATACAGTAGTCATTATGATGATCATGATGATAAAAGTGCATGATAAAGAAATGGATTCACTATAAATTTGGGCGTTAGCAGAGCGATAGTGAATAGCAAGAGAAGG
>NC_051412.1:22367765-22367923 GCF_015228065.2 Penaeus monodon
CAGGATTGTTGGCGTCAGTGTCTGTGTGGGGGGAGCGGGGGGAAGCTGGAGAGGGGTGGAGGTGGGGAGGGGTAAAGGAGGGAGGATAAGAGGGGTGAAGAAGGAAGGGGAGGAGAGGACTGGGGGGGAGGAGAGGGAAGGAGAGGTTAAATGGGGAA
>NC_051412.1:22367955-22368209 GCF_015228065.2 Penaeus monodon
AGGGAGAGGGGTGAAAGGGGAAGGGAGGCCGAGGAGAGGAGTAGAAGGAGAAGGGGGATAAGGAGAAGGAAGGAGAGGGGGGGGGGTGAAGTGAGGGGGGTGGGGGGCAGGACATCAGGTAACCAGAGTCGGCTAACCACAAGTATGCTGTTGGTCGTGTTCGATGTGGTGACTGCTTTGTGGCCAAGGGTGTTGCCGCTCCTTGCGTGTGGTGAGGATGTGGTGATCTTATGGTGATGAACGATTGGACTCCC
>NC_051412.1:22373066-22373190 GCF_015228065.2 Penaeus monodon
TACGAATCTGCAATGCCTATCTCACACAAGCGTTTGTTTACCTGTCTGGAGGCTGCTCGAGACCGCGTCATCCGAGCAAACATTGACTATTGACCCAGACTGAGAGAGATGCTGGCGGTCACAG
>NC_051412.1:22373797-22373944 GCF_015228065.2 Penaeus monodon
GCCATCAGGGATGTAGAGTCGTCGCTTCAGATTCGCATATTTTAGGCAAAACAACGGGCCATATATTTGGAACCTTTTGCTTTGTCTCCAAGCAGATGCAGATGAGGTGGTTTTTGGTTATACTTTTGTTTGTCTCTGTGATTCTAA
>NC_051412.1:22374258-22374356 GCF_015228065.2 Penaeus monodon
CATAGAACCTTATGGCATTATTATAATTCCTCTGTATGTGTTCGGAATATTAAGATAACTATTTCTTCATTTATGCCATTTTATATCTTCATATTTTT
>NC_051412.1:22374753-22375115 GCF_015228065.2 Penaeus monodon
CCACCAATGTATATCGCTTTTCCCTTGTCATTCTACTCCTTCTGCTTCTTTCACGGTAAAATAACCACAAAAAATATGTATATAAAACTGTAATTGCAGAAAAAACACATACACGAAAACATAAATAGATGATAATAATCCCGGAAAATATTCAACATGTAAACACGTATTCTGTTACAATGGAATGATAGTTTTTGTTTACGCGCGCTTGTTGATGCTTTTTTGTTTTGCGTGTTATTGCTGACAAGATGAGGACGCTTTGTGGCATAGTGATGGTGGTGATAAAAAGGGATAATGACGATAGAGATGATAAAAAGCGTAAGTAGCGAAGATATCTTGACGTGCTATTTAAAAGGGGGATA
>NC_051412.1:22375387-22375877 GCF_015228065.2 Penaeus monodon
AATACAAAAATATATCCATATCTCTATCCATTTAGTTTAATGGTTTATTGATACAGACATGTTTGCACGTGTGTGTGTGCATCCACAAATATAATCATGCAACAGATACTAATGTTAATTATTCCATGAATATAACAAATGAAATGCAAAGATTTATCTTATTATTCATCTTATTTACCCCACAAAGAAACGGAAAACAAAATCAATGCAGATGGAAACGCAAATCAGCAGATGAATCAGGTGACTCAATCTTACTTTCTCCCGCGACGCCCGCATATGGTCAGAGTTTGGGATGGCATATGGGCTATTTAGCATCTATACAATGGCAGGAACACAAGCTGTAAACACTGAGAAAAAAGGTGTGAGTGTGTGTGTTATATATTTTCACGTGATAACACACACGAGTTCGGTTTGTTTTGTTTATTAGCAAGTTCTTTCGGTCTCGACTCTGTGATCTGCATTCCGAACTCACTTCCAACTCTCCCTTGGA
>NC_051412.1:22376659-22377225 GCF_015228065.2 Penaeus monodon
GCAATAAACCTGATTAAAAATTGGGCATGTTGGGGCATAAACACCGTTTTTATAGACCCCCATTCCTAAGCTCAATAAAACGTCAAACTGAACCCAATAACGAGTTAGGAAAACAGTTGGTATTCAGCGGCCGCGACCGGGCGGTTAATTCAGATCGCTCGCTGGCTTTCAGAAAGACATCTGCGGCTCGGAGAATCACCCTTAGGTCTTCTTAGTATCCGCTGAGGGCGTACGTCATACTACAGCATCAAGCGACCTCACGCCCATCCAGACCCCTTCCCCAAGCAAGATTTCCTTCCAGACACATTCGGCTTTGAGGCACAGCAGCTGCGTCATAGCCCATGGCAGCCGGGGTCTTCTATGGCAACTGGTGGTCAGACCATGTCCATATTGGGCTCCGCGTGCGTCGTCCTCCTCGAGCGGTGGGCTGTGTGTGTGGCAAAGTCATGGTCGGCGAGGAGAAGGTGACCTGGCGAGGCGTGTGGCTGCTTCCTTTGGCTTTTCGTGGGGTTGGGTGGCTTCTCTGGCCGGCTTTTGGGGAGGTTGAAGAGGAGGGGGCTTAGGGG
>NC_051412.1:22378638-22378807 GCF_015228065.2 Penaeus monodon
AGTACAGTTTACGTAAGGGTGATTTTTCCACGAAAGCGTACTTGCGTAATGAGAGCAGTGAGTAAATGGAGCGTCGGATGGACGGCGACGCACACCATCAATTACACTTCAAGTATATGATTACACCCTAGATTTTCGTTTTTCCTTTAGAATATTACTTCATGAAGAT
>NC_051412.1:22378943-22379571 GCF_015228065.2 Penaeus monodon
GATAGATTTAAAGGGAATTTAAGGGAAAAAAAGGGGAAATCTCCCAAACCAAGCGTCTTTTTTCGACCGTCGACGTCATCCTTATCCAAACCTTCAACGCGAGATCGACTCATCGACTCTAATTAAAGAGAGCTAATCAGACGTAGGCCTATTGGCAAGGGGGGGTAAGGGGAAAGGGTGGGGTGGAGGAGGAAAGGACTGGAATTGGTGGGGGTAGGGGGATAGGGTGGGGGGGAGGGAAGGACGGGAATTGGGGGGTGGGGGTAGGGGGATAGGGTAGGGTGGGGGAGTGAAGGACGGGAATTGGGGGGAGGAGGGGGGGAAGGGTGGAAGGAAAAGAGAGAGGGAATAGGTTGGTTGGGGGGGGGGAGGATGAGGGGGAAAGGAGAGGGGTATGGTAAAGGGAAAGGATGGGGATAGGGTGGGGGTAAGGGTGGGGTTGCAAATGGGTTGGGGAAGAAGGGGGAAAGGGTGGGAGATGAATGAGGGGAAGGGGTGGGTTGGGGGAATAGGGAGCAGAAGATGATTAAGGGAGAGAGAAAGAGGGGAAGGGGAAGGGAAAAAGGGAGGGAGGGTAGCGATCGCCACATACATTTAATTTCCCCCTGGAAGGTCAACTAACTCTGTA
>NC_051412.1:22379876-22381127 GCF_015228065.2 Penaeus monodon
AAACCCCTCTTCGTCTGGGACACGCCCTCAGACACTACTCCCCCCTCCCCCCCTTCCTCTCTATGACTCAGACGCCCTTCGACCCTGTTATAGTGGTGAGATGGTGGGTCTCCCCCCCTGCTATTAAGAACTGGCTATTTTTAATCTTTTGGAGGGGGAATGATTAGCTTTCCGTCGAGAGGTTAGTTTAACACATGCTGATGATATAGCTTTTGTCACTTCGTCATGTTCCCTTTATTTTTCAACTACAAGTCTAATTAAATTATAAAGAAGGTCCGTAATGATCGTACAAATTGATATATTTATATCCTCATTGTGACGTTCTATATATTTCCGTATATTGACTTTATTTTGCAATATTATCTATTTATGTACCTATCTACTTATTCTTTTGTTTGTTTACCTCCTCCCTTATCCGTTCTATAACCGGAAAGAGACGCGACGGAACAAGTCTATGAGGAAGACACTCACATCCGGATGAGGGTGAGCCGTATGTGAGAAAAATTGGTGAGGAAATGGCCGGTTATGAGCGGTTGTGGGTAGTTATTATTGAGGTTGTGAGGGCCCTGTGTACTGTGATGTATGAGAGCAAGTTCGTGAGTCGTGAGTGACTATTGTAAACATGTTGAGGTCGTTGTCGTGTTGTAGGTAGTTAGTGTTATGAGAAGTTGTGAGTCGTTATTGTAGAGGTTTGAGGATGTTATCATAATGTCAATGAATGAATGCTATGAGTATTTATGAGTACTGATGAGTGGATTGTGTAATGAGAATTCTGAATGAAAATAAAATACGTGAGGAAGCGAATATGAGGTGAAGACAGTCACAAAGCCGCCTCGAGAAGAATGCAATCATATACATTAAGATTTATTCACAATTAACGTAAAAATCCCAAACGCGAACTCAACTTATAAAATATTGAAACACTCACATAATCCGGGAAACACACCTTCGTGACGATTATAATAGCGTCAATTTTACGCATAAATTACACGGAATTACAAATAATTGCCCAGACCCTCCAGATATAGGCATAGGGGCAATCGCATCGCTGAGGGTAGGCCTATCAAATGCAGCATCTGCCTACGCGAATAATCATGTGATTACACCCACATAGCCTTTGCGTGTGTAAGGTCAGCTGATGTTTCATTCATCACTGTGATTAACGTTTCCCTGCCAACAGTTCTCGCTTTTTCTCGTTTAGTGCGAATTTCACTGGATGCTTTTCACGGTATTTTACCTGCCATATGGCCA
>NC_051412.1:22381385-22381728 GCF_015228065.2 Penaeus monodon
ACAGTAAAACGAAAAGAAGAGAGGCAAACAGAAGAATGGGAGGGGGAGGGGGATAATAAACCCTACGCACAGAGTGTTTACAGACAGAATTAATCAGCCCACGCCTACGTATGGCATCGCGTGAGCGGGCGTGTCAACGTGTTCATTAAGACAAGCCAAAATTCTCTCTATTACTATCTTTCTCCCCTCTGTCACGCCCAGCCCTCTTCCCTCTTCTCCCCTCTGCCTTTTCCCCTCCTTTCCTCCCCCACTCTACCCCCTCCTCCGTCTGTCCCCCTCTGCTTCTCCCTCTCCCCTTGTCCTCAGCCCCTCTGCCCCCCCCTTATCCTTCCCCTCCCATTGT
>NC_051412.1:22381765-22381862 GCF_015228065.2 Penaeus monodon
GCGTCCATTAGTCTATTTTACTTCAACGCCGCCCATGTTACGAAGGGGGGAGGGGGGAGGGGGTGATAGGAAGGGCGTTTATGCTGATGATCTAAAA
>NC_051412.1:22382229-22382473 GCF_015228065.2 Penaeus monodon
AAATCTGGATTGTTATGCTGTCATAAATACAAATACCGCTCTTAATATAATAATTAATACTTCAGTAATTGTTTCGTTGCTATTAATGGCAGTGATGGTAATATCAATGATGAGTGAAATTGCAAGTGCAGCCATGAATTATAGTCTTACTAGTGATAATGATACAACTATATATGGCAATGAAAATCATGATAATATAAGCAATATTGCAACAATGATGGCAATGAAATGAACGAGAGAAATA
>NC_051412.1:22383446-22383824 GCF_015228065.2 Penaeus monodon
AGCGGTTGATAACGAATATGAAAATAATGATTATAAAACTATAACAATAATATCAATGATAAGAAGAGGGATAACATAATAAATCAAGTGATAAAATTATCATAATCCTTCCCTGTATTACACCAATTCTTAATAGATTTCAAGCATTATTGTCACCAATAACACAGACAAACAAGTATATTTATTGCATGCACGTGACTCATCTCCTGAAATGAGCATGTGTTTCTAAGTCCACTGGAAGCAGTGTTCATGTATTACCAACGTGCAAGTAGAATCTGCAAGCAATATCTTGTAATGCCATGCACATGCATAATTGCGTGCTTGAAGGCGGCAGTTCTAGTTCAATTTTAAGTAATTATTCCATCATGTACAAATATT
>NC_051412.1:22385012-22385342 GCF_015228065.2 Penaeus monodon
TCTCAAGCATCAAGCAAATATACCGGTTACCTAACTGTCTCTCTTTGAGAAGAAGCTTTATCTTATTCTCCGACGTTTCGCTCCAGTCGGTGGCCAGGGTCGGGGTCTGAGCAAAATCGAAAGCACATTTAAACTTCCTATTTAACAAAAGGGGAAAAAAATGGGTGAGTGTAAATAAGTGGATGGATTGATAGGTGAATAATAGATGTATGAGTGAATGGGTGAATTTAACAAAAGGGGAGCAAATGGGTGAGTGTAAATAATTGGATGGGGTGATAGATGAATAATAGATGTATGAATAAAAGAGTGAATTAAGGGACGGTGAAGTTG
>NC_051412.1:22385576-22385675 GCF_015228065.2 Penaeus monodon
ATCCTAGTTTATCATGCTACCAAACTGCATGTGAATCCGTGACAAGTTTTTAATATGAAGTTTTTATTCTGATTAATGTTGACTGGCATGTACATAATC
>NC_051412.1:22385932-22385997 GCF_015228065.2 Penaeus monodon
TTGTGAATAAAGCAAGCAGAAGTGGGAGAAGTCAAGAAAATACGAATATGACGAAAACCTCTTGT
>NC_051412.1:22386096-22386355 GCF_015228065.2 Penaeus monodon
GAGCATGAAGAGGCCTTGGAGACGCAACACAGCGACGAGAACTACAACAGTCTTCTGTTTTTCTGTTTTCCTGTTTTTCGCTCCTTTTCGTCCCTTTTCCTCCCGTTTTATTCTTGTTTTATTAAAAATTTGTTCACCATGAATTTATATACTTGCAATGATGTCTCTGTAAAAAGAGAGAAAAAAACTGGATTAAAGGATTAAAAGTTTCTTCATAAAGGATTATCATGCACCTATCAAAGTGCATATTATATATTTT
>NC_051412.1:22386421-22386635 GCF_015228065.2 Penaeus monodon
TGAGGGTACATGTGTAATAGCCTGCGTGACATCAATCATGCAAATGCTCTTATCATTATATGCAAGATAATTTTTCACATATTTGTTAACTGCAGATGCGCCGGCGCCTGTACCATGATGATAAGTGTGAGATGATAACTCAGATTATATAGAAATCAACAAACAAACCCTGAAGTGACATTGTTTGATGGACGATTTATGGGAAGGAGTTTCA
>NC_051412.1:22387791-22388110 GCF_015228065.2 Penaeus monodon
ACACTACCAGGAGACCTTAGACGCGCAGCCCTGATCCGTTACCAAGGTTCAGGGCAGGACAATACGAAATTCCAGACACCATAATTATTGCTTCTTATGGCGACACTGCGCTCTCCAACCCCGATAGAGCGGACTCTTTGTGTCGCCAGTCGCCGGGATCGCTGATAAACAATAATTTTTGCTTTGTGTTCGTCCGCCGCGAATTTGATCTGTTATCTGCGTTGATAAGCGATGTCTAATTTGCATTGCTGGCTTGTTTTCTGTGATGTTTCTGCGTGTATATGAGCGAGTTTGGGCGTGAGAGGTAGACACGCTATTT
>NC_051412.1:22388419-22388485 GCF_015228065.2 Penaeus monodon
CAAAGAATCCCGCTGCACATCGTAAATAGGGGAGGAACAGAGAGGAGAGGAGGGATAAGGGAGAGA
>NC_051412.1:22388638-22388878 GCF_015228065.2 Penaeus monodon
GTACATACGGGTATCGAGAGTGAGAGGGAGGGTATACCATGCGGGTACTAGGGTATGTGGCTATAGGTCTATTGTGGAAAGAGAGAGGCAGGCCCGCAGCCAAGTTAGGGATCATTTCATCTCACTTGCCATGATTTATTTAGTCTGCATTCACGTCAATCCAGTGTCTGTGAGTTTCCCACGGGATCTGCTCTCCGTACTGGTATGACGTACGAGTATACTTTCTGTTATACTCTTCTG
>NC_051412.1:22389012-22389089 GCF_015228065.2 Penaeus monodon
TATTTGTTCTGGTTTTAAGTGATTATACTTTCCGTTATACTCTTTCATACCGATACTTTTAGGCATTACACCTAGAG
>NC_051412.1:22389178-22389251 GCF_015228065.2 Penaeus monodon
ACGCTGTAATTATAGAATTACGTAACTATGAAACACGGAGATATTCCCACTGATCATATACATTGATACGGTG
>NC_051412.1:22389826-22390068 GCF_015228065.2 Penaeus monodon
CGGCATGAAGGCCTTGCCATGCGCGCACGTCCAGCGGACACTCCGGCAGCGCCACGTAACGGAACGCCCAAAGCCTCGTAGGGCGACGTCACAGAGGAGTCACGAGGTCTCTCAAGGCCGCCTAGTACACGAGGAACGCCCATCCACACCACCCCCCCCCCCCAAATAGCCACCACCTCCCTTACCATACTACCCTCTCCTCCTTCTCTCCCTCTTCCCCCTACTAATCTCCCTGTCTCTTT
>NC_051412.1:22390362-22391483 GCF_015228065.2 Penaeus monodon
CCCCTTCCTCTTTCCGTCCTGTTGTGTGTTCTGTGACCCCAGTATGTTGGTATTTGTTGTCAGGGGCGTGTGATGCTGTCAGATGTGGCCAGGGGGCGTGGTGTTTTCAGAGGTTTGTGGTGTTGTCAGGGGTGTGTGGTGTTGTTAGGTATTGCCATGGAATGTGGTGTTGTTAGGTGTTGTCAAGAGGTATGATGCTGTTAACTGTTGCCAAGTATTTATGGTGTCGTCAGCATATATATAGCGTTATGAGGGATTATTTAGTACTCTGAGGATATGAAATATCATCAACGTAAGCAATGTTGTCAAGCGGTGTAAACTGTTGTCACGTAACGGTGCTATTAGAGTGATTGTTGTCAGGCAGTTGTGGGCTCGGTCGTAGAATGGTGTTTCTTGTTGCCAGGGAGCCATATGTGGGTTAGCTGTGTGTGTTCTTAAGTCGACGGAGGCAAAGGAGTATCATTTGGTAGTAATGTTGGAAGTGTTGTCAATTTCATTATATGATTGTATTGATGGTGATGCTGACGATTTATTCATATATTGACGGTTTGGATTTCAGCATTATGATAGTCGTGCTGATAGTTTTGTCAATTGAAATATGCAACGGTTGCATTGATGGTGTTGTCAGATTGTTTATATAATGATAGTGTTGTTAGGTTTTTACGTAATTATATTGTTGATACTGTTGTCAGTGATGTCATATTCCACCTGATAGACCTACTGTTGCTATGATGTCAAAAGTGTTGTCAGTATATCCAAATACCTTCATGGAAACTGATAGCCGTACTGCGGTAGATATAGTCAGCGATGTTGGCATCGTGTCAGATCTGCAGTCAGTGTTTCCGTGTCGCCTCTCACGCTGGCAGACAGTCTGTGTTATGTCTACTTTTGCCAAGAAAGTCGACATTAAACTCACGTGAGTCTTTTGACATTTTACTAGGTACAGTCTTTATCGCTTGCTGGTTATTCCTGTTTATCAGATTCCTTGACGATTGGCTTCATTAGTTCTATGTAGGGTTCAGTTTGGGGTTTTATTCATCTGAAACTTTACATAATGATTTAGAATTTGTATTTGGTTTCCCCTCGACTGTGAGAAACACACACGCATAGACATACTGACG
>NC_051412.1:22391721-22391847 GCF_015228065.2 Penaeus monodon
ATGTGTATCTATGCCAGGTGTGCGTATCTCTAGATCATTTTTCAGATGTCTAGAAATAAGTATAAATTTTTGCGGTAAAGCAAATATTATTTTATCCTCGCGGAAGTTGATTATCTTATTTCCTAG
>NC_051412.1:22391869-22392167 GCF_015228065.2 Penaeus monodon
GATATTAGTGAGTAAAGCTTTTTGGACATATGATATTTAAATGTCAAAAGGTGATTTCCGCCCATCATGCAGAAATATGGATTGGAATAGAGTGATAGGTTTAAATGCCAAAAGGTGATTTGTACCCAACATGTCCAAGGTGTGGCTTTGAGTTTTGTCGAAATTTAGAGATAAATGAAGAAATGCTATTTAACTATCTGTTTATTTTCGACAAACGTAGAGTACAGTTGATAACAGATAAAAAAAAAACATGAATAAAATATAAACATAAGATACACACGAAATTTGCATGAATATT
>NC_051412.1:22392199-22392400 GCF_015228065.2 Penaeus monodon
TTCTGAATTATGATTTCCACGATTAAAAGCTCATTAAAGCCTCGGTTGATCTTTATTCAAATTTCACTAACAAAATATCACAAAATTCGCAGCAACACACTGATCCCATCTGTCAGTTTTGATCTTCCTATAAAAAGTAAATATATACATTTATATTACTTCAGCGTTTTCAGACTCAAAATATGTTTACTTTTGACGGTT
>NC_051412.1:22392980-22393139 GCF_015228065.2 Penaeus monodon
AACCAGGCGGGGATTTTCTCGAAGTGACATTCAGCCTCTCATGGCGCCGCCTTGATGCTGTGAGGAGAGGAAGCTGAAAAATAATGATGTTTTGTTCATTTTAATAAGTGATGATGGCGGTGAATATGTGTCAGTGCGCGCATGTTTTTTTGCGCTTGA
>NC_051412.1:22393369-22393469 GCF_015228065.2 Penaeus monodon
TAATCAACTTATCTCCACAATCATTTCTACAGATCCATCTATCTCCTTGTCTGTGTCAATCTATCTTCTTGTGTTTCTTTTTTCGCAAGTGATTGTACCT
>NC_051412.1:22394721-22394795 GCF_015228065.2 Penaeus monodon
CACTTTGCAATTCCTCGAAATTTGGAATCAAAAAGGTCCACCAGTGTTTCGTCTCTATCCAAAAGATTGTCAGG
>NC_051412.1:22395230-22396488 GCF_015228065.2 Penaeus monodon
GTTCCTGAACCATCGAAGAATGAGGAGTGACGAAAGAAAAATATATATATATAAGCGTCCTCCATCACATATACAATGGGGGAGAACGGCGACCAGTGTGCGTAAAGTACGATGGGAACTTGTTTTGCAAGGGATGGAATGGGGAGAGGAGTGCGGTGAAGGACGGGATAGAGGAGGTGGAGGAAAGGATGGAAAATGGTGGAGGAGGGGATAGAGGAGGTGGAGGAAAAGATGGAAGGTGGAGAAGGAGGGGAAAGAGGGGGTGGAGGAAAAGATGGAAGGTGGAGAAGGACGGGATAGAGGAGGTGGAGGAAAAGATGGAAGGTGGAGAAGGAGGGGAAAGAGGGGGTGGAGGAAAAGAGGGAAGGTGGAGAAGGAGGGGAAAGAGGGGGTGGAGGAAAAGAAGGAAAATGGAGAAAGAGGGGATAGAGGAGGTGGAGGAAAAGGTGGAAAATGGAGAAAGAGGGGATAGAGGAGGTGGAAGAAAATGTGGAAAATGGGGAAGGAGGGAATAGAGGAGGAAAAGATGGAAGGTGGGGGAGGAGGGGAAAGAGGAGATGGAGGAAAAGATGGAGACTTGAGAGATAAGGAGAGGAAAGAAAGGTAGGAAGGAGGAAAGAAGAGGAGGAGGGGAGTTTAAGAAGAGGTGGAGGAAAAGGAAGAGGGAATAAAGACATGAAGAGGAAGAAGAAGAAGAACTAGGAAGAGAGGGGTAGAATAAAAGGATGAGAAACAGAGGGAGGGGAAGAAAGAAGAAGAGATAAAAGAAGATAAAAGAGAAGAAATTAGCGGAGAGGAGAAAAGGGAGATTGACCAAAAGATGAGAATAAGGAAAGGAAGGAAGTGGAGGAAGAGGAAAACGAAGGAAAGGGAAGAGAAAGAAGAGGAGGAGGAGACTGAAGAACAGAGTTAATGATCCAAAAGGGAGGCAGAGGAAGGCAAAGAGGAGGAGTGAAGGGGAAGAACGGAGGAAGTAGAAGATGAATAGGTGCAGGAGGAGACAGATGAAAGAGGAAGTGCAAGAAAACAGGAAGGTGGAGATGCAGGAAAATGGATGATAAGGTAACAATGAAGGGAAAGAAACAGAGAAAAAAATGATAAAGGAGGTGGATGAAGAGGAAGAAAAGGAAAGAGAAGGGAAAAGAGGAAGAGGGAGAAGATAGCACTGTAATAAGAAAGAGAAGACGGGGGATGAGAGTGAGGGGAAAGAGAAGAGGGGGTGGGGAGGGGGAGAAATTAGAAGAGGAAGGAGATAGGA
>NC_051412.1:22396897-22397097 GCF_015228065.2 Penaeus monodon
ATGGAAATGAAGTTTGTCCTTCTCATTCTCGTCTGTGTGTCTTCTTTATTTATCTGTTTGTCCGTCTCTCGTGCTTTATTCCTTCTCTCTCTCTTTCCCTACACCCTCCTCAGTCTCTATCACTATGTAACGGAATAAGGGACAGAATAGACGCTATTCTTTGTTCACATTATTTTCAAAGGCTTTCAAGCTGTCACAGC
>NC_051412.1:22397514-22397715 GCF_015228065.2 Penaeus monodon
TCATATAGGAATTAAAGAAAACAAGAAAAAAAGGAAAATGATTCATTACTTTTACGATTTTTTTTTTTCGATTTTATTTGTTTACTTGTTTCCCTCTTTGTGTTTGTTTCAGTTTAAGACGTAAATAATGGAACGCAATTTCGTATTTTTATGTTTAATGTAGGCCTATAATTTCATTTTAGATCAAATTGTCTGTAGTCT
>NC_051412.1:22398208-22398597 GCF_015228065.2 Penaeus monodon
AGATTGATAAAAGTCGGAAGATTAACGCTTCAGAGGTTCAACATCTCTCTTGAATTTCTTAATAGAGGTTTCGCTGATAAAATCTGATCTTATTAGGCCTAAATCAAATAAGAGAGAACACTGCTTTCCCGGGTCTGTGTTTGCTCGTCATTAAGAATTACAGATTTAATTCCTCACTCGTCAAAGGCCGTTTAGTGGAAAATCTCAGACTTAATTGAGTCATCGAGAAAAAGAAGTACATGAAAACAATAGAAATTAGATGAACAATGGTAGGGTTAGAAATATTTTTTTTAAAAAGTTCATGGGAATAATAGTTTTGCGAATCCTTGTCTTTTGGTTGGGATGATATAAATTTAGATTTGCTCCGTAAATAGCTGATCTTTCAATTC
>NC_051412.1:22398761-22399010 GCF_015228065.2 Penaeus monodon
GTCAGCAGTTGATACTACAGTGTTAATATCATATTATCTTAAATACCTAATGTATATTGTTAAAACTGAGACTCTCCCATATTTTTGTTTTGTTTAGATGAATAAAAAATATTAAAAAGATGAATCGGTAAGCAAGAAAATAAAAAATGAATAAATAAATATGTATATGTATAAGTGAATTGATAAATAAACAAATTGGTAAACTTAAACTAGAAAGAAAAGAAAAAGAAAGAAAGAAAGAAAGAAAAA
>NC_051412.1:22399076-22399196 GCF_015228065.2 Penaeus monodon
CAGATATAAACAAAAGCATGATCGGATAAGTTGATAAATCAATAAATCGATAAAGATATAGATAGACATGAAAGATAAATAGGCAAATGTCAAAAAAAGCAAAGAAGGAAAGAAAGAAAG
>NC_051412.1:22399401-22399539 GCF_015228065.2 Penaeus monodon
CGTCCTCGTCAGCACGGGGGCCCCAAGAAAGCACAGCCTCCTCGCCCGCACGTCTTCGCCTCATCTTCATAAAATCGCGCTAAGGACATCCCGTGGGCGCGACCTCCTCCGCTAGGAAAGCTCTGTGTAAGAGTGCTT
>NC_051412.1:22400315-22400469 GCF_015228065.2 Penaeus monodon
GCCTTAGAGTGTTTGTGGGAGAGATGAGTTACTAAATAATTATAAAAAGAAGTATCTCTCACCTTGAAAGCTCCTGGGATTCAAAGGTGATAGAACTCTGCATGTGATTCTTCCCCGGAAGGTCAGTTTCAGGTTAAAGAGAACGAGAGAGAGC
>NC_051412.1:22401338-22401901 GCF_015228065.2 Penaeus monodon
CCGACACAGTGGGATAAGATATTGACATTCCTCGGTCATTGTCAATAGCGTTCTACTAGTTTGTCTTTAAGACACTATTGATCGCTCTCTTATTATTTAACAATGGAGATGATGCAGCGTAATTTAAGAAGAGGCTTATTATTAACATTATATATTGACACAGAAGCAACAATTACGGTGGTTATTTCCTCTGAACTGACAATATCATTACAACACTTCAAAAAGAGAAATAAAAACCTCAGAATGCTTTAATTATTAAATGTTACTGTTGAAAACCTGAAGTGCAGTACGTGATCTCATATCTGAAAAAAAAAGAATGTCACAGCTAATCATAGAAAGTGCAATAATTCTATGAAAAAGCGTATCGCCTCCAATCACATTTGCATAAAGATGATACAGCAAATTCTCCTGAACACTATTATTAATTACAAAATGGTTTCAGAAAGGAAGAATCAGTGAGAGAAAGAGCGTGAGTACCGTATCAGAGCTGCATTAAAGATAATCTGATCACCGACAGATTGCTGCGGGCGGGATGGGCGTCAAGATGGAGGACTGGCCAAGAG
>NC_051412.1:22402998-22403228 GCF_015228065.2 Penaeus monodon
GCAGCACAGGCACTCTTGCCTCGAACACCTCTAGCAAACACATCAAGATACGAAAATAGAAAGACATCTAAATACGCGTTCGCCTCATTGTGAAAGCAAAGACGCAGCGGACAGTGTGAGACCAATAGCATTTAGTGCCTCAAGGAAGGAATACTGAACACTCACCTAAGACGTGCGCGATGCGAGGACGGCTGGATTGTGCGTCTCTGCTCCTTGAAGTTTGCAGAAAC
>NC_051412.1:22403856-22404024 GCF_015228065.2 Penaeus monodon
TTCCCTTGTTAATTTGAGCAAAGAAAAGGTCACATATTCGAGAAATTATGCTTTTATATAACATTTCTCTGGGTACAAAGGAAGAACTCGTGAGAGACTGACAGAAAAAAAAGTCTAGGATAATTTTCGTCCAATTGAGTTAGGAAAAAAATCTTTTTGAGATTATAT
>NC_051412.1:22404617-22404820 GCF_015228065.2 Penaeus monodon
GAAACATATCAAAACATATTAAAATAAATACGAAAACGGCGTTGATTATAGACCTGTTAAAATCCTTACCCTTTTAAATAACAAAGAAATAAAAGTCTTAAGCCTGAAACCGGCTACGAAGAGACAGATCGAAGAATTATTAAACGCATTTCTTATATATTTCGGAAAGTTTGGATATTACATTTTTTCCGCAAAAGGACTGA
>NC_051412.1:22405319-22405486 GCF_015228065.2 Penaeus monodon
AAAAGAAAAAAAGAGAGAAAGAGAGGAATGAGAAAAGGGTAAAGAGAAAGGGATGCTATTCCTTCTGTGTTGATTTTCCTCTCTTTTCTTGGTTTTCTTGGTTTCATTCTATTTTTATCTTCAAATTTATGTATATTTTCTATTGCTTGTATATTCCATCTTATATC
>NC_051412.1:22405535-22405616 GCF_015228065.2 Penaeus monodon
CCTCGGTTTCCTCCAGCTATTCTTTTTTCCTATTATTTTTTTCGCTCTCTCTAACTCTCTTAGTCTCCTACTTTCTCTTTG
>NC_051412.1:22405737-22406221 GCF_015228065.2 Penaeus monodon
TTTTCCCCCAATTTTCTTCGATATATTCTCCATATGTCGTCCAAAGGACACGCATATGTTTAACCATAAATCACAAACTGCATTAAAAGAATATCATGTAATCATCTTAAACAAGAAGCCTGAAATTGTGCTCGTGAACTCGTAGTGTTAAATCCGTTTCTACCCAAAAATAAATAACAAATAAAAAAGTAAAAAAGACGAAGAAAGAAAAAGAAAAAAAGAGAAGAACGAGCATAAATGAAAATAAAGATTAAAACATCCAAAACAGCAATAACATCACTTGAGTCCAAACTTTAAAAAAAATCAAACTCGCTTTGCTGTGAGAGAGAAAAAAATCAGGTACAAATGTCAACAGATATCTACGCTGCTTCGAGAATAAAAATAAAAGGATAATAAAAAATATAACGTCAAAGTTAAGTACTATACAAAATCTACCCCGCTCGCCCTAAATAGAATTCTACCCTTACTCTACCCCCCACCCCCC
>NC_051412.1:22406242-22406497 GCF_015228065.2 Penaeus monodon
CGGTGTGTATCGTACGGTTTTGCAAAAAGACTTTTTAATCCACATATGGAACAAATCTGTTTGCGTCTAATAAATTTAAGACGGCGAAAATTCTCCCATAAGTCACACGGACAGTTCTATGATAACTAAAAACATAAAAGAGCTTTATTTTGAAGGTGTGAGAGGCGGTTTCCGAGATAAATTTATAACTTACTACACATACGCACAGGGTACGCTCTCAGTCTACTTTCAGTCGTGGTATTTAGTATTTCATGC
>NC_051412.1:22406558-22406741 GCF_015228065.2 Penaeus monodon
ATGGTACGAAGAGCATTACTCTATTTCATATCAGAAAATGTGACTTTACGGTTATTTTCACGAATGTTATTGCTCGTACGAAATGTAGCATACAGAGTGCGTATTGTATTATTACTGTGCGTAATGGCACAGTAAGCGCATTTATTGTTATCATCATTGTAAATTGCAGTGAATGGCAGTAAA
>NC_051412.1:22407216-22407700 GCF_015228065.2 Penaeus monodon
GGGTACGCAAAATAAAATTTAGACTGAATTCTAAAAGCCAGTACATGTAAGCTTTATTCAATTAGCAGAGAAAGGCAAGCAAATGTAAGTGTGAATTATTCAGCACACATCTGTCAAGGTAATCAAGAACTAATCTAAAATGATATTACTGATATCATTTCCCAGCGAACAGAACGCAAACCTGCCTTTTCCACCGGAGGAAATAACACTCACAGTAAATATAAGATAAACGCAATGAAGCACAGAACAGAACAAAAACACGAACGTTTCGCCGCGGAACGTTCTTACCTTACGCCCCACGTATGTGCAACTCCAGCGAACTATTCTTCAATTCTCGCCATAACATGTTTGAATAATTCACAAATTCCCCAAACAAGAGAGGAGCCACCCAAGCCCTCCGTTCAAAGGCATTATTGCAAATACGACATGCAAATTGGTACTTTCTGCGCTGGGGATTATTTTTCCTTGTCTGAGTCTCTCGCCT
>NC_051412.1:22407721-22407874 GCF_015228065.2 Penaeus monodon
TATGGCGTAAACAAGGCGTGTTGTTATGGCGTCCAGTGTAATCTGTTTTCCTCTTGTTATTTTGTTCTTCATTGGGTCCTTCGTTCATGTTTGGGTCTGCCGTATGCTTGTTATTTATCTTCTTTTCATTACTTCCTTTTCATTCAATCAATT
>NC_051412.1:22408008-22408225 GCF_015228065.2 Penaeus monodon
GATTAAAATGAGGAGTCTATATGTAGTAAATTATTCTGTATATGTAATATGGCGCAGAAAATATTGCCGATGTAAGTATTACAGTATATCTTATTTCACTTGTTGCTGAAAACGTACCCTTTCATTTCACGCTTTTCAACTATATTTAGAAAATTATTCTGTGCATTTGCGTATTATCTCTCCCTCTCTCTCTAACCCCACCTAGTATCGCTCTTCG
>NC_051412.1:22408342-22408519 GCF_015228065.2 Penaeus monodon
ATCTTGCTGGACTACTGTAGAGAACTTAGATTCTGAGCAAAGGGACAGGAATGAAACATAACAGTAAACTAAACAGATGAGTAAATGTTTTAATATGAAAAAAAGAATATGCGGTATACTGAAAAAAAAAAATCATATAACAATGATACCTATAATAGCTATGTGAAGCTTATAATA
>NC_051412.1:22408652-22408819 GCF_015228065.2 Penaeus monodon
AGTAAGAAATATCATCATGATAAACGTCAGTAACAATAAAAATGTTTTTGACAAGCATGATGACAATGAAACGAAAATACGACCAGCAACATCCTCTCCATCGCAAATATGTAGTTTAAAACAAACATACATTATCTCTTTCTTTTGCAAATGCTCCATCACTTGGT
>NC_051412.1:22408950-22409095 GCF_015228065.2 Penaeus monodon
AGAAAAGACGTTCATGTTTCGCCATAAAAATGCTTCAATAACTCGAGAAATCTCTTTACCCAAAGTATGCAAGGAAATCAGCCCAAACGTCTTCCTCCATTTTCGTTCTTTGGAAATAGTGAATTCGGTAATTTGAAGATGGTAC
>NC_051412.1:22409460-22409775 GCF_015228065.2 Penaeus monodon
AATAAACAGACACTTGCATTATTGTCCCTCCTTCCTCCCAAAACCCTAACCCAATCCCCCTCGCTACCACACCCTTCCACGCCTCCAACGCTCATCCACATCACAGCAACACCCCCCCCCCCCCCCCGCATCCTCTGATTCTTCCCCTTCCCCAGTCTTTTATCATCTCGCACACACCAGTCGGCGCCGCGTTTCCCGTTAACCCAGTACAGGTTTGTGCGTCTGGGCAAACAAAGGATAAATCTCAAGCAGTGTTGTATCCGGTGTTCGAACCCGCTCAGTTTGCTTCGAAGGTTCGAATCTCTTCAAAAAATG
>NC_051412.1:22409816-22409895 GCF_015228065.2 Penaeus monodon
GGGGTTCTGTGGAGGGGTGTTGGGTGGAAGGGGACGGGGGCGATTGAAATCGTCCTGTCGAAGTATCAGGAAGGAGTAA
>NC_051412.1:22409921-22410329 GCF_015228065.2 Penaeus monodon
ACAAAAGAGAACACAAGAAGTTCTTCCCGTTTTCTATCGCTCTTTCGTAATTGAAAACCTCCCTCCAAAAGATATCTGATCTCGCTTGTTGTTCTCTCACCTCTGTGTTTCGTCTCCTTCTATACCTTTTTTTTCCCTTTTTTTTTTTGTTGTAGCTACGGGAAAACGTAGCACCGCCTTTGTGCAAAACGTAACTACGTATGGAGAGACCAGCCCGTGCCTTTGCTACTAGATTAAGATCGGACAGTTCTTGCCACTCTCCCCTTGGGATCTCCTCACCCCCTCCCTCCCTCACCCCCTCCCTTCCTCCCTTTCTCCCTCCCTCCCTCACCCCCTCCCTCCCTCACTTTCTCCCTCCCTCCTTCAACCCTCCCCGCTCCCCACCTCCCCAAAGAAGTAGAGGGGGGG
>NC_051412.1:22410357-22410479 GCF_015228065.2 Penaeus monodon
GGTGCAGTCTTTGATAAAAAGGGTCCAAAGATCAGAAGGGTTAATACTAGGTGAGACTGACGAACCAAGGGCGAGGAGTACAGTGGGTACGGCGGTCCTCTACGCGCCGTGGAAAATTGGAG
>NC_051412.1:22410931-22411114 GCF_015228065.2 Penaeus monodon
AAACACTTGACCCAGTACTTTTCACTAACTGCATTGTTGCAAGCTGCGTCCTCTGGGTCAAGAAACTGGCCAGCGTTCCGTGATCGTCTTCCGCGTGATTCGCCTCTTGCAACAGCATTGCAATGCGCTCACATGGGTTCACCCTCCCCCCCCCCACCCCTCCTACGTTCTCCTCTCTCTACC
>NC_051412.1:22411253-22411403 GCF_015228065.2 Penaeus monodon
TCAATCACGAGGGCCTCGTAACCATACATTCACAAAAACATAACAACAAGGACAATAATACGCTATACATATAACCTATTCGTAATAACGTTAAGAATTTAGGCAGAAAACATAACGCTCCATGGCTCGGGTGGCTGGATGACAGGGCCT
>NC_051412.1:22411667-22411802 GCF_015228065.2 Penaeus monodon
AACATTTGATTTCGGATAGAAAATTCTCATGTAACCTTCACTGACCGCCCTTCGCCATAAAACATCAATGCAGTTTATCGATTCTCATTGTGGACACATGGCCATGATATTTTCTTATATAAAAAACAAAGAGAG
>NC_051412.1:22412946-22413087 GCF_015228065.2 Penaeus monodon
TTATATTTCCCATCTACAACTGCTCGTACTTGCAAGCTTCAACTGCACATACAAAGGGAACGCTAATGGACCTTGTTAAAATTATCTCCAGGACTAAAAAAAAGAATGTACTATGTGTACGAACTTGTATATGACAGGGAA
>NC_051412.1:22413244-22413452 GCF_015228065.2 Penaeus monodon
AACAAGCAAACACGCAAACTCCATTTTGGTCAGCAATTCAATCACACTCACCAGCACCAAAGAGCCGAAACCATTAAGTGTCCGGTATTCATAATCATAAACCGATCGCCATCAACGGAAATTAGTGTTTACGCCAATCCGTCACGGAATTCCCTCAACCGACCGTGAACTCAACGCTGTTTGTCCACGGGCGTTACTCCCGCTGCAC
>NC_051412.1:22413522-22413859 GCF_015228065.2 Penaeus monodon
TTCGGTCTGCTTAGCCGCTATAACCCCCCTCCGCTCGCTCTAATGCATTCTGATAGATTGGTGGGAATGATGGATGATTCAAGGGAAAAGGGAGAGATGGAAAAGGTGCATAGGGTAGGAGGGAGAGGAATGAGGGAAAAAAGGAGAGGGTAGGAAGCCTCCTTTTCCCTCCTTTGCTTTCCTCTTCCTCCACTTTATTCCTTTCCTTCTCTCCTCTTCCTCTTTTTCTCACATCCTCCCCTATTCCTCTCTTAGTCAGTGTACGCCTAAATGATACTGTACAAAGGGGTATTGGATCTCTCAGTGTATATACATCTGTCGTGTGGACTGATAAGCT
>NC_051412.1:22414283-22414961 GCF_015228065.2 Penaeus monodon
GCAACACAACAGTCGAAATCTCCATCCTCCTCCGTCATTTTTAAAAACACTTTTTCCCGACTTCCCCCCTGATCTTGAGCTCTCGAGTTTCCCCTTAGACATCCCCAGAGTTTTTGACATCACCCAGTGTCATTTGAACATCCTCCGGCATCCTCTGACATCTTCCAGCATCCTTTGTCATTCTCCAGCATCCTTTGGTATCCTATAACATCATTCACCTACGTCCAGTCTCCTTCATCGTCATCCAGCATCTTTCGACATCCTCCAGCTTCCTCCAACATTCTCCATCGATATCCTTATCCATTCTTATCCATCCTCCAGCTTCCTCCAACATTCTCCATCGATATCCTGTACCATCTTATCCATCCTCCAGCTCTCCAACATTCTCCATCGATTTCCTCTAACATCCTTATCCATCCTCCAGCTCCTCCAACACCTTCTCCATCGATTTCCTCTAACATCCTTATCCATCCTCCAGCATCCTCCAACATTCTCCATCGATTTCCTCTAACATCCTTATCCGTCCTCCAGCATCCTTCGCCATCCTAAACGCGCTTATCTCGCCCGCCATTGATCTCGCGTCGCAGTTCCGCAAAGGCAACTTTAACCGCCGCTGATAAGAGAGGAACCTTCGCCGCCACGTCTCGAGGTCGACCTCGGAAAGAACCCCTTCCGGTT
>NC_051412.1:22416776-22417241 GCF_015228065.2 Penaeus monodon
GAGGAAAGAAAAAGGAAAGAAGAGGAAAAGAAGAGGAGGGGAAGGGGAAGAGAAAGAGGAAAAGGAGGAAGAGAAGAGGAAGAGAAGAGGAA
The DNA here is from genome assembly GCF_015228065.2 of Penaeus monodon. Taxonomy (NCBI): domain Eukaryota; kingdom Metazoa; phylum Arthropoda; class Malacostraca; order Decapoda; family Penaeidae; genus Penaeus; species Penaeus monodon. Next base: position 22,416,869 of record NC_051412.1, read on the forward strand.
GAGAAAGGGAGGAAAAAAGGAAGAGAAGAGGGAAAAGAAGAGGAAGAAAAGAGGAAGAGAAAAGGGGGGAAACGGGAAAACAGGAAGGAAAAGGGGGGAAACAAGGAAAAAGGGGGGGGAGGAAAGGGGGGGGAAGAGCAAGGGGAAAAAAGGGGGGGGGAAAAGAGGGGGGGGGAGGAAGGAAAAGGGAAAGAAAGGGGAAAAGGGAGGAAAGGGAAAAAGGGAAAAGAAAAAAGGAAAAGGGAAAAAAAAGTGGGACGAGGAAGGGGGGGGGGGGAAAGGGGCAGGGAAAAAAAAAGGGAAAAAGGGGAAAAAAAGACAAAAGAACGGGAAAAAAAAAGGAAAACAAGGGCGAAAAACAAAAAAAAAAAAC
>NC_051412.1:22417259-22417347 GCF_015228065.2 Penaeus monodon
TCTTCAAAAAACCCCCCCCTCTCCTTCTTCCTCCTCCCCCCGTAAAACAATTCTCCTTTTTTAATTAACAAAAAATAAATTTTTTTTT
>NC_051412.1:22417511-22417751 GCF_015228065.2 Penaeus monodon
CCCCCCCACACACAACACACACACCAAGAAGAGAAGAGGAGAGGAAAGAGGAAGAGACAGAGGAAGAGACAGAGGAAGAGAAAGAGGAAGAGACAGAGGAAGAGAAAGAGGAAGAGATAGAGGAAGAGAAAGAGGAGGAGGAATACTTCGAAAAACCACCTTCCCTCGTCAACTACTGTACGCAATCGCTCGTCAACACACCTGTCAATAACAAGGTAGCTGCGGGCGTTGTGTTTGCGT
>NC_051412.1:22419235-22419386 GCF_015228065.2 Penaeus monodon
CTTATCCTAGGTATCTATCACATATCAAGTATCTACTGTATCTATGCCCTATGTATCTACCGCACGCCCTATCTACCCATCACGACTATAAATCCATCACATATCCTATTCATCTACGCTACTCTGACAGACAGACATGGTAAACCCAGGG
>NC_051412.1:22419553-22419782 GCF_015228065.2 Penaeus monodon
CACCGGATGCCACACGAAGCTCGTCCCTTTTTCGTGTGTGTAACCTTTGCGGCGTCCATCAGGCATTTCGATCCTATCGGCTGGGAGCGAGCGAGGACTTGGCATGGGGCAGAAGTCCTCGTTGTCTCGTAAGTCCATCAGTTTCTCTCTTTATGAATACTTAGGGGTATGGACTGGCCTGTGTCGCGCTCGGGTTTAGAAATGTGGGATGGCAGCCTTCATTTCTCGT
>NC_051412.1:22419858-22419949 GCF_015228065.2 Penaeus monodon
ATATTGAAATATATTTATCTAATTCCGTGTCGATTAAAAAAAAAAAATCTTTCCATGTTTGTTCTTTGTCTTCTTTTTTTCTGTCTGGCTG
>NC_051412.1:22420166-22420324 GCF_015228065.2 Penaeus monodon
GTATCTCCAGACAAGCAGACTATTTAAAGAAAACCTTGAAAACGTACCCTTGATACTGACATTTATCATTTATTTATAATCTTGCATATTTCACAGCCTTACGGAGAGATCTGCTGTAAGCTTTCCAGCCTCGCTCAAACTCTCCCCTTTTCCTTCCA
>NC_051412.1:22420423-22420788 GCF_015228065.2 Penaeus monodon
ACATCTAAAGTTCGTACTCTTGCAATATTGCACACACACACACAACTCCTCCTTCCCTGCACCATTCTTCCTTTCCCCTCACTCTTCCTCTCCTCCCTTCACCCCTTTCCTTCACCTCCTCCCCTCCTCCCCTCACCTCTTTCCCTCTTTCCCCTCATGCTTCCTTCCTCCCCCCTTCTCCCTTCCCCCTTCTCCCTTCCCCTCATCCTCTCCCCATCCCCTTAAAGAGAGAGAAAAAAAACAAAAACAAATGTCAACTGAGTCTGTACCCGAGAACGCTTATGAAAGTAGACCGCAACGGACGAGACAAGCAACCATATCATTTTATCATAGGTGTTGCAGCGCGCGTCGCGTCGCTGTTCTAG
>NC_051412.1:22421171-22421246 GCF_015228065.2 Penaeus monodon
TTTAAACTTGATATGTAGTTCACTTTATTAGTTTTTTCACCCAGACGTAGAGGCTGACTTTTTGTTTTATACCCT
>NC_051412.1:22421316-22421441 GCF_015228065.2 Penaeus monodon
TTTCTTATGACCCTCATTACTTTTATCACCCTTTTTTTCCCCTTTCTCTCTCACTCTTTTCTATTTTCCCCTCCCGTAATATACCCGGCAGAGACAGAAGACCGTAAACAAGTGCAAGAGACTAC
>NC_051412.1:22421534-22421770 GCF_015228065.2 Penaeus monodon
GGAGGGGGTAGTTTGAGCACGGTGGCGACTGCTACTCCTCCGGTGACTTTGCGTGGCGCCTGGGTACGTAGAGTACATTATGCGAGTATATTTACACACGTGACTATACTTATCCTTGCATGTTCCTTTTGCCACGTGTTGCCCGGGCTGCAGTGTGTCCTATAAGAGAGGTATGAGAGTGTATGCGTGTGATAAGAGAGGGGGGGTTAGAAAAAAAGAGATTGTGATGGGGCGTG
>NC_051412.1:22422079-22422546 GCF_015228065.2 Penaeus monodon
TCACCCAGCGTCTTCTAGAAGGCGTTGGCACAACTCGTCACTGCGGAGGTGGACAGTGTATTCGGAGATCCACCTCCTCTACTTCCCTCCTCCACCTTCCCCTCCCTTCCCCTACCTCCTCCACCTTCTCACTTCCCTCACCTCCCCATCCACCTTCCCTTCCCGTCCCCTACCTCCTCCACCTCCTCCACCTTCCCCTCCCTTCCCCTACCTCCCCCCACCAACCTCTCCCTTCCCCTACCTCCACCACCTCCTCCCCCCTCCCTCCTCCCCTTCTTCCACCCCCTCCGCCGATGTGCTGTGTAAAGAAGACACGACTCGAAGCGGGGTTGTTCGGGGGTCGACCCGCGTCTCGTTCGCGGATATTGCAATTGTGCTAAACTTGAAGAGGAATTCCGCCGGTCTTGCATTCCACAACGGGAAGAGGCGGCTTCAGCGGCGTCGTTATGTAAGGTTTCAGTCTGCGT
>NC_051412.1:22423190-22423300 GCF_015228065.2 Penaeus monodon
GTGCAAAGGAACTCCTCAAGGCGGTCTCCACAGCGTCTGGGACACAGGGAAATACACTCCTGTGGTTACTTGTGTTTCAGATCTAGCAGCTTGGTGACATGTGATACCTA
>NC_051412.1:22423539-22423651 GCF_015228065.2 Penaeus monodon
GGACTCTGCTGTGCCTGTGTGGGGTTGGAGTTGGTCTGCTGGTATGGGGTATAAAAATGCTTGCTTTTTGTGCTTCCTCAAAATTCGGTCTGCGTGGTTGGCTAGAATTTAC
>NC_051412.1:22423755-22424057 GCF_015228065.2 Penaeus monodon
GCTCGAATGTCTCATTATGTTTGGGCGGTTCAAGTACCTGTTCCTGTGTGTGCACCTTCAGGGTCTGTGTATGAGCATATGGCTTAATTCGCTAGATTTACCCACTGGTTCGGAGTCTGCCATTATGGTCTTTATGCACCGGGTAGAGAACTGTTTCCAACGTTTCTGCATTGTCCGAACATCACTTTCTTCATCACACCTTGTTTGTTGGGTGCACGAGGTGACTGCGCTCTCCACCTTGACCCTTTCCTTCCCTTTTTGTCGGCTGCCATATGTGTACCCCGAGTGACACCTTCGCGACT
>NC_051412.1:22424689-22424809 GCF_015228065.2 Penaeus monodon
AAATACAAAAGGAAAAGAAACCTAATGAGGCAACAGACCTCACGAGACAGCGACGCAAGCCAAATACGTAACAAGACAGCGTATCATCTCTCTCTCTCTTTATGTAAACACGCACATGGT
>NC_051412.1:22425799-22425903 GCF_015228065.2 Penaeus monodon
TTTCATTTAACGCAATGATTCACATTACTTTGTGCGATTTGCCTCTTCAGCCAGGCTCTCACCCTACCACACTATAACACACCAAAACGCAAAGAATACATGAA
>NC_051412.1:22426123-22426691 GCF_015228065.2 Penaeus monodon
ATTTAAACACCCCTAACAAATCTCCCCCAATTTCTGTCACAGGAACGAATCTATTCCGAGGACACATTTGCTCAGAGTACTCTATGCTAGTGTTTGGGAGCCTTGATGTTTATGAAGTCCAACATCAAAGAAAAGAGTACTGTTGAACATGAAAAGAAGGTGCAGAGATACGCAAGAGTTACTCTCTATTTTAACAGTACATTTATGTGTGTTCTTGTTCTATTTAAGAAGAGTGAAAGTCACAGTTGTTCTTGAGGTCATGGTACACTGTGGGACAGTTTGTTGTCGCGTGGCACTGTAAATAAGAAGGAATAAAAGAGGTCTGTTTTAATTTCCGTGTTCCCTCCGAACTTGTTATCTGTACCTATTAACCCTCTTAATAGGTTATTGGATACAAGCATTGAGTTCATTGGATACACACGTGAGTTCATAAACATACACTTATATAAACAAATATGTAGATACTCTCACAAGGACATGATTATAAACACACGCACCAACATATGTAGAGGAATAACGAATGGGAAGCCGATCTATCACAAACCCACGCATATAAATACAAGCACAT
>NC_051412.1:22430547-22430652 GCF_015228065.2 Penaeus monodon
CCAGTTGAGACTGTAACTGCACGTTAAACATTATTAGCTCTAAAGACCGTATAGACGAGGCAAAGTAGAATTGGGGTCAGGATATTTATAACTGCAGTAAGAGGT
>NC_051412.1:22430681-22430850 GCF_015228065.2 Penaeus monodon
GAGGGTCTTTTCAGACTCTTTTCATGCTGCTATTTGTATATAATCCTTTAGCAAAGAAGGGTTGAAAATAACGTGAAAATACACGTGGCCGGACTAATGAACTGTTTATAGAGAAGACAGAAGCTAATCATTCTTGTACCAATAACAATGATGCTGAAATAACAACATC
>NC_051412.1:22431645-22432088 GCF_015228065.2 Penaeus monodon
AGTCCACCAACGTTACAAGAAAAAATAAAAAAAGGAAATCATATTCATGTGGTCACCCCCCCCCCCCCCAACAGCATCCGATCCCTGACCTTTGATTAAGCTGTAATCGGGCAAAAGCCGAGGATGTCTGGGTCTCCCTCCTTCCCTCCTCCTCCTTCCCTCCCTCTCCTCCTCCTCCTCTCCCTCTCCCCCTTCCCCCTCCCTCTCCTCCTCGTCCTCCTCCTCCTAACCCTCTCCTCCCCCCCTCCCTCTCCTCTTTCCCTCTCCCTCTCCTCCTCCTCCTCCTCCTAACCCTCTCCTCTCCCCCCGCCTCCCTCTCCTCTTTCCCCCTCCCTCTCCCTCGCTCCATCCCACCGTGAGAACATTCCCCACAGCTTCTCCCTCGCCTCTCACGCATGCAATTGCTCTTGCAAGCCCACATCATACGACTTCCCTTACGCCAT
>NC_051412.1:22432582-22432743 GCF_015228065.2 Penaeus monodon
GAGGTGTCAGGGAGATGATCTCACGCAGCCCCACCTCATAATCTTCTCTCATGATCTCGCTCCCTTTATTCGTGTTTTCCTTTTGGAGTTGGGGCTTGTTGTGGTTACATTCAGCGTGATCGCCTGACATCTCTCTTGTTGTTTGTGTGAATATTTCTATC
>NC_051412.1:22432815-22434107 GCF_015228065.2 Penaeus monodon
TCGTGCTCTCTGGCAACAGCTATTTTGTTCTTATCTTTTCCTGAGGATCTCATTATCGTCCCTCTCCGTTCTTAGACTCCACCCCTCGTACCCATAGAGTACGCACACGCGTATATCCGTATAAAAGGTACATGCGCACACCTGTATGGCAGGTACACACATGCACATAGATAACGGGTAATACATATGCAACCGATCTCCATATAGAAATGTTTTGCATACCTCAGCCTCAACTTTCCCACGTGTAAAACCTTCCCTCACACGCCTCTCGTACCACGTCTCCGGCCTCATTGCAAACCGCTGACACCAGTTATCTTTCCTCACTTGCTAATTCCTTCCTCACGCCCCTCTCATACCCCGTCCTCAACCTCATTGCACTCAGTGACACCAGTCAAGTCTTTACACGTGCCAGTGCGCCACTCACGCACTTCTCATTTCGCCCCCTCTCACACCTCTCATTCTACGTCCTCAGCCTCACTGCACTCACTCACACCTTACTCCCCGCCTTCACGTCTCATTGGCGTCCCTTCCTCGCCTCTCCTCTCTTCTCCCTCCCACGCCTAGTGAGGAATCCACGCATTCCTCGACCTCCCACAGACACCTCTACCCTCTCGCCCGCCCTCTTTATGGCCCGAAGAGCGCCGTCTCGTACCCAAGGAGTCCAAAAGGAGCCCATACAGCGAAGGATCCCGACCGCCGCCTCCATTGCAGGGTTCACTGCGCATGAGGAATCCGCCATTTTTTTTCTATCTCTCTCTCTTTTGAGGGGGGAACTTTTTTAAAAACTTCTATCTGGTCGGTCTTTTGCTCCGTTGATGATGATGATGGCGCGTTCACGAATCACGTTCTCGGGTCTGTTGCTTTTCGCCTTCCCTCTTCCATTCCCATTGTTTCGCGCGTTTTATGAGTCCCCGGCGCCGAGTCCACGCGACAGGGATGCCGTCGCGCTGCCTCGGATTAATAACCGCGCGTTCACTTAAGTCTACACGGAAGGTTGCCTTGTTTTCCCGTCCGTCTAGTCAAGTCCGGGCACGTTCCGACCGTTTGACTGACCTTGACTTATGCGTAAGTCTTGCGAGACGGTGATTAATCGCATTCCTTTCTTCGGATTCTTTGTTTTTATTGTTTATCCGTGTCCTTCTGTTTCGAAATGAGAGTTTCAGAAGAGCCCACAAGTTTATTTTGAATCAGGGTGAGCGACATCCTCCATCCTTCCGAAAATCAAAGACCATTACAACTCTCGCGTCACACTAGAGTGATCGCTGCAACACTCAAGTGTGTAGGAAGAGGCA
>NC_051412.1:22434212-22435162 GCF_015228065.2 Penaeus monodon
ACGCAGACACAGACACAAACCACAAGACTCCTCCTTGGCGGGACGGTGTGTGTGCGCGACGTGCAGGCAGCATCTCAAACACGATTCTTCCAGGAGTCCAAGGGAATAATGGCTGGCGCTCCTTCTAAACACAAAGGAAGCCCGATCTAGGTATCCTGTGATTCATCCTGATTAGCATGGCGACAACAACGCGGCTGCCTGACTGAGTCGCGCCTTGGAAGAGTATTACCTAATGATGCATCAAGTCGGTTCACTGGCCGAGTCAGCGCCGTTCGTGAGTCACTCCTCCCCAATAAGTCGATTTTATATCTGAGTCATGAGTTGGAGCGAGACTTCTCCTCGTTTTGGGGTGTCGCTAATGCCTTTTCTTTGTCCGTTGTCGCGTTAGTATGTATGCAGCGCGCTTAAGCATCTCTCAAGGGACACCATAATTTGTCTGGCGTATCTCCACCGTGTGCATTTGAAAAGACCCCGGATCAAAGATACCTTTGTTAGAAATTAATCATTAGTCATAAGTTGTAATTGCCTGGATGGTTCGTGACTGTTATAAAAGGGAAGTCTCTTTCCTCCGCCTTTGGTCACTCGTTCGATGAACTAAAGGAAACGAGACAACAGACACCATTTCAAAAGGAACTTGTCACGTCAAGACATGTTGGAAGGCGCCACGTGGAGACGGCGAGACACGTCTGCCGGACGTACGATGCAAATCAGACACAGCAACAGACTGGTAAACATTAAAACGTAATTGACTCTTTAAAAAGCATTGGCAGGATTGATTTCCAGACGAAGTAGTAATTGCCTTTACTTTACGTTTGCCATTTCCAATTTTCCTCTGCTTAAGGGAAAAGCAGAAAATAGTAATAAAAAATACACCTGTAATCCCTGCCGAGCAGACGACGTGTCCGATCTCTGGCAACCGTCAACGCGCGTAACCATGGGATGTCCAAGGC
>NC_051412.1:22435188-22435291 GCF_015228065.2 Penaeus monodon
GTCCCCGGCGGTCGTTTAACCCGCCAGAGGTTCTCAAGGGGCGGCAGTTTTTGTTAGGTTGACCCTGGGGGAGGGCCTGGCTGTAAGGGGTCACGGCACACAG
>NC_051412.1:22435502-22435778 GCF_015228065.2 Penaeus monodon
ACTGCCCACTGCGCTCCACATGATTCTCACGAAGGAGCTGGTGCTGTGCGGGCGAAGGATGGCCATCCCGTCTGCAAGAGGCGGAGGAAGACGCTCGTGGGATAGGCTTAAGGATATGAAAGGAGGCTGACAACCAAGGAGGGGAAGATGGCCTCGAGATGGCCAGAAATAGAATTTGAAAAAAAAGAGAGGAACATAGAGAAAAAAGGATATGAAATTAGGGTACGCGGGATTGTACCGTCGTCTCAAATGTGGGATGGAAAATTAAATGCAGAC
>NC_051412.1:22435805-22436301 GCF_015228065.2 Penaeus monodon
GAGGTATGGTTTTATTGCCTCCCAGACGGCAGTGAGCTCGAAACCAAAACGGAACCTTTCCCACCCAAGACACATTGTCCTTGAGGAGGAAAATACCTGTGCAATATATAAATTATTTTTTTCTCTCTCTTCCTTTTTATTCTCGTCCCAACCGCACAGTGATTACACCCACCATGTTGCCTGATAAAAGATTTGTCCACCGAGTGTATTATTTTGGCATAGGACTCCTTCAGGCAGCGAGTCCTGTGGGATTCTGCCTTTGCCTTGGTAACTGCGTGCAGGGGCGGCGCCGTTGATTGGCCGGTGTTGTCATGTTGTAAAAGTGCGTTACGAACTTGTTATGCTAATAGGAGAGGGCTTTTTCGTGATCCAGCGAGTCGAAGGGAGATACAGCTGACATTAAGGACCATAAAGAAGGGTAAAGCCATGGGATTTTATCATTAGGTGAGAACGCTTAAACTTAGACGATCGGTGGTACAAGGAGAGAGATTAGGTG
>NC_051412.1:22436577-22436808 GCF_015228065.2 Penaeus monodon
TTTACAACAATAAAATCAGGGAGTCTACTGCTTTCTTAGTCATCTTCCCGGTCAAGTTAATAAAAAGCAAGATTTTACATCCCATGGCTTGGACAATCTAGATGATGCAAGATTGTGTTGCATATTTGTTGATTTTGCGTGGGAGAGAAAATGTACATGTTAAACTGGATACATGGATAGGTTTTTGTCTTTGCGAGGTTTTTATGATACGAAAATACAATTACCGGTTAG
>NC_051412.1:22436920-22436984 GCF_015228065.2 Penaeus monodon
AATATAGGATTGAATTTTCACATGAAGCGTGGGAGAGAAATGCTGTTCTCTTGTAAAGGTGTAT
>NC_051412.1:22437415-22437567 GCF_015228065.2 Penaeus monodon
ATTCAAGATCTGAATGCAAGAATGCAACAAACATACACACCAATATACTACCTGTTCCTTCCTCAACTTGAATGCAAAAAATCCGATAACCGCGAAGGCTAAACGTCACGTACAAATGGACAATTTTTAAAAAATTTTAACCAAAAAGAGAA
>NC_051412.1:22438043-22438948 GCF_015228065.2 Penaeus monodon
AACACCCAGCTGTCCATGCGTTCACACAGGACAACCGATTTCGTGGAAGGTCGCGGCAGGCAGGAGGAGGAGCAGCGTCCATGCAGAACTATGTAGATGAACAGGACGTTGACGCCCGTACCTCCTTACCCCGCCCGCATCCCGCCCGCGGCTTGACCACAAAGGGGCGTGATTGCCCCCTCCCCCATCCCCCCCCCCTTTCCCTCCCACAGAGGCGGCCACAGAGGATCCACAAACTCATTTAGTGTATAATACTTGGAGTAGGAAGTTTTTGTTTATTTATACCCCAACTGTTTATTTTTCTTCGCAAAACTATTATAATACCTAATCGTGTTGTTTTGTTATTGTTTCGTTTTTTTCGTCCGATGTTCAAATATCTGGCTCTTCTGTTTTTTAATTGGTTTGTTGTTGGTTTATCATTACGAGGATAAATTCATTTTATGGGGTTAAGTGAGAGATGTGACGTCAAACACACTATGATGCAAGGTGGTGTTACCAGTCCGTAAATGGAGTGTTTTTAGTGTTATTCGTATACCCCGTATGATCTGGGCGTTTATTTCCTTATAATTAGCATCCTTTTTTATCTATTTCAGTCCTATATTTCGAAATAGGAAAAGGATGGAAATTGAAAAGCTTGGACTTCCTTCAACCCCTTTACTGACGAAATTGGTGGTGGTAAAGATAGAAAAGATATTATATGCAATGATACTGGCCTTGACAGGGGTACTGACACCTGCTTTGACACGACAGTTGTTTCGAGAAGACATGTGGAGTCTTTCTTGAAATGACTTCAGACTGTAACACTTGTTTGACGAATGAAGTGGACCTTGGCTAGATATGATGCGGGGTAACAAGAACACTTGTGATTTGATTTCATTTCAGGAATAAGAAAAAAAAAACAAGTC
>NC_051412.1:22439085-22439517 GCF_015228065.2 Penaeus monodon
AAGTGCAAATACATATAAATATATCACTAATCCATAGAAAAATAAACAGAACAGCAATTACAACAACAACGAACAAGGGGAAGAGGATAGCATTACCCTCTACCAAGGCCACGACCTCTCTCCACACGCTATCCTGCAGGAGTACGATGACGCGTCTCCGCTAGGACTCCCACGGAGGTCCTATGATATCCTCCGTCGGGTCACAGGGAGGGGTGGAGGAGATGGCAGACGGAGGGGAAGGAAGGAGCAAGGTCCCCTTAGATGTCGCTGTCGTGTCATACGAGATTAAAAGAAATACGACAGAACGTTTGGAAAATAGGCCCTGTGTGTGTGTGTTAGTTTCCACCCACTCCCTCAGTGTAACCCTCCGGCCGCCCCGCTCGTTCGCCCGCCCATGATTTCTCAGAGCCTGGGAACCTACACGCATGGGCG
>NC_051412.1:22439584-22439676 GCF_015228065.2 Penaeus monodon
GATGGGTTCCGCCACACCGAAGAAGGTCACCAGCAGGTTGAACTGCGTTGAATTTTCAAGAGGCAATGTACCCGCCCAGGTACCCCTCCTCA
>NC_051412.1:22439839-22439962 GCF_015228065.2 Penaeus monodon
CCCTTCTCCGCTGCCTTCTCCTATTCCTTTCTCCTTTTCTTATTCTCTTTTTCTTCCTTTCCTTCTGTTTACACTTTCGCGTAGGGGAGATTAGTGTGGTTGGGGTGGGGGGGAGGCGCAAAG
>NC_051412.1:22440034-22440172 GCF_015228065.2 Penaeus monodon
AACAATAGCAATGATTAGGATATAAAATAACAATTACGATAAATGACAGAGAGGGGAAAATAAAGTGCAAATGTGGAATCAAAGAAAAACAATAATAATGTGAAATAAAGCAAACAAATGAATATAAGTAGACAAGAG
>NC_051412.1:22440956-22441394 GCF_015228065.2 Penaeus monodon
ACCTTGAACCTTAGTGCCGGATGTTCTGCCCGTCAGCTGGCGCTAGCGCACACTCCGCCGTTGTCAAGGGGAAATAATAGTGAGTAAAATTAGTCCTAATAAATGCCCCAAGGCGTTAAATTCAAGCCAAAAGTAGAATAAACTGTTCCTGCATATTCGACTGTCAGAACATGTCATAAACACGCTTGGTCGGAGGCATGTATTAACCCAAGGTAAGAGGAATACGGTCGTTGACATGCGAAGGTAATTTTTTTTTAAATTAATTACCTGCTTGCACTGGAATTTACATGAGCCTGTCCATATATAAATAAACGGAGTAATGACACAGAATTTATAATGATGTGTTTTATATATATGCTAAATTTCCCGCGCTTGGTTCATATATGACGTCAAAAGGTCAGTGACCTTCCAAAATTCCGAAAGAAAGGATAAATCCAC
>NC_051412.1:22441427-22441578 GCF_015228065.2 Penaeus monodon
TATCCTTCTTATAATTTAAGAAATGTGAAAATGGAAATGAGGGAAAGGACAAGATGTAGGTGGGAGGTTTTAATGAAGGAGAAATGTAACGGGGTTGATAACGGGAGGGAGAAAATATTTTCTATAAAGATTCTTCCATCTCTACCGTTTG
>NC_051412.1:22441775-22442364 GCF_015228065.2 Penaeus monodon
CATACGTATATGAATAGAAATGTATAAAAATAAGTACTTTAATGAGTAATGTCATGCACAAGGCAATATTAATTAATCATTATAGATATCAATTCCAAATTGCAGTCCATGTTTCAATCCCAGTTTTGAGCCGAGAAAGATGTTCAGATTCCTACAACATAAATTCCTTTTGGATTCCACACCAACAGCGCGCCAAACAAAAGTAACTGTTGGCGTATTTTAACGGTAGGAAACCCGGCAAGAGAAAGGAAAGTTGCAAATAAGATCTAGGAATATAATTCCCTGCTTGCGTGCGTCGCTGTTATTTTCACCGTTATTCCACTGCAAAAACGACTCGCATTTATTGGCCTGATTGCGAGGTCGCGGCGAAGGAGCTCTGACCTTTTGGTTAATTTGGTGGAATGAGGTTGGTTGATGATACGCTTGTGTAAACAAAACTTTATGAAATGCTCGTCACATACATAGATATATACAGGTAAAAAGAGACGCACATCTATTCGCTTAGTTATTGGTTTATACATCTACATCTGTGCGTCTCTGTTTACATCTTTCTATCTCTTTTTATTCTCTTTGTTTACTCGCCAATCCG
>NC_051412.1:22442420-22442653 GCF_015228065.2 Penaeus monodon
ATGGATATACTTACGCACGTACATAAACGCTTACAAAAACACAATACAAACTGTCAAAGAATATACAAGCAAATGGTACCAACCAATGAATACAAACTTTAAAAATAGCCTACTTTGGATGATTTCATCATGTCTGAAGCCCAAGGATTCTTCATTTCGCCTTTTTTCGAGAAACCTAATGTTCATATGTGAACTTCCGTATGTATGCGATGGGAGGCACAGGCTATGGGTTA
>NC_051412.1:22442690-22443321 GCF_015228065.2 Penaeus monodon
CGGGAAAATGCGCGTGTGTGGGAGAAATTGAGGGTGAGGGGAAAAAGAGAAAATAGTGAGAGGTATGGGGGAGGGGAGAACGAGGGCAAGGGGGAGGGCAGGAGATCGAGAGTGGCATGGAGACGGGAAAAGTGAGAATAAGATAAAAAATATATATAAAACAGATATGGGGAACACGAGGGAAGTGAGAATGAAGATGAGTAGGAAAGACCGAGCGATGAGAAGGGGGAGGAGTAGGGGAAAAGGATAAGATTTAGGAAAAAAAGAAAGGGTCGAGAAAGGAAAGAAACAAGAAAGGGGGATCCAACAGAGGAAAGGGAGAGGAAAAAAAATGGAAACACGAGAATAACAAAACCAAGAATGAGGAAGAGATGGGGAAAGGGAGAAGAGGTCAGGGAGGAGAGCGAAGATATGCGTCTGACCCTGATCCCTTCCCCTGAATAGCGACCTCCTTGTCAGAAGAAGGGAACAGGGGAGTTAGTGGCACCTTCGCTTATCTCTCCAGGTGTCTTTGGGAGGTCAGTGCGTGCGTTTGTTTGCGTTCCGTGGCGGTCACCGAGTGCGTTTTTATGTGCTTGGTCAAGTGGCATTGACCTGCATTCAAGCGCTGGAAAGAAGGGTGTTTTCAGGT
>NC_051412.1:22444720-22445918 GCF_015228065.2 Penaeus monodon
TTTCCAAATGGCACGTTTAAAGCGAAAACGAGGGAGTTCCGTGGCATGTGTTTATGTATCAGCTTTGTGACTATTTATGGACTGAATTTATAAGTATTAATGTATTTAAGAGTACTGATCTGTTAATTTTGTGACTGGGAAGGTATTCAATTTGTGAGCATTGGTGTATGAATATTAAATATTTTGTTTATTAGACTTTATGTATCATACTTATGGGTGTTTATTTGTTTGATTGTTGGAGTTTAAGTTGTGATTAATCATGCACTGAATTTATATATTGACTGCACCGAACGTGTAAGTGTCTGTGTTAATCAGATTTGTGAGTATCAAGCAACGGAGCTTACGAGTGTTGCAGATATGTGAGTAGAAACGTAAAGCGTATAAAAAGGCAACACGTGGTCAGTCTCCTCCTCCGTCCGCGTGACTCCGCTTGCTGTGTTTGTAAAGAAGGGCGGGGGTGGGGGATGGGGCTAGTGACCCCAACCTGAAGTGACCCCCATTCCTTTCCCTCTTACCTCCCCCCTCCATTCCCCTCCTTCCCTCTTCCTCCCAGACCCCTTCTGAGGAACATTAACCAACAATGCAAACTCCGTACGGATTTTCTTTTTCTATATAGTTTTTCTCTCTCTAAATATCTTACAGTAAACCTGTTCGGTGTCTATTGTTAACCCGCTTGTAACTGACGCTGTGCGACTGTTTTATATAAAGTTGATTGTTCATGTGCTATATTTTTTTTCGTTCTTTTTTATAGTTAAGTAGGTGAAAGTCACCTTTTGAGCTGTCAGTTCCAGAGGCTCTCCTGAACTCTTTCCTAACAAAACACTGCTTAGTAAGAGAGAGAGAAAAAAAAACATTATATATATAACAAATTATTGATATCTGACCCCATATAGATCATATTTGGATTAAGGATCAAAATAAATTCCACAAAGAAACAAAAACAAAACACAAATGGAACATGGACAGTCCACAACCTTCGTGTCAGCGGGAAAATGGACGCATGGAGACCGTCATTTGTTTCTCGAAGAATGCGCGGGTGGATGACACTCCAGTGAGCTCCCGCGTGTCCTTGAACCCGGGTGGAATTCTCGCTGTTGTTTTCTCGATCTTTATCGCTCCGCATCTTGTTCTTTCGCCATGGTTTTGGGGGCTGTGTTCTCTTGTTCTTTTGGCTGTCGATGGAAGGGAGGAAGGATTG